>NC_091981.1:186874412-187174412 GCF_044704955.1 Pristiophorus japonicus
CCACCCCATCTCCTCCCCCCTCCCTCTCCCCACCCCATCTCCTCCCCCCTCCCTCTCCCCACCCCATCCTCCCCCACCCCATCTCCTCCCCCCCTCCCTCTCCCCACCCCATCTCCTCCCCCCTCCCTCTCCCCACCCCATCTCCTCCCCCCTCCCTCTCCCCACCCCATCTCCTCCCCCCTCCCTCTCCCCACCCCCTCAATCCCCCTCTCCCTGCTATCGAGGAGGTGAAATTCTAGATTAAATAAATAGCGAGAGGAGGTATTAGAGGGTTTAGCTTTGAAAGTGGATAAGTCCCCAGGCCTGGATGAAATGCATCCCAGGCTGTTGAGGAGCAAAAGAGGAAATAGCAGAGGCCTTGACCATCATTTTCCAGTCCTCTTTGGATTCAGGCATGGTGCCGGAGGACTGCTAATTTAGTACCCTTGTTTAAGAAGAAGGAGAAAAGAGATAGGGGGAGACGGCGGAGGGGGGAGGGGGGAGGGGGGAGGAGGAGAGGGGGGGAGGGGGGGGAAAGGAGATGGGGGGGGGGGGGAGAAAGGAGATGGGGGGGGGGGAGAAAGGAGATGGGGGGGGGGGAGGAGAAAGGAGATGGGGGGGGGGGAGAAAGGAGATGGGGGGGGGAGAAAGGAGATGGGGGGGGGAGAAAGGAGATGGGGGGGGGGGAGAAAGGAGATGGGGGGGGGGAGAAAGGAGATGGGGGGGGGGGGAAGAAAGGAGATGGGGGGGGGAGAAAGGAGATGGGGGGGGGGAAGAAAGGAGATGGGGGGGGGAAGGAGATGGGGGGGGAAGGAGATGGGGGGGGGAAGGAGATGGGGGGGGGAAGGAGATGGGGGGGGGAGGAGATGGGGGGGGGGGAAGGAGATGGGGGGGGGGGGAAGGAGATGGGGGGGGAAAGGAGATGGGGGGGGGAAAGGAGATGGGGGGGGGAAGGAGATGGGGGGGGGAAGGAGATTGGGGGGGGGAAGGAGATGGGGGGGAAGGGAGATGGGGGGGGGAGGAAGGAGATGGGGGGGGGAAATGGGGGGGGGAAGGAGATGGGGGGGGGAAGGAGATGGGGGGGGAAGGAGATGGGGGGGGGAAGGAGATGGGGGGGGAAGGAGATGGGGGGGGGGAAGGAGATGGGGGGGGGGGAAGGAGATGGGGGGGGGGGAAGGAGATGGGGGGGGGGGAAGGAGATGGGGGGGGGGAAGGAGATGGGGGGGGGGAAGGAGATGGGGGGGGGGGAAGGAGATGGGGGGGGGGAAGGAGATGGGGGGGGGAAGGAGATGGGGGGGGGGGAAGGAGATGGGGGGGGGGAAAGGAGATGGGGGAACGGAGGCTGAATGGGCCGGGCCCGAGACTTCGGGCAGGGCCCAAGACTTCGGGCAGGGCCAGTCTCCAGCACCAGATTTACAGGTAGGTGTGGAGAGGGGGGTCAGGTCGGGGGGAGGGAGGTCAGGTCGGGTCCAGTCCGGGGGCGGGGGGGGGGTGGCGAAGCGGGAGTCGTGTCCGGAGGCGGGGGGAGCGGGAGTCGGGTCAGGTCCAGTCCGGGGGGTCGGGTCGGGTCCGTCCGGGGAGGTCGGGTCGGGTCCGGGGGCTGGGGCGGAGTCTGGTCGGTGTCGGGTCCGGAGACGGGGGGCGGGAAGCGCGAGGCGAGTCGGGTCGGGTGGAAGCAGGAGCTGGGCGTGGGAGGAGCCTTATTCACGCAGCCCCAGTGAGGCCATTCGGCCAGGGCTAGGGGCTGCGTGCTTCGGCCCCTCCCACACAGTTTTGGGCGCCTGGAGCTACTGCACATGCGCGCCCACTGTAGCGGCATGTGCAGAGGTCCCGGCACTGTTTTCAGCGCAGGGACCTGGCTCCTCCCCCTACAGCTCGTGCTGCACTGCGCTGAGCTGCAAACGACCTGCAGGGAGCTGGAGAATCTGGAAGTTTTTTTTAGGCGCACTTTGTGGCGCGAAAAACGGGCGTCTAGGTCGGGACTGCGCCGTTCTAGGCGCGGCTCGAAACTTGGGCCCCTTATTTCTGAACTTACCTTTACAGTGGCAGATGCTTGCTAGACTGCAAAGATCAAATTCGACTGTCCTGAGCAGAACAGAGATTAAAATTTAACTATTATGTGGCTGAATAATTAATTCCAGGCAGTTAACATAACAATCCTGTGCCACTGTATACAGCTGGAGTGGGGACTGGAATTCTTCTCTGTAACCAATGCACAAGATTGCAGTGTAGATAGCTAACTGATCCATCCAGATCTAGTCTACAAAATCTTGGTTCCTGTTGTCACACTTCTGTATCAACATTTTTCCATTATACATTCATATGTCCACCCAGGTAATTTGAACGAGTTACATTTGTGTCTTTTAATAGTTTCATTAAAGTTTTCTTGAAAGGCCTCAGCCTCTCCAGGGCGAGTATATTTGCATACTGACTGGCTCAACTCCTTGAGAAATGAATTGCCTGGACCAAGGACCAACTAGCTATACTGCCCATGGGGTTGTCATCACCAATACAAACAGTAACACACAGGCCTACTGGGCGGAAACCGAGGAACACATGGAAGTAGAGTTGTCCAACAGATTTTTAGCACTTGAAGTGCATAAAGTGTAACCACTGGGGATGGTAATTGCAAGCAGGCCAATGGCAAAGGGCATAAATTGAATACTCAAGGGGAACATAAGAAGATAAGAATTAGTAGCAGGAGTAGGCCATTCGGCCCCTCGAGCCTGCTCCGCCATTGAATAAGGCCATGGCTGATCTTATACATCAACTCCACCTTCCTGCACTACCCCATATCCCTTGATTCCCTTAATATCCAAAAATCTATCAATTTCTGTCTTGAACAGGTAAAATTAAAATAACACAGTAGTTTGAAGAGTCTCCATAAAAAAATAGAATGACAGAATCTTCTGCAAGCACAAATGGAAATGCTACGTTGCTTCCAAGGTGCAATAGTTTGGGACTTAACTGGAGAAAGTGGATAATATCCTGCGATCGGTAGGGGAGAAATTAGAGGTCGCATCAAGCAAGAGTCAACAATTTAGGTAGGTTCAGAAACAATGTACTACAAAAGGAAATTTCAGGTGCTCAGGAAAAAAAACTCAAGAAAGGATTTCCAAGATAGTCATATCAGGATTATTCCGCATGTCACAGGCTGGACTCATTAGGCAGAATGGGCAGCTCAATGTATGGCTCAACATATTCTGTAGGAGGGTTTCAAATTCTGGTGAAAGGAAGGATTTACCAACAGGGAAGCCTTCACATCAGCCGAAGAAACATAACACACTTGGGAAGGATTTAAACTGAGGAAGTGTTGTTGGCGGTGGGATGGCAGGGATGGCCTCTCGCCTTTCCCTGTCTTTGCACTTGCTTAAAACCAGTTACATCTCTAACTTTTTCCAGTTCTGACAAACATTGGCCAGAATTTTCTGGGGTGTCAGCGGGCAGGATCGGTTGGGGGTTGAGTGGGAAAGTGCTTTTTTTTGGCTCGGGACCTGCTGTCAACCCGCAGGCAATCATGCCTTTCCCAATATCGGGTCTGTCAGCTTTGAGCAGACACCGACAGGCAGCAACGGGTGACCCAATTTATTATAATGCACTTAACAGACCTATAACAGGCTTTTTAAACTTACTTTTCAACTTTAACTTCATGGCCACGGGAATCACTGTTCTGGCACCACGTCTGTCAAACTAAAGCGGGGGGGTTCAGTGGCTATTGCTCCAGCTGATTACTTGACAGCTTCAAATGTATAGTAAAAGCTCACACCTGACAGATCATCACTTTCCTCAGCCACAAGCTGTTTCTCAGTCCATTTCCAGCACAGATTCTGCAGGCTTTCCATTTTCACGTCATTGGAAGAACTTTCACTATTGACAGAATGCTTGTCATCTCTACTTCATCTGCCATCTATTCCATCAACATGGGTGCCCTTTATACTATCTCACCTTGATCCTCAGAATATAACCACGATCAGCAGCACCACACACAGCAGCAGCACCGACAACAACAACACTAACCTTCTCCACAGTCACTTGATGCTGCACAGCACAGAGGGCATCAGCACCCGAGCACCAGGGATGGCCTCACCATGGCCAGATTTACTTCACTTGACACTGTACACCTGGTTACCACATAATGCGCCAGGTTGGCACCACCCCACACAAACACCATAAAGCATCCCTACAATGCCCAAGCCATTCCTTTCACACTCACCATCATTGCAGGGAGTACCGTTATATCTCACCATTCACTGCAACTCACTAAATCACTTCCAAACATGCACACAAATCTGTCCAAGATCGTAAAGTGTTGAAAATAAAGGTTTCAACGCTCGACACCACATTAACAGAAACTTTACATGAACATTGGATAAAACACCCAAGTGGCTACCCTTGTATGTTGCTAGTTGGTATGATTGCACTAGGATGAAGGAGAGTTTGAGGGGCGGTTAGTGAGATAGGAATATGATAATGCAGAGAGAGAGAGAGAGAGAGAGAGAGAGAGAGAGAGAGAGAGAGAGAGGGATGGGTGAAGGTGCAAGTTGGTGTAAGGATGATAGGGTAGGAAATGCAGAGTGATGGGGATGTGCTGAGAGGCACAGCAGGATGAGGTTGAGTGTGGCTTTGTACTAACATTTTGTGATCTACTGAGATCATTGAAACGTTTGCAACACTGCTCCCAGGTCCTCCTGACAACATCCCTGCTTGTGCCCTCCTCTGCCATGTTGATCTCCTGGGAAGGTCTCTTCTGCCCATGGGAAATGAAGAGGATGTCCCTGCATAAGCATATGGAGGGAGTCATGGGAGAACCTGAGTGCAGCCCTTTGCCTCTGTGCAGTGGTCGTCAGTGTTTGTAGCACTTCAATGCTGTAGGACACTCACAGCACAAATGTCAAAAGGTGGTCATGATCCCTTTAAGGAAACCGGCTGATGACACGTCATAAATGGCGTCACCAGATCCACTTCCTCTAATTGGACCGGGAAACGTGCTGGACGGGCTTAACAAGCCCTATCAACTTAAATTCATTTTGGACAGCAGGATGGCGCAAGCAGCAGGGCTGCGACCTGCCACCAACATAGCCCGCCCTGGACCCGCCGAGGTGAGCAAAATCTCTAACATTAACTCTGTTTTTCTCTCCACAGATGCTGCCTGACCTGCTGAGTATTTCCAGCATGTTCTGTTTTTATTTCAGATTTCCAGCATCCACAATATTTTGTTTATGTTTCTGTAAGGCAGTTGACAGTGTTTCACATAACTGACTAATTAGCAAAGTGTGTAGCCTTTGAAAAGTTGGTAAAGTATCAGGCTGGACTGATGCATTACTGAAAACATAGCAGTAAAGCGTGGTGGTGAATGGAGAAGGGGTGGAAACTTGCTGGCAGTCGAGTCCTACACATGTCTGCATTCCAGCCACAATAGTTCATAATTTTTATAAATAACTTAGATGACAGATTATTGTCGAGGGAGTCTAAATTTGCAGCTGACACCAAATTGGATGCAGTATCCAATGACAATAATAATCGAATGGAATCTAGACAGGTTAGGTTAAGCAGATTTATCAGTGTGGTGGTGTCTGAAGACAGGGAATTGGTTGAATTACTAAATCATAATGTTTTTCATCTACATGCTGCCCCTCGGCGACATCATCTGAAAACACAGCATCAGTTTCCACATGTACGCTGACGACACCCAGCACCACTTCTCTCGACCCCTTCCAGTGTCTCTAAATTGTCAGGCTGCTTGACACAAACTCCATTCTGTAGCCATTGACTCCATCCCTCTCCCTAGCATTTGTCTCAGGCTGAACCAGACTGTTCACAACCTTGGTGTAATATTTGACCATGAAATGAGCTTGGGACCATAATTAAGACCACCTATTTTTACCTCCGTAACATCGCACTTCTCCGCCCCTAGCACAGCTCATCTACTGCTGAAACCCTCACCATATTTTTGTTACTGCTAGACTTGAATATTCCAATACACACCTGGCTGGCCTCCCACATTCTACCCTTCGTAAACCTGAGATCATCCAAAACTCGGCTGCCCATGTCCTAACTCGCACCAAGTCCCATTCACCCATCACCTCTCTACTCACTGACCTACATTGGCTCACGGTTAAGCAACAACTCGATTTTAAAATGCTAATCCTTGTTTTTAAATCCCTCCATGTCTGTCCCCATCTCTAATCTCCTCCAGCCACACTGCAGCCCCACAGCCCACTACTCCCCCCCCGCCACCCCACCCACCCCTCCGAGATATCTATGCTCCTCCAATTCTGGCCTCTTGAACCATTCATGGCCGTACCTTCAGCTGCCTAGGCCCCAAGCTCTGGAATTCCCTCCCGAAATCTCTACCTCTCTTTCATCCTTTACAACATTGCTTAAAACCTACATCTTTAGCCAAGCTTTTGGTTAACTGCCCTCATTTCTCCTTATGTGGCTCAATGTCAAATGTTGTTTTATACCACTCCTGTGACGCACCTTGGGACATTTTACTACGTTAAAAGGTGCTATATAAATACCAAGTTGTTAGTATTGGTTGTTGGATAGAAGAAACAAAAATATGGATTTCACATTAATTGGCATGTGCTTGAATAACAGAGCAGGAAATAAAACCTGGGGGTTTTAATTATCTATCCATTGAAAAACACATAAAATATTAAACTGTGTAACTAAGGGATGACATATTTAATAAAAAAGGTAATGTGAGGTTGTGTTGAGGCCATATATAAAGTACTGTGTTGGGGTCTGATCTCCAGATTACAAGATGTAGAATTACTGGAGGCGGCCACGAGAAGGACTGTGAGGCTGATTCCTGAAGCAGAGGGCTGAATGCTCAGTTGTGAAGAAAAACTGTCTACCCTGGAACATTACTCTCTAGAAAACAGGAGAGAATATATGATAGAAGACTCAATGGAAGTTTTCAGGATTTCATGGTATGGAAAATTCACATCCAGGGCAGTTATTTTGTTGGGCACAAGATTCATAGACACAATTTAAGGTTAAGGCTGTCAAAACAACATAGGAAATATTGTTTAGTCAGAGGGCCATAGAACTGCAGAACAGATTACCAGCTGGAGGTGGGGGGGACACAGAAAGCTACGGCAAGTTGTGAAGTAAATCAACAGCTAGGTGAATTCCTATCAGGAAAATGGATACCTGGCTATTAATTCCAAAATCAGTTCGAAAACTGATGGGTTGTGCAGTACGATAAATCTCCAGCTGAAAATAATAGTGTTCTTATCTACTTTAATGAGTATCATTTCTTAAAATGACACCAATTGTGGGCCTGAAATCAAAAGTAAACATTTTATTAATGAAGGGTTTTAAGGTTACAGGTACAGCTGATTCAATGTTTTATGAAACACTATGGTTCTGTGCTAATGAAATCATGTTATCAGTAAAATGCAACTGTTGTACATTGTGAAAACCTCTCGTTACAAAAATTAAATGTTTTTCTAAAGTTATAAAGTTTTCCCACATTCCAACAGTGACTTAATTCCAAAAGTACTTCATTGGCTGTAAAGCGCTTTGAGACGTACGGTGGTTGTGAAAGGTGCTATGTAAATGCAAGTCTTTCTTTATAAAAATTACCGTAATTACAGAAGAAGCAATATCTTTATGCAGAAGTGCTCAAGGAACAATTATAATTCAAATATTTCAAGTAATGATTCCGGGAATTTTAAGAAGTTATTCAATAACCAAAGCATTGCTGTTAATCTTACAATGATTTATCGCTGCATAAGGTTTTTTTTATTCATTCACGGGATGTGGGTGTTGCTGACAAGGCCAGCATTTATTGCCCATTCCAAACTGCCCTTGAGAGGGTGGTGGTGAGCCAGCTTCTTGAACCTCTGCAATCCATGTGATGAAGGTACTCCCATCGTTTTGTAAGGGAGGGTGTGCCAGGCCCTGTGTCTGTGTTTTCTGATGAGGAGAATTGAGTTGTGGGGGCACGGGGGGCATAACCTGCTCTAAGCATTTAGAATTATTAAAAGGCATGGATATTATTCAAGTAGATAGCGTGATGAAGTGATAGATGTGTTTGAAGTGGTGGGATCAGGTAAAACTCTGTGCTACCCATACAAGCCATGGAAGCAGATGGTGAGATTGGATGTCCAAGTTTCACTTTTCGTAAAGAAAGACTGATCTGTGGAACAGGATCTCAGACGTGGTAATGGACAGTTTCCTTACAATTGGTTACAAATTCAGGTCAGCCATAGATACTTTCTTGGGTTCAGTGACATCAGACGAATAGTGTCTGAATTCCTTACATTTATGAAGTTTTCAAACCGTTTTGATATTCTGCTATAATTGTGTACTACCATGGCAGTTTCATGACTTCCCGCTCCTCTCCCCCCGCCCCCCAAAAAAAGGTATTATGACTGGAAAAGTTTAAAACTGAAAAATTGTGACAATCTGTACATTACTCGAAGTCAATGCTGACTGCTCAGTGGCTAAATGTATTGCCCTGTATTACACTAAACCATACACAACCCAGGTGGTTTCATGTTAAATTTAAACTTAATCAATGCCAAGTTAGTTGATCTCACCCATAGTAACAGTTGGAAACTAGTGTTTTCAACTACTCATAGCTATTAGAGGGGATAAACCAACCAGGGATATTATTCTTGACTGCCATCAAATAATTTCTGCTGAAACATATTAGTTTGTGAACACAAGAGTGTTGGCAGCCAATTTACCAACAGGCTTCTAACACTCACTAGTTATATGGAAGAGAAAATAATAGAAAAGAGGCAATAAGGTGAAGAGAGGTTGTTTTAGACATTTGCTATGACAGTAATGAAGCAGATCCTAGTGTTTCACAGCACAAGCTAAAAACAAAACCAGTTGCCCTGGTTTTCCTTGAATTCCCTGAAACTACCTGAATAAGGGTTAAAAAAGCTCTGCTAAACATGATGAAAGTCTGCACTGTTAGAAAAGCACAACTAAAAGAAAATAAATCTTTAAAGATGAATGTGTACAGATTATACAGTACAACTGACTCATTGTTAAAAAGTTTGCGTTTACCCTAGAAAATAAACAGTTTAAATAACGGATATAATGGCTTCCTTTTGGGCAAAACCTTGAATATAAAACACATTAACACTGTCTGTATCATTCAAAAATAAACATATTTCCCAAAATAAAAAGGGAAACTAAATAGGAAATTGTTTGTGCCTTTTGGTATTAAGGGCAAATTCTAACTAGATTAACTAAGAACAGCTGGGAATGTTGAACTCCAGCAACATTTCATAAGTTCAGAACGAATTCAACCACTTTAGCAGCTTATGAATCTCAACAATATTCAAAGCATTGGAATATAAGCCTCTCCCTGTACACCAGTGTCCTGTGTGTTCCCGTTATCACGTGTCAGGACATAGAGGAAATTAACGGCGATATTAGATAAATAAAATACAAAAAGTGAACTGTAAGAAATGTATCCTTCTACAGAAAAAAAGTGTCCATAAAATAAGTATGTCATTATGTTACAGGCAATTGAACACAAACGATTTAAGATTTTAAAGACATGCAACAAACTTAAGATTAAGTCTACATCAATGAAATTCGATGATGCTATGTAAATAAAATGACACATTTTTGATAGTCAAATACAAAACACAAGCTTTTTGTTACAATTAATAGGCTTTCCTTTAATGTAGTTGAAGGTCATGCACAACAGTTTAAAAATCATCCCGCCTCTCCGTACACACCAGCATCCTGTCCTGTGTGTGAGGACAGGGTTGCAGTGTACGAGGACAGGGTTGTTGCAGTGTGAGCAGTGTACGAGGACAGGGTTGCACTGCACGCAATGTATGACAGGAACGCACTGTGCGCGGAGAAGGTTGCATTGTATGAGGACAGTGTTGCACTGTGCATAAGAACATAAGAAATAGGAGTAAGAGGTGGTCATTAGGCCTCTCAAGTCTGCTCCACCATTTAATAAGATCATGGCTGATCTGATCATGGACTCAGCTCCACTTCCCTGCCCGCTACCCATAATCCTTCATTCCCTTATCTCTCAAAATTCTGTCCAGCTCCGCCTTAAATATATTCAATGACCCAGCCTCCACAGCTCTCTGGGGCAGAGAATTCCACAGATTTACAACCCTCAGAGAAGAAATTCCTCCTTATCTCGGTTTTAAATGGGCGGCCCTTTATTCTGAAATTATGTCCCTTAGTTTTAGTTTCCCCTATGAGTGGAAATATCCACTCTGCATCCACCTTGTCAAGCCCCCTCATTATCTTGTATGTTTCGATAAGATCACCTCTCATTCGTCTGAACTCCAATGAGTATAGGCCCAACCTGCTCAACCTTTCTTCAAAAGTCAAACCCCTCATCTCTGGAATCAACCTAGTGAACCTTCTCTGGACAGCCTTCCTTAAATACGGAGACCAAAACTGTCCACAGGCCTCACCAATACCCTATACAGTTGTAGCAGGACTTCTCTGCTTTTATACTCCATCCCCATTTGCAATAAAGGCCAACATTCCATTGGCCTTCCTGATCACTTGCTGTACCTGCATACTAACTTTTTGTGTGTTTCGTGGACAAGGACCCCCAGTCCCTCTGTACTGCAGCACTTTGTAATTTTTCTCCATTTAAATTATAATTTGCTTTTCTATTTCTGCCAAAGTGGATAACCTCACATTTTCCCACATTATACTCCATCTGCCAAATTTTTGCCCACTCACTTAGCTTGTCTATATCCCTTTGCAGATTTTTGTGTCCTCCTCACAATTTGCTTTCCCACCCATCTTTGTATCATCAGCAAACCTCGCTACATTACACTGGATCCCTTCATCCAAATCATTAATATATATTGCAAACAGTTGAGGCCACAGCACCGATCCCTGCGGCAACCCACTAGTCACTGTTTGCCAACCGGAAAATGACCCATTTATTCCGACTCTAGCCAATCCTCTATCCATGCTAATATATTACCCCCAATACTATGAACTTTTATCTTGTACAGTAACCTTTTATGTGGCACCTTATCAAATGCCTTCTGGTAATCTAAATACACCACATCCACTGGTTCCCCCTTATCCACCCTGCTCGTTACATCCTCAAAGAACTCCAGCAAATTTGTCAAACATGAATTCCCTTTCATAAAACCACACTGACTCTGCTGGATTGAATTATGCTTTTCCAAATGTCCTGCTACTGCTTCCTTAATAATGGATTCCAGCATTTTCCCAACAACAAATGTTAGGCTAACTGGTCTATAGTTTCCTGCTTTCTGTCTGCCTCCTTTTTTAAATAGGGACGTTACATTTGCGGTTTTCCAATCCGCTGGGACCTTCCCAGAATCCAGGGAATTTATCTCTGCAGCCACTTCTTTTAAGACACTAGGATGTAAGCAATGTATGAGGAAAGGGTTGCACTGTGTGCACTGTATGAGTACAGGGTTGCGCTGCGGGCGGCCCACGAGGGCAGGGTTGCGCTGTATGAGGGCAGGGTTGCGCTGTGGGCGGTGTATGAGGACAGGGTTGCACAGTGGGCAGTGTATGAGGACAGGGTTGCACAGTGGGCAGTGTATGAGGACAGGGTTGCACAGTGGGCAGTGTATGAGGACAGGGTTGCACAGTGGGCAGTGTATGAGGACAGGGTTGCACAGTGGGCAGTGTATGAGGACAGGGCTGCACAGTGGGCAGTGTATGAGGACAGGGCTGCACAGTGGGCAGTGTATGAGGACAGGGTTGCACAGTGGGCAGTGTATGAGGACAGGATTGCACAGTGGGCAGTGTATGAGGACAGGGTTGCACAGTGGAATGTATGAGGACAGGGTTGCACAGTGGGCGGTGTATGAGGACAGGGTTGCACAGTGGGCGGTGTATGAGGGTAGGGTTGCACAGTGGGCAGTGTATGAGGACAGGGTTGCACAGTGGAATGTATGAGGACAGGGTTGCACAGTGGGCGGTGCACGAGGTCAGGGTTGCACAGTGGGCGGTGTATGAGGGTAGGGTTGCACAGTGGAATGTATGAGGACAGGGTTGCACAGTGGGCGGTGTATGAGGACAGGGTTGCACAGTGGGCGGTGTATGAGGACAGGGTTGCACAGTGGGCGGTGTATGAGGACAGGGTTGCACAGTGGGCGGTGTATGAGGACAGGGTTGCACAGTGGGCGGTGTATGAGGGTAGGGTTGCACAGTGGGCGGTGTATGAGGACAGGGTTGCACAGTGGGCGGTGTATGAGGACAGGGTTGCACAGTGGAATGTATGAGGTCAGGGTTGCACAGTGGGCGGTGCACGAGGTCAGGGTTGCGCTGTGGGCGGTGCACGAGGTCAGGGTTGCACAGTGGGCGGTGTATGAGGACAGGGTTGCACAATGTAGTGTATGAGGACAGGGTTGCACAGTGGAATGTATGAGGTCAGGGTTGCACAGTGGAATGTATGAGGTCAGGGTTGCACAGTGGGCGGTGCACGAGGTCAGGGTTGCGCTGTGGGCGGTGCACGAGGTCAGGGTTGCACAGTGGGCGGTGTATGAGGACAGGGTTGCACAGTGGAATGTATGAGGTCAGGGTTGCACAGTGGGCGGTGCACGAGGTCAGGGTTGCGCTGTGGGCGGTGCACGAGGTCAGGGTTGCACAGTGGGCGGTGTATGAGGACAGGGTTGCACAATGTAGTGTATGAGGACAGGGTTGCACTGTGGAATGTATGAGGACAGGGTTGCACAATGTAGTGTATGAGGACAGGGTTGCGCTGTGGGCGGTGCACGAGGTCAGGGTTGCACTGTGTACAGTTTATGAGGACAGGGTTGCGCTGTGGGCGGTGCACGAGGTCAGGGTTGCACTGTACAGTGTATGAGGACAGGGTTGCACTGTGCACGCTGTATCAGGATCTCGGCGGCGCCCGGGAATGTTCCACGGCCGTCAGGTGCGCGGTGTTTCCAGGGAAACGGGCAAAGCGCAGAACAAGTGGGCGCGACCGCCACCTTTCACATACCTGAGCCAGCCGACCGACCAGTTACAATCCGCATGTTCATAATGTCTATTCCTCCCGTGTCCTCCTTTTCTTAGTACGCAGTTGAATTGATTATTTATTTGGCCGACTACAAATATTTTGCAGCCAAGCCAGGTGTTGCACAACGAAGTTTTAGAAATGTCAACTTACCCTGCCGGCGGTCTGGCAGCTGTCGCGATCCTCGCTGTATCCATGGTTCCGAGCTCCTCTTACTGCTCTCTTTCCCGTTTTTTTATTTTGTCCACATCCAACATCGATCTAGGTCACAGTCAATGGCGTTTTACTAAAAGACAATTAGAGCCAAACGATGAGTTTTACACAAAAAAAATCATTCACTTGACGTTCTTTCTTTGAACTTGAGTGAAGTATTTCTGCATAAAAATGGACGTTACCGTACGGCCCCAACTAACAGTTCCAACAAGTGAGGGTCAGACGTTTGACTGGCTCTCTCCCTCCCACAAACCCGCACGACAACTGTCTACAAAATTAACCCAGTGAATCAGCAGCGAACTATGCACACTCGCCGCACCGACCCTGCCCCAAATACAGCCGCTTACACTGCCAACAATTTCACACAGACAGCTCGTCTCGCCTTCTCTTTCCTTTTGCCCGCTTTCTCGGCGTCGTTCTTATGTAATGAATGAAAATCAAGCGCGTTTAATTTTGAATGCACGCTTCTCGGTCCGCCGCGTTCTCCGAGCCGTTGTCTTAAATAACCGCCTTCGTCAGAGCTCGCCTGTCAATCACCGCGCGGCCGGTGCGACCCAGGCTGCCGCCTGCTGTGGGGTTGATGGAGTTGTGTTCTGCAAAAATACATGGCAGTTACCGCTCATACACCAATTGCTTTACTTTTATCATAATTTTATTGGAATAAACCAAATGCACAGGATTGAATGCAGAAAGGCAGCAAGTTTTAAAACTACGTTTCTCTGCTCATAAGCAAAATACTCCTGTAATCTGACAAAAATCAAACATAGTACTCGTGTTTACTCACGCCAAAGATCAGAAGAACATAAGAAATAGGAACAGGCACTTTGCAATCTTTCTCCATTTAAATAATAACTTGCTGTTTGATTTTTTTTCTGCCAAAGTGCATGGCCTCACACTTTCCAAGATTATACTCCATCTGCCAAATGTTTGCTCACTCGTGTCCTTTTGCAGATGTTTTAGGTCCATTATTAGAACCGACAAAAACTATTCCATGAAAGTCCAAATGATAAGTGGCTGAAAATCTGAAGAATAAAGTTGAGAAAAACTTCATCTTGATTTGTTGTTTAAAATCAATTTGTAACCAATATTAACAATGTAAATAAACAGAAAAATGAAGTGGGACATAGAGTTGGGGAGGGGAAGAAAAGAAGTAAAACTCAAATGATCCAAATGAGTAATTTTAAAGTTCGGACCATTTACCTGATTATGCTAGTCAACCACAAAGATGCTTGGTCCCTATACAATGCTTTAAATGCACGAGGTTTGGAGCGGTCTTTTCTCTTCAATACATTACTGTAAGGTGTTTTAACAAAGATGCCCTCAAAGTAATATCAGCCTTCTTCAGCCAAACATGAGGGAACAAACCATACACATTCCTACCTAGTACTTACAGACTGGCACATCACAATAAAGCACATCACTGGGGCAGCTAACTTGTGCTCGCTATATGTGTTGCCGACACTATGAGCAAAAGGTTGAGGAGAATGTTTCGAATCCCTGAAAGAACATCCTTTACATCGATGAGCATAATTAAAGTAACCACAAAAAGTCAGAATTTGAAAAAATTCATATTTGAAGTAATAAGACTACAGAAGTCCAGAAATTTGCTGTTCAAAGAAAGCGAACAACTAGAATAACATTTGAGAATTCAAGAGACGCCACTTTGCAAGCTATTTGCTTGGCTGTAACCTGAATTGTTAGAATTTCCCCTTGTCGCACAGAAATAAAACAAACCACAAAACATTTGACTGGGCACAGTGCTAAATATGCAACCATTACCCCCAAAAAATCTCACGAAGTGCTCCAAGATTTGACAACTACATGGGCAATAAAACTGGAACACATAAAATTGTTTTCATTAGACCTGAATACTTCTGTGCCAATACATTTTCTGTAAACTAGGATCGAAAAGACTGTTTCAAGTACAGCACACTGCACCACACCCAATTGGTCAATGCTGGAAACATCCAGTCAGCATCTGAAAAGAAAGTTTTATATTTTCAGTGTTTTCACACAGGGTCCCACCCCAAAGGCCAGGAGTCTTTATTGGGCCACTGAAACCAAACTTACTTTCAGATGCTGATAGACTTGTGCAGCAGTTATCATGAGTGACTTTAATATGCATATAGGTTGGGCTAACTAAACTGGAAGCAATACGGTGGAGGAGGATTTCCTGGAGTGCATAAAGGATAGTTTTCTAGACCAATATGTCGAGGAACCAACTAGGGGGGAGACCATCTTAGACTGGGTGTTGTGTAATGAGAGAGGATTAATTAGCAATCTCGTTGTGCGAGGCCCCTTGGGAAAGAGTGACCACAATATGGTGGAATTCTACATTAGGATAGAGAATGAAACAGTTAATTCAGAGACCATGGTCCAGAACTTAAAGAAGAGTAACTTTGAAGATATGAGGTGTGAATTGGCTAGGCTAGATTGATGAATGATACTTAAGGGGTTGACAGTGGATGAGCAATGGCAGACATTTAGAGACCACATGGATGAACTACAACAATTGTACATCCCTGTCTGGCGTAAAAATAAAAAAAGGGAAGGTGGCTTAACCGTGGCTGTCAAAGGAAATCAGGGATAGTATTAAAGCCAAGGAAGTGGCATACAAATTGGCCAGAAATAGCAGCGAACCCGGGGACTGGGAGAAATTTAGAACTCAGCAGAGGAGGACAAAGGATTTGATTAGGGCAGGGAAAATAGAGTATGAGAGGAAGCTTGCAGGGAACATTAAGATGGACTGCAAAAGTTTCCATAGATATGTAAAGAGAAAAAGGTTAGTAAAGACAAACGTAGGTTCCCTGCAGTCAGAATCAGGGGAAGTCATAACGGGGAACAAAGAAATGGCAGACCAATTGAACAAGTACTTTGGTTCAGTATTCACTAAGGAGGACACAAACAACCTTCCGGATATAAAAGGGGTCAGAGGGTCTAGTAAGGAGGAGGAACTGAGAGAAATCCTTATTAGTCAGGAAATTGTGTTGGGGAAATTGATGGGATTGAAGACCGATAAATCCCCAGGGCCTGATGGACTGCATCCCAGAGTACTTAAGGAGGTGGCCTTGGAAATAGCGGATGCATTGACAGTCATTTTCCAACATTCCATAGACTCTGGATCAGTTCCTATGGAGTGGAAGGTAGCCAATGTAACACCACTTTTTAAAAAAGGAGGGAGAGAGAAAACAGGGAATTATAGACCGGTCAGCCTGACATCGTTAGTGGGTAAAATGATGGAATCAATTATTAAGGATGTCATAGCAACGCATTTGGAAAGAGGTGACATGATAGGTCCAAGTCAGCATGGATTTGTGAAAGGGAAATCATGCTTGACAAATCTTCTGGAATTTTTTGAGGATGTTTCCAGTAGAGTGGACAAGGGAGAACCAGTTGATGTGGTGTTTTGGACTTTCAGAAGGCTTTCGGCAAGCTCCCACACAAGAGATTAATGTGCAAAGTTAAAGCACATGGGATTGGGGGTAGTGTGCTGACGTGGATTGAGAACTGGTTGGCAGACAGGAAGCAAAGAGTAGGAGTAAATGGGTACTTTTCAGAATGGCAGGCAGTGACTAGTGGGGTGCCGCAGGGTTCTGTGCTGGGGCCCCAGCTGTTTACATTGTACATTAATGATTTAGACGAGGGGATTAAATGTAGTATCTCCAAATTTGCGATGACACTAAGTTGGATGGCAGTGTGAGTTGCAAGGAGGATGCTATGAGGCTGCAGAGTGACTTGGATAGGTTAGGTGAGTGGGCAAATGCATGGCAGATGAAGTATAATGTGGATAAATGTAAGGTTATCCACTTTGGTGGTAAAAACAGAGAGACAGACTATTAACTGAGTGGTGACAGATTAGGAAAAGGGGAGTTGCAACGAGACCTGGGTGTCATGGTACATCAGTCATTGATGGTTGGCATGCAGGTACAGCAGGCGGTTAAGAAAGCAAATGGCATGTTGGCCTTCATAGCGAGGGGATTTGAGTTCAGGGGCAGGGAGGTGTTACTACAGTTGTACAGGGCCTTGGTGAGGCCACACCTGGAGTATTGTGTACAGTTTTGGTCTCCTAACTTGAGGAAGGACATTCTTGCTATTGAGGGAAGGTTCACCAGACTGATTTCCGGGATGGCGGGACTGACATATCAAGAAAGACTGGATCAATTGGGCTTGTATTCACTGGAATTCAGAAGAATGAGAGGGGATCTCACTCCCTTGGGTTCTAGACTCTGGATTTATTTGGGGGATGTGATAAAGTGCAAAGGAGGCTGGGATACTTTCAATAAGGTCGGCGACAGCAGCAACGGTGGGTGCACAGGCGGGGATATTATGGTTGAGTGCTCGATAGGAGTTGTCCGTTTTTTTAACTGGCCACAATGGAGAGTTCACATGGGTAACTATTGGTCTCAATACCCCCTGTTTAACCAGCGAACCCAAAGCTGTTTCCATGTCTTCCTCCGCCTCCTTGGGGAAGTTGTACTGTTTCTGTGGTCGGGTCATGGGGTCCCCATCTATGCTAACCTCGATCCCGTTTATTCTTCCACAGTCGTGTTTGTGAGTGGCAAAAGCTGCAAGGTTTTTCCTCACATATTTTTGGTATTCTATCGGAGTGTTACTGACCAGTGATTCAAGGTCGTAACCCTCCTTTGGCTTCATATCCCTTTGCCCTGTTTTCCCAGGATAACCATCACCTCATTCTTCTGTCCAGTGCAGATTGACCCGCAAAGACAGTTGTTTCTTAAGTCCACTAGGATCTAGTGGCCAAGGATGAAGTCAGCCCCAAGGATCCCTCTCCCTTCCTGTTCCCACTTCATCAGGACACAAGTCCACTTCATGTGGAATGTACCCAAATGAATGGAGAGCAGAACAGAAAATGAGCCAGTCTGTTCAGTGCCTGTGAACACACCAAGCTGTAGGGGACCCCGTTAGACAGAGGTGAGGCAGCGGGGTTAGCTGCATAGACAAGGGTGCGATCGACCAAACTCGAACAAAAACTGTCAAAAGGATTGGTAAGCATAGTCCCTGCCTGCCCTGGAGTCCAACCTAGCTAGAATTATGTAGTGGGAGGTGGGAGGTATAATTTTACTGTAACCCCCTTTGAATGTGTAGGGTATGGTTCTTTATTAGAGTGACCTTGTACTTTTCCTTGTATTGTCCTTTATTAGAGTGATTGTAAGTTTGGCCTTGTATTTTCTTACGAGAGTAATAAGCTTGTATTACCTTGACTGTAATAAAACCAAAGTTCTTTTGTTTCAAACTAGTGTCCTTTGCACTTTTGTCACACCCCCGAAATAAATCCAGAGTATAGAACCCAAGGGAGTTGGAGCAATTCGAACCGCTCAAGTTGGTCAGAAGGGAACCTGAATCCCCTCATAGAGACCACCCCCTTACAGCCCTAAGCTGTTGGGGAGTGTGGGGGACCACAAACTGACTTTCAAGCGGCCCTGGATCCCCGGCAAGGGTGGGAGGGCCAAACTTCTGTTGCCGGACCGGGCACATTGGCCCTGGTTCTGGCTTTCCCTGTTCTGGCTCGCCTACCTCTCCTCCCTGCTGCCAAGCCGAGCTGAAACTCGGTGCTACAGGTGGTGGTGGTTCACTATTCCTGTCTGCCCTGCAACTGATTTGCCCCTCCTGCTGCTGAACCGGTGTAGTCACTGGTGCCACAGGTTGTGGCCAGGTAGTTTTCTCCTTCTCTTCCAGGTTTACCTGGGGCGTACCCGGGCTTATTAGGCATACCATGCCTTTTGCCTTGGATAGAGCAAGGTTTAAACTTTTAATTTGTTGCTGGCAGGGACCGTGGTCTCCCGATTCAAACCCATTATACGCTGCCTGCACATCTTTTAACTTTTCCTGGAGCTCTTTTACTTGTAGGGTGAGGCGAGTGCTTTCCTCCCTCAGTGACTTTTCATTACTTTTGGCCTCGGTAACCTGACATTGAAAATAGTCCTGACTGTTTTTAAATCTTTCCATTATCTGGGTCCTTTCCTGTTTTAGCTTACGGAGTTCTCTCCATAACCTTTCTTCTGGCATAACCCTTTCTCTGCGCATTCCCATGACTCTGCTTGTAGTGTCTCATTGGTTTTATCTAGGAGTTGGACCTGTCGCTGTAGACAGACCAACTAAATTGCCTTCTCTACTGCTTCTTTGTGATCTTTGCTTGCTGTCCACTGGGCTGCAGTGTCCGCTGGACGCTCAGCACGCAATAGACCAAGCACCCATTCTTTACATTCACTTTCTTATACACATAGGAGGAAATCCTCTCTTTCACCTTGGTTCTTTGCCCCAAACTAACACGAAGTTTCTTAAAAATTTTACTCTTTATCAGACTAAAGAAATTTGATACTCCACAAAATTAAAATTAGCTTTCCAAGGCTAAAACTAAATTGAAAGTACAAGTGTCCTCACCCTCCACCCCACCAGCCTCCATATTCAACGGATCATCCGCCACCATTTCCACCATCTCCAGCGCGATCCCACCACCAAACACATCTTCACCACCCCTTTCAGCATTCCAAAGGGATCATTACCTCCGCAACACCTTGGTCCACTCCTCAATCACCCCCAACACCCTTTCCCCTTCCCACGTCACCTTCCCGTGCAAGCGCAGGAGATGTAACACCTCTTCTTTTACCTCCTCCCTTCCAGGGCCTTAAACACTCCTTCCAGGTGAAAGAGCAATTTAATGTACCATATTCACTGCTCACATTCTCAAATGTTACAGACAACATGGGGTCTCACATTGGGATCAGATAAACCTGAAATAAATATGATTTAAACCTGAAATAAATCTACATTGGGGAGACCAAACACAGATTGAGTGACCGCTTTGCAGAACACCTCCGTTCAGTTCGCAAATGTGACAATAAGCTTCCGGTCGCCTTCCACTCCCACTCTGTCCTTGGTCTCCTACATTGTTTGAATGGAGTTCAACGTAAGCTTCAGGAACAGAACCTCATCTTTTGATTAGGCACTTTACAACCTTCCGGACTCAACATTGAGTTCAACAATTTCAGATCATAAAATGAGATAACTACATTTAAAAGAAAAGGAGGAGAAAAATTAAACAAACTAATCAAACTCAAAGAGGATAAAACCCCTGGTCTGGACGGATTACATCAGCGCATTTTAAAGAATCTAGTGAAGAGATAGCAGAGGCATTACTATACATATTTAATAATATGATAGAACAAGGTGCAGTGCCAGAGAACTGCTCAATAGTTATCGTATTACCTATATTTAAGAAAGGAGATAGAAAATGTCCAGGGACCTATAGATCAGTCAGCTTAATATCGGTGGTAGGAAAAATAATGGAATCCTGACTAAAGGAGAAAATAGAAGAACAGCCAGTAATTAAAATTATAATAATGAATGGACAGCTTGGAATTCAAAAGGGAAAATCTTGCTTGACCAACCTCATAGAATTTTTTGAAGAGGCAACAGAGAGAGTAGACAAGGGTGCCACGATAGATGTAATTTATCTAGATTTTCAAAAGGCCTTCGATAAGGTGGTACATAATAGACTAATGAATAAGGTCAGAGAATGCAGAGTCAGAGGACATGTAGCAGAATGGATAATGTAAGTGGTTTTGCCCATGGTGGTTTCGAAACACCCCTCTTACAATAGTTCTAGACTTCGGAATTATAGTCATGAACAGTAATATACAGTCATAGACGGATCTTTTCGGTTCCAACCGTCACAATGCTTTTATTCAAGTTAAAACACACCTGCACCCAATAAAAACACACACTGATAGTGTCATACAAACAAACACAGTACAACACACAGTCTGGCCTGTCTAAACAGGCTCCTAACGCGAAGTACCCATGTCTAAACCACCCCTGCTCGGATACAAAATTGCACCACTGAAATCTGTCCAATAGAACATGTGTAGGCTTATGATCATTGCAGAATTATCATCATCATAGGCAGTCCCTCAGGATCGAGGAAGACTTGCTTCCATTCTTAGAATGAGTTCTTAGGTGGCTAAACAGTCCAATACGAGAGCCACAATCTCTGCCACAGGTGGGACAGACAGTCGTTGACGGTAAGGGAGTGTGGGACAGGTTTGCCACGCATTCCTTCTGCTGCCTGTGCTTGTTTTCTGCATGCACTCGGCGATGAGACTCGAGGTGCTCAGCGTCCTCCCGGATGCATTTCCTCCACTCAGGGTGGTCTTTGGCCAGGGACTCCCGGGTGTCGGTGGAGATGCCGCACTTTATCAGGGAGGCTTTGAAGGTGTCCTTGTAACGTTTCCTCTGCCCACCCTTGGCTCGTTTGCCATGAAGGAGTTCCGAGTTGAGTGTATGCTTTGGGAGTGTCGTGTCTAGCATGCAGACAGTGTGGCCTGCCCAGCGGAGCTGATCAAGTGTGGTCAGTGCTTCAATGCTGGGGATGTTGACCTGGTCGTGAATGCTAATGTTGGTGCGTCTGTCCTCCCAGGGGATTTGTAGGATCTTGCGGAGGCATCGTTGATGGTATTTCTCCAGCGACTTGAGGTGTCTACCGTACATGGTCCATGCCTCTGAGCGATACAGGGGGGCGGGTATTACTACAGTCCTGTAGACCATGAGCTTGGTAGTAGATTTGAGGGCCTGGTCTTTGAACACTCTTTTCCTCAGGCTGTGCTGGCACACTGGAGGCGGTGTTGAATCTTCTCATCAATGTCTGCTTTTGTTGATAAGAGGCTCCCGAGGTATAGGAAATGGTCCACATTGTCCAGGGCTGTGCCTTGGATCTTGATGACTGGGGGACAGTGCTGTGCGGCAAGGAGAGGCTGGTGGAGGACCTTTGTATTATGGTTTAGCGTAAGGCCCATGCTTTCGTATGCCTCGGTAAATACGTCGACTATATCCTGGAGTTCAGCATCTGAATGTGCGCAGACGCAGGTGTCGTCCGCTACTGTAGCTCGACGACAGAGGTTGGGGTGGTCTTGGCCCTGGCCTGGAGGCGGTGAAGGTTAAACAGCTTCCCACTGGTTCTGTAGTTTAGTTCCACTCCAGCGGGAAGCTTGTTGACTGTGAGGTGGAGCATGGCAGCAAGGAAGATTGAAAAGAGGGTTGGAGCGATGACGCAACCCTGTTTGACCCCAGTCCAGACGTGGATTGGGTCTGTGATGGGTCTGTTGGGAAGGATTACAGCCTGCATGTCGTTGTGGAGCAGGTGAAGGATGTTGACGAACTTTTGAGGGCATTCGAAACGGAGGAGGACGTTCCATAGACCCTCACGGTTGACAGCATCAAAGGCCTTTGTAAGGTCGAAGAAGAAAACGATGTATAAGGGCTGGCGTTGCTCCCCGCATTTTTCCTGCAGTTGTCGCGCTGCAAAGATCATGTCCGTGGTGCCCCGTAGGGGACGAAATCCACACTGTGACTCCAGGAGGAGCTCCTCAGCCACAGGGAGAAGACGGTTGAGGAGAACTCTCATGACATCTTCATAGGCCGTCCCTCGGAATCGAGGAGGACTTGCTTCCACTCCCAAAGTGTGTTCTTTGATGGTGAACAGTCTGATACGAGAGCCACAGGTGGGACAGACATTCGTTGAGGGAAGCTGTCGGTGGGGCTGGTTTGCTGCATGCTCCTTCCGCTGCCTGCGCTTGGCCTCTTCATGCTTTAGCGACAACTTTCCCAGTGGCTGATAGCAGGGAGATTCCTCTGTAGTTGCCGCAGTCGGACTTGTTCCCTTTTTTAAAGATGGTCACGTTCACTGCATCTCTGAGATCTCCTGGAATGCTCTCCTCTCTCCAGATGAGAGAGATGAGGTCATGTATCCGCGCCAACAGCACCTCACCGTCATACTTTAGCGCCTCAGCAGAGATTCCATCCGCTGCCGTGGCCTTGTTGTTTTTGAGCTGTCTTATGGCTTTTCCTACCTCATGCAACTTTATGGTTTCACTGAGGTGGTGGTGGGTCGCATTCTGCGGGATGAAGTCGAGAACACTCGCGTCAAAGGCAGAGTCTTGAGTGAGAATATCTTCGAAGTGCTCCTTCCAGCAGGCCCTGACTGCCTCGGAGTCCTTGATGAGTGTTTCCACCTTCTTGGCCAGCAGTGGGGTGTGGTCGTGGGAGTTTGGACCGTAGGTGGCCTTGAAGAATCTTCAAACATCATGGCTGTGGGCCAGTTGTTGTATCTCCTGTGCTTTCTCCATCCACCACCTGCTCTTTAGGTCCCGGGTTTTTTGTTGGACCTCAGCCTTGAGACGCCTGTAATGTTGCTTTGCTGCTTCTGAATTGGGTTGTTGCTTGAGACTCAGAAAAGCTCTGCGCTTGCGATCTATTAGTTCTTGGATCTCCTGATCATTTTCATCAATCCAGTCCTCGTGTTTTCTGGTTGAGTGGCCAAATGTCTCTTCGCAGGCACTGGTTATGGAGGCCTGGAGGGCAGATCAAGTGCTGTGGGCATTCTGCATCTCAGGGTCATTAAGGCACGCCAGGTTAGCTGTGAGACGCTAGCTGTATAGGGCTTTCTTGGCTGGGTTTTTAAGTGCCCCGGCATTGACTTTTTTGCGGCACTGCTTCTGCTGTCCCCTCCGCTTTGGGGCTATGTTGATGTCAATCATGGATCGGATTAGGCGGTGGTCCAACCAGCAGTCGTCAGCTCCTGTTATGGCGTGGGTGATGCACACATCCTTGCGATTCCTGGCTTGGATGATGACATAGTCGAGCAGGTGCCAGTGTTTGGAGTGTGGGTGTTGCCACGATGCCTTATATTTGTCCCTCTGGTGAACAGGGTGTTGATGATGAGAAGTTCATGTTCTAGGTATTTTGTCAGGAGTAGGGTACCGCTGGAGTTGGCTTTCCCTACCTTCTCTCTGCCAATCACTTCTCCCTAGAGGGCTGTGTCTTTGCCGACCCTGGCGTTGAAGTCACCTAGGAGGATCAGTTTGTCACCCACGGGGACGTGGACAGGGATGTTTCAAAGTTAGAATAAAAACCGTCTTTGGTCTCATCCGATGCACCGAGTGTTGGGGTGTCCGCACTGATGACTGTGGTGCATTGGTTCCGGGATAGGGTGAGTCGAAGAGTCATGAGGAGTTTGTTAACCCCGAAGCTGACTCCGTAAAGGTAGCGTTCTTCCTCTGGTTTCCCCTTCTGGAAAAAGGAGTAACCTCCAGCTTGTTTCTTGAGCTGGCCTTCTCTTGCCCGCCGGGTCTCGCTTAGAGCGGTGATGTCGATGTCAAAGCGTCTAAGTTCCTGCGCAACTGTGGTGGTGCGGCATTCCGGCCTCTCGCTGTTGGAGTTGTCCATGAGAGTCCTGACATTCTAAGTCCCGAACTTCATGTTAATGGAGTGTAAGATGACTGTGCGTGAGTTCTTTTAACTTGGGGTGGCCGTTGCACACCGGCCACCACATGGGCTTAGCTGAGCAAGGTTTTGGTCCAATGGCAAGGGGGTCTAAGATGACTGGAGACCAGGCACCGCTGTATGAGCCTAATTCCCTACGGCGAGATATTGGCCACAAGCTCGGCGCCGAGTAGTGCCTTTGATGGTGGGTGGTCCGAGGCGTAGTTGGGGGCAGGTATTAGGAGGGCTAGTTGACCACTGAAGTTCCGGGTGGGAGGTCAGCAAGGAGTGGAAGGGTGGGAGAGTCACAGCCGTGATGGAGGGGTGAAGGCCCGCCACTGGAAGGATGAAAGCCCGCCCTGGAGCGATGTAGGCTCGCCGCAGGACAGCGGGGGAGTGATGCCCCGGGTGCCTGGTCGGAGGCTCACCTGCTCGCTGGAAGTCATTGTCAGTAATCCGGTTTCAAATGACTGAAAATGATGCTAATAAAACACATCAAATCTCCTTGCAAAAACCTCCCCACTAAAACCCCTAAGGCTTGGTTGGGACACACGACACACAATACCCTTTCACATGCATGCGCAATGCTGAGAATGCTGTGGATAGCACATTTAGTGAGTTGGTCACGCCGCAGGTAAGGGTTAGGACAGATAGTGAATGGGTGACCAAGAGACAAGGCAAGAGCAGAAAGGTAGTGCAGGAGTCCCCTGCGGTCATCTCCCTCCAAACAGATATACCGTTTTGGATACTGTTGGGGGAGATGACTTACCAGGGGAAGGCACCAGCAGCCAGGTTCATGGCACCATGGGTGGCTCTGCTGCACAGAAGGGCGGGAAAAAGAGTGGGACAGCTATAGTGATAGGGGACTCTATTGTAAGGCGAATAGATAGGAGTTTCTGCGGCCGCAACCGATACTCCAGGATGGTATGTTGCCTCCCTGGTGCAAGGGTCAAGGATGTCTCGGATCGGCTGCAGAACATTCTGGAGAGGGAGGGTGAACAGCCAGTTGTCGTGGTACATGTAGGTACCAACGATATAGGTAAGAAGCGGGAAGAGGTCCTACAAGCTGAATTTAGGGAGCTGGCAGTTAAATTAAAAAGTAGGACCTCAAAGTTAGTAATCTCTGGATTGCTACCAGTGCCACGTGCTAATCAGAGTAGAGGGAGCAGGAGAGTTAGAATAAATACGTGGCTTGAGCAGTGGTGTAAGAGGGAGGGATTCAAGTTCCTGGGACATTGGAACCAGTTCTGGGAGAAGTGGGACCTGTACAAAAGGGACAGTCTGCACTTGGGCAGGACTGGAGCTGATGTTCTAGGGGTAACATTTGCTAATGCAGTTCGGGAGTGTTTAAACTAATATGGCAGAGGGATGGGAACCTATGCAGCGAGATAGGGCGAAGTAATATGGAGTCAGAAACAGATGGTAGAAAGGTAAAAAGCAATAGTGGAAGACCGAGTAAACAAAGGCAAGAAACAAAAAGGGCCACACTACATCATAATTCTAAAAGGACAAAGGGTGTTAAACAAACAAGCCTGAAGGCTTTGTGTTTTAATGCAAGGAGTATCCGTAATAAGGTGGATGAATTAGCTGTGCAAATAGATGTCAACAGATATGATGTGATTGGGATTACAGAGACGTGGCTCCAGGATGATCAGAGCTGGGAACTCAACATCCATGGGTATTCAACATTCAGGAAGGATAGAATAAAAGGAAAAGGAGGTGGGATAGCATTGCTGGTTAAAGAGGAGATTAATGCAATAGTTAGGAAGGACATTAGCTTGGATGATGTGAAATCTATATGGGTAGAGCTGCAGAACACCAAAGGGCAAAAAACGTTAGTGGGAGTTGTGTACAGACCTCCAAACAGTAGTAGTGATATTGGGGAGGGCATCAAACAGGAAACTAGGGGTGCATGCAATAAAGGTGCCGCAGTTATCATGGGTGACTTTAACATGCATATAGATTGGGCTAACCAAACTGGAAGCAATACGATGGAGGAGGATTTCCTGGAGTGCATAAAGGATGGTTTTCTAGACCAATATGTCGAGGAACCAACTGGGGGGAGGCCATCTTAGACTGGGTGTTGTGTAATGAGAGAGGATTAATTAGCAATCTCATTGTGCGAGGCCCCTTGGGGAAGAGTGACCATAATATGGTGGAATTCTACATTAGGATGGAGAATGAAACAATTAATTCAGAGACCATGGTCCAGAACTTAAAGAAGGGTAACTTTGAAGGTATGAGGCATGAATTGGCTAGGATAGATTGGTGAATGATACTTAAGGGGTTGACAGTGGATGGGCAATGGCAGACATTTAGAGACCACATGGATGAACTACAACAATTGTACATCCCTATCTGGCGTAAAAATAAAAACGGGAAGGTGGCTCAACCATGGCTATCAAGGGAAATCAGGGATAGTATTAAAGCCAAGGAAGTGGCATACAAATTGGCCAGAAATAGCAGCGAACCCGGGGACTGGGAGAAATTTAGAACTCAGCAGAGCAGGACAAAGGGTTTGATTAGGGCAGGGAAAATAGAGTACGAGAGGAAGCTTGCAGGGAACATTAAGACGGACTGCAAAAGTTTCTATAGATATGTAAAGAGAAAAAGGTTAGTAAAGACAAACGTAGGTCCCCTGCAGTCAGAATCAGGGGAAGTCATAACGGGGAACAAAGAAATGGCAGACCAATTGAACAAGTACTTTGGTTCGGTATTCACGAAGGAGGACACAAACAACCTTCTGGATATAAAAGGGATCAGAGGGTCTAGTAAGAAGGAGGAACTGAGGGAAATCCTTATTAGTTGGGAAATTATATTGGGGAAATTGATGGAATTGAAGGCCGATAAATCCCCAGGGCCTGATGGTCTGCATCCCAGAGAACTTAAGGCGGTGGCCTTGGAAATAGCGGATGCATTGACAGTCATTTTCCAACATTCCATAGACTCTGGATCAGTTCCTATGGAGTGGAGGGTAGCCAATGTAACCCCACTTTTTAAAAAAGGAGGGAGAGAGAAAACAGGGAATTATAGACCGGTCAGCCTGACATCGGTAGTGGGTAAAATGATGGAATGAATTATTAAGGATGTCATAGCAGTGCATTTGGAAAGAGGTGACATGATAGGTCCAAGTCAGCATGGATTTGTGAAAGGGAAATCATGCTTGACAAATCTTCTGGAATTTTTTGAGGATGTTTCCAGTAGAGTGGACAAGGGAGAACCAGTTGATGTGGTGTATTTGGACTTTCAGAATGCTTTCAACAAGGTCCCACACAAGAGATTAATGTGCAAAGCTAAAACACATGGGATTGGGGGTAGTGTGCTGACGTGGATTGAGAACTGGTTGTCAGACAGGAAGCAAAGAGTAGGAGTAAATGGATACTTTTCAGAATGGCAGGCAGTGACTAGTGGGGTACCGCAAGGTTCTGTGCTGGGGCCCCAGTTGTTTACATTGTACATTAATGATTTAGACGAGGGGATTAAATGTAGTATCTCCAAATTTGCGGATGATACTAAGTTGGGTGGCAGTGAGAGCTGCGAGGAGGATGCAGAATGACTTGGATAGGTTAGGTGAGTGGGCAAATGCATGGCAGATGAAGTATAATGTGGATAAATGTGAGGTTATTCACTTTGGCGGTAAAAACAGAGAGACAGATTATTATCTGAATGGTGACAGATTAGGAAAAGGGGAGGTGCAACGAGACCTGGGTGTCATGGTACATCAGTCACTGAAGGTTGGCATGTAGGGACAGCAGGCGGTTCAGAAAGCAAATGGCATGTTGGCCTTCATAGCGAGGGGGATTTGAGTACAGGGGCAGGGAGGTGTTACTGCAGTTGTACAGGGCCTTGGTGAAGCCACACCTGGAGTATTGTGTACAGTTTTGGTCTCCTAACTTGAGGAAGGACATTCTTGCTATTGAGGGAGTGCAGCGAAGGTTCACCAGACTGATTCCCGGGATGGCGAGACTGACATATCAAGAAAGACTGGATCAACTGGGCTTGTATTCACTGGAGTTCAGATGAATCAGAGGGGATCTCATAGAAACGTTTAAAATTCTGACGGGTTTAGACAGGTCAGATGTAGGAAGAATGTTCCCAATGTTGGGGAAGTCCAGAACCAGGGGTCACAGTCAAAGGATAAGGGGTCAGCCATTTAGGACCGAGATGAGGAGAAACTTCTTCACCCAGAGGAATTCTCTACCACAGAAGGTTGTTGAGGCCAATTCACTAAATATATTCAAAAAGGAGTTAGATGTAGTCCTTACTACTAGGGGGATCAAGGGGTATGGTGAGAAAGCAGGAATGGGGTACTGAAGTTGCATGTTCAGCCATGAACTCATTGAATGACGGTGCAGGCTCAAAAGGCCGAATGGCCTACTCCTGCACCTATTTTCTATGTTTCTATGTTTCTATTATGTGATAAATGCTCACCAATTACACCTCTGGCTTACTCGTTGCTTCACCCGATGAGGCGTATCTTCTGCGTCCGTACCAATCTTAGGTATTCAAGTCCAGTCACAAGGTCCGCTTCCCAGTCGAAGTAGCAAGGCTCTCTTGTGTTTCTTCTCTCCGTCCCAGACGGAGTGCTTAGTCCTTGTGCATTGCAAGCAGGCGTAGAAGAGGGGAGAGAGCAAGATGGCTTCCAACTGCTGTTTTTTTATACCTGCAAGACTGCTAAAAGTCCAACTGTCCTTCCCACCTGAGGCTGTCCAACTGAAAAACAAACTTAAGTCTGTGCCTGTTCCTTTGTCAACTGGGCTGCCCCTTGATGTGTGGCTCTGATGAGTCTGTGGTCAAAATAGCTTTCCTTTGTCTTTCGATGGCCTGAAACCCCGGCCACTTTATTTAATGTCTCACTGATGGGTTCCCATTCCATGACAAAAGGCGCTCAGCAACCGTGATGTTCCTGCTTTCAGCCATTCTCATTCCCGCCCAGCTGATGTGTATTCAAGTTAAACATGTTTGGATCTGCTCCCATGTCAGCTCTTCTGCTGTACAGTGAATATGTCCAAGCAAAGTCCAAAAGGTCCAAAAAGTGTTTTCGCTGAATTCTTACGGTCGCCCCTATGATATTTCAAGAATCCTTCTGGAATATCAAACGCCCGCCGGTGAAAACACATCGTGATCCAACCAACCCAATATACTTTACTTTTAACATCCGAATACATCCCTTAAAATACTAAACGAAACACATTCGTACAACATATTTACAGAGAAAAACTTTAACCAAGGCCCCACCTTCTTTGGAGCGCCTTGCTTCGCCTTTTGTAAGACAGCCGCAACAAATACATTACAATGAGAAACTGTACAATTACAAGAGTGTGCGAGCAAATCCGGACCCACGGAGGAACTTCTACATTCAAAACGAGAGATGTACCCGTGCTAAATGCCGTCGTGACATCATTGAACACCCCTTGCCTCTGCCTCCCCCGACCAAAGTTATCATACACTCCCATGTCGTACAGCCTTTCCTGACTCACATCCCGGTAACTGAGTTTAAAGAACTGGCGCAACATTTCTTTAATGAGCACCTCATACAGCTGCTCAGTTTCTTTTGGACACCACTCGGGTAGATGTACCCCGGTTAGGTTTAAAATGACCGATGCAACTGCGTAATGCACCCCCTGAAATAAAAGCTTCCCAGTCGGGACTAAAACTAAACCATTCCCTGGGCCTGGTGTGGTGGCGGGACACCTAACTTCTGTTGCCTGTACTGGTGGGGCTGTGGGCAGGGGCTTCCTCTTGTGTGCGACAAGCTCCATGGAATTTATTGTGTTGGGAGAGTCTGGGATCACGCAGGAGTCCATACTCCGATCCCATCTGATCCCAGCCCCGGCATCCTGCCATTGCCGCGAAAAGGCAATCGACAGACCCGCTGGGCAGATCCGTTCCGACCCCCATAACACAGATAAATTCTCTGTTCCTCCTTCCACCACTTGTCCCAGCACACTTCCACTCCCCCCGGTGTCCCCGTAATCTGTCGATGCGTATCATTCCCTAGTCTTTCCCAATCCGCTGTCTGATTCCCCGTATCCTGACTCAATTTCTTGAGCCACTACTATTGTCCCAGGGGAATGTGTCCCTTGCATGTGCGCTTGCCCTCGGTAACCCTAACCCGTGTGGCTGTCACCTTCAGTCTGGGACACGGTATGGAAGCCTCCCCATAAGTGAACCCAGCGCGGCTGGAGTATTTCGTCGAATTCGACCCCAGCCACCCTGGCCACCTTCCCTCGTGGAAGTAGGCTGCCAACCCGTCTGTGTCCCCTGTCCTTCCCCCCTGTGTCATGTTGGGTCCATTCCCCCCAGTGCATCCATAGAGGAAGGACAACTCGGTGTCTCCTCTCCTGCTGTGCCCCGTTCCGGCCAACATCCAAATTAGTCTCAATTCCGTCCTCGGCTTCCTGCAAAACAAAACTAACAAGCTGTGAAAGGGTCTACCTCCACAGGTCTGGCTTCAATACAACTAACCAAAACACTTTAAAAGGAAACTATGTACAATACCACCCCTGCGGCCACGTGGCCCCGCTAGGGTGCCTCTTGTCTGGGCCTTTTACGGCTCCTGGTCGGCGTGTAAGGAGGTATCCACGGCGCCCTTGGCCGTGAGATCCTGCTGCTCCTTCTTACAGTCCCCACCACGGGATCCTCGCTGTCCAAAACCAAGGGAGGGAGACTCCCATGCTGTTTACAGCGCCTTGTTGTTTCTTTCCTTTCCTTATCCTTTTCCCTGGGTTAAACAGCTTACACTGGTTCACGTGGAACTACTTTGTGCGCCTTGGAAGTTTAACCGTGTGAACCATGGGGCTTGCCTTATCCACGATACTGAGGCTGAGGTCCAACAAAAAACCCAGGACCTAAAGATCAGGTGGTGGATGGAGAAAGCACAGGAGATACAGCAGCTGGCCGACAGCCATGATGCGCGAGGGTTCTTCATGCAGTCAAGGCCACCTGCGATCCAAACTCCCAAGGCAGCACCCCACTGCTGACCAAGAACGGGGAAACACTCATCAAGGACATTGAGGCAGTCAGGGCCCACTGGAAGGAGCACTTCAAAGATCTCCTCAATCGAGACTCTGCCTTTGACTCTAGTGTTCTCGACTCCATCCCGCAGCATGCTACCTGCCACCACCTCAGTAAAACCCCAACACTGCACGAGGTAGAAAAAGCCATAAGACAGCTTAAGAACAACAAGGCTACGGGAGCGGATGGAATCCCTGCTGAGGCACTGAAGTATGGCGGAGAGGCACTGTTGGGGCGAATGCACGACCTCATCTCTCTCATCTGGAGGGAGGAGAGCATGCCGGGGGATCTCAGAGATGCAGTGATCGTGACCATCTTTAAAAAAGGGGACAAGTCCGACTGCGGCAACTACAGAGGAAGCTCCCTGCTATCAGCCACTGGGAAAGTCGTTGCTAGAGTCCTCCTCAACCGTCTTCTCCCTGTGGCCGAGGAGTTCCTCGCGAAGTCAGTGCGGATTTCGTCCCCTACGGGGCACAACGGACATGATTTTTGTAGCACGAAGCTGCAGGAAAAATGCAGGGAACAGCGTCAGCCCTTAAACATGGCCTTCTTCGACCTTATAAAGGTCTTTGACACTATCAACCGCGAAGGTCTATGGAGCGTCCTCCTCCGTTTTGGATTCCCCCAAACGTTCATCAACATCCTCCACCTGCTCCATGACGACATGCAGGCCGTGATCCTTACCAACGGGAAACATTACAGACCCAATCCACGTTCGGACTGGGGTCAAACAGGGTTGTGTCATCGCCCCGACCTTCTTCTCAATCTTCCACGCTGCCATGCTCCACCTCAAAGTAAACAAGCTCCCCGCTGGAGTGGAACTAAACTACAGAACCAGTGGGAGCTTGTTCAACCGTCGCCGTCTCCAGGCCAGGTCCAAGGCCCCAACCTCTGTCGTCGAGTTACAGTACAAGGATGACGCCTGCATTTGCGCACACACAGAGGCTAAACTCCAGGACATAGTCGACGTATTTACTGAGGTGTATGAAAGCATGGGCCTTATGCTAAACATCCGTAAGACAAAGATCCTCCACCAGCCTGTCCCCGCCGCACAGCACTGCCCCGCAGTCATCAAGATCCATGGGGGCCTCTTATCAACAAGAGCACACATTGATGACGAGATTCAACATCGCCTCCAGTACGCCAGTGCGGCCTTCGGCCGCCTGAGGAAAAGAGTGTTCAAAGACCAGGCCCTCAAATCTGTCACCAAGCTCATGGTCTACAGGGCTGTAGTAATACTCGCCCTCCTGTATGGCTTAGAGACATGGACCATGTACAGTAGACACCTCAAGTCGCTGGAGAAATACCACCAACGATGTCTCCGCAAGATCCTACAAATCCCCTGGGAGGACAAACACACCAACATTAGCGTCCTCGACCAGGCCAACATCCCCAGCATTGAAGCACTGACCACACGTGATCAGCTCCGCTGGGCAGGCCACATTGTCCGCATGCAGACAATTTACACCTCAGTAAATACGTCGACTATGTCCTGGAGTTTAGCCTCTGTGTGTGCGCAAATGCAGGCGTCATCCTCGTACTGTAACTTTACTCCTTCACTGCAAACGAGCCAAAGTTGGGCAGAGGAAACGTTACAAGTATACCCTCAAAACCACTGATAAAGTGCAACATCCCCACCGAACCTGGGAGTCCTTGGCCAAAGACTGCTCTGAGTGGAGGAAGTGCATCTGGGAGGGCGCTGAGCACCTCGAGTCTCATCGCCAAGAGCATGCAGAAATCAAGCGCAGGCAGCGGAAAGATTGTGCGGCAAATCTGTCCCACCCACCCCTTCCCTCAATGACTATCTGTGACAGGGACTGTGGCTCTCGTATTGGTCTGTTCTGCCACCTAAGGACTTATTTTAAGAGTGGAAGCAAGTCTTCCTCAATTCTGTGGGATTGCCTAGCTGGAGTGCTTGCTAGTGCTGTTGAGGAGAGGTTAAACTAATATGGCAGGGGGCTGGGAACCTATGCAGGGAGACAGAGGGAAGTAGAATGGGGGTAGAAGCAAAAGATAGAAAGAAGAAAAGTAAAAGTGGAGGGCAGAGAAACCCAAGGCAAAAATAAAAAAGGACCACATTGCAGCAAAATTCTAAAAGGGCAAAGTGTGTTAGAAAGACAAGCCTGAAGGCTCTGTGTCTTAATGCGAGGAGTATTCGTAATAAGGTGGACGAATTAACAACACAGGCAGCAATTAATGAATATGATATCATTGGCATCACGGAGACATGGCTCCAGGATGACCAAGGCTGGGAAGTCAATGTCCAGGGATATTCAACATTCAGGAAGGATAGACAGAAAGGAAAAGGAGGTGGGGTAGCGTTGCTGGTTAAAGTGGAAATTAACGCAATAGTAAGGAAGGACATTAGCTTGGATGATGTGGAATCTGTATGGGTGGAGCTGCGGAATACCAAAGGGCAGAAAACGCGAATGGGAGCTGTGTATAGACCACCAAACAGTAGTAGTGAGGTTGGGGACAGCATCAAACAAGAAATTAGCGATACGTGCAATAAAGGTACGGCAGTTATCATGGGCGACTGTAATCTACATATAGATTGGGCTAACCAAACTGGTAGCAATACGATGGAGGAGGATTTCCGTGAGTATATTAGGGATGGTTTTCTGGACCAATATTTTGAGGAACCAACTAGAGGGCTGGCCATCCTAGACTGGGTGATGTGTAATGAGAAAGGACTAATTAGCAATCTTGTTGTGCGAGGCCCCTTGGGGAAGAGTGACCATAATATGGTAGAATTCCTTATTAAGATGGAGAGTGACACAGTTAATTCAGAGACTAAGGTCCTGAACTTAAGGAAAGGTAACTTCGATGGTATGAGACGTGAATTGACTAGAATTGATTGGAAAATGATACTTAGAGGGTTGACAATGAATGGCAAACATTTAAAGATCACATGGATGAATTTCAACAATTGTACATCCCTGTCTGGAGTAAAAATAAAATGGGGAAGGTGGCTCAACCGTGGCTAACAAGGGAAATTAAGGATAGTGTTAAATCCAAGGAAGAGGCATATAAATTGGCCAGAAAAAGCAGCAAACCTGAGGACTGGGAGAAATTTAGAATTCAACAGAAGAGAACAAAGGGTTTAATTAGGAGGGGGAAAATAGAGTATGAGAGGAAACTTGCCGGGAACATAAAACTGACTGCAAAAGCTTCTATAGATAAATGAAGAGAAAAAGATTAGTGAAGACAATCGTAGGTCCCTTGCAGTCAGATTCAGGTGAATTTATAATGGGGAACAAAGAAATGGCAGACCAGTTGAACAAATACTTTGGTTCTGTCTTCACGAAGGAAGACACAAATAACCTTCCAGAAGTACTAGAGGATCGAGGGTCGAGTGAGAAGGAGGAACTGAAGGATATCCTTATGAGGCGAGAAATTGTGTTAGAGAAATTGATGGGATTCAAGGCCAATAAATCCCCGGGACCTGATAGTCTGCATGCCAGAGTACTGAAGGAAGTGGCTCTAGAAATAGTGAATGCATTGGTGATCATTTTCCAACAGTCTATCGACTCTGGATCAGTTCCTGTGGACTGGAGGTTAGCTAATGTAACAGCACTTTTTAAAAAAGGAGGGAGAGAGAAAACGAGTAATTATAGATCGGTTAGCCTGACATCAGTAGTGGGGAAAATGTTGGAATCAATTATTAAAGATGAAATAACAGCGCATTTGGAAAGCAGTGACAGGATCGGTCCATGTCAACAAGAATTTATGAAAGGGAAATTATGCCTGACAAATCTGGTATTTTTTGAGGATGTAACTGGTAGAGTGGACAAGGGAGAACCAGTGGATGTGGTGTATTTGGACTTTCAAAAGGCTTTTGACAAGGTCCCACACAAGAGATTGGTGTGCAAAATTAAAGTACATGGTATTGGGGGTAATGTACTGACGTGGAAAGAGAACTGGTTGGCAGACAGGAAGCAGAGTGTCGGGATAAATGGGTCCTTTTCAGAATGGCAGGCGGTGACTAGTGGGGTGCCGCAGGGCTCAGTGCTGGGACCCCAGCTATTTACAATATACATTAATGATTTAGATGAAGGAATTGAGTGTAATATCTCCAAGTTTGCAGATGACACTAAACTGGGTTGTGAGCTGCGAGGAGGACGCTAAGAGGCTGCAGGGTGACTTGGACAGGTTAGGTGAGTGGGCAAATGCATGGCAGATGCAGTATAATGTGGATAAATGTGAGGTTATCCATTTTGGGGGCAAAAACACGAAAGCAGTATATTATCTGAATGTCGGCAGATTAGGAAAAGGCGAGGTGCAACAAGACCTGGGCTTCGTGGTACATTAGTCATTGAAAGTTGGCATGCAGGTACAGCAGGCGGTGAAGAAGGCAAATGGTATGTTGGTCTTCATAGCTTGGGGTTTTGTGTATAGGAGCAGGGAGGTCTTACTGCAGTTGTACAGGGCATTGGTGAGGCCTCACCTGGAATATTGTGTTCAGTTTTGGTCTCCTAATCTGAGGAAGAACGCTCTTGCTATTGAAGGAGTGCAGTGAAGGTTCACCAGACAGATTCCCGGGATGGCTGGTCTGACATATGAGGAGAGACTGGATCGACTGGGCCTTTATTCACTGGAATTTAGAAGGATGAGAGGGGATCTCATAGAAACATATAAAATTCTGACGGGATTGGACAGGTTAGATGCAGGAAGAATTTTCCCGATGTTGGGGAAGTCCAGAACCAGGGATCAGAGTCTAAGGATAAGGGGTAAGCCATTTAGGACCGAGATGAGGAGAAACTTCTTCACTCAGAGAATTGTGAACCTGTGGAATTCTCTACCACAGAAAGTTGTTGAGGCCAGTTCGTTAGATATAGTCAAAAGGGAGTTAGATATGGCACTTACCGCAAAAAGGATCAAGGGGTATGGAGCGAAAGCAGGAATGGGGTACTGAAGTTGCATGATCAGCCATGATCATATTGAATGGTGGTGCAGGCTTAAAGGGCCAAATGGCCTACTCCTGCACCTATTTTCTATGTTTCTATGTTTCTTCTCTCCATCCCAGACGGAGTGCTCAGTCCTTGTGCATTGAATGAAGCAAGCAGGTGTAGAAGAGGGGAGAGAGAGCGAGATGGCAGCCAAAACTGCCTCTCTTATACTTGCAAAAATGCTTCTTCTCGTGCCAAAAGTCCAACTGTCCTTCCCCTGAGGCTGTGCAACTTAAAAGCAAAATCAAGTCTCTGGCCTGTTCCTTTGTCAACTGGGCTGTACTTCGATGTGTGGCTCCGACGAGTCTGTGATCAAATAGCTTTCCTTTGTCTTTCGATGGCCTGAAACCCCGGCCACCTTACTTAATGTCTTTCTGATTGCAAGACAAAAGGCCTGTCCATCAACCATTCCTGCAATTGATTCCTTGTCCACCTGATGTATATTCCTATGGGGCATGTTTGGACCTGCCCCACGTCAGTGCTGTCTGCAGTCACAGAAAATGTGTCCAAGCAATGTCCAAAACTTTAAGTTTTTGCTGTCGATGTTTTCGCCGAATCTTACAGTCACTCCTATGCTATTTCAAGAATCCTTCTGGATTATCAAACGTCCACTGGTGAAAACACATCGTGGTCCAACCAACCCGATATACTTTACTTTTAACAGACCGAATACATTCCTTAAAATACAACACAAAACACATTTGTACAATGTACTTACAGAGAAAAACATTCAGGTTCAACCTTTAACCAAGGCCTCCCACCGACTGGAGCGCCTTGCTTCGCTTTTTGCAAGACAGCCGCAACAAATATATTACAATGAGAAACTGTACAATTACAAGAGTGTGGGAGCAAATCCGGACCCACGGAGGAACTTCTACCAAGGTCCCATCAGGGCAGGGAATTTATCGCTTTAATTTCCTCCCTTGTGTTCCGGTTTGTCTGTTCCAATGTAAATAATGTTTCTGCGAGAGCTCAACAGCTTTTATTAACGTTATATATGTGGACTTGTATTTACACTGTAGAACCACCAGAGAGATCATCCTCTGGAGTACAAAGGGATCCCATAATCCCTTGGGAGCACAGGTATTTAAGGAGGCTTCACAGGTTGGAGTGGCACTCTGGAGACCTGCAATAAAAGACTTGAGCTCACAGTGTTCAGTCTGACTCTTTCTGCCCGAATACCTCACAAAGGTTGTGAGGTATTCGGGCAGAAAAGAAATCTGATACCCGAACTGTGTGATGTTTTGCTGCAGATTATGAATTGTGTCGTTCAACATGATGTGTATCGTGGATGGCTCTGAGATTGGAAAGATGCGCTCTTGGACCACTCGAACTTCGGTGTGGGGTTTGAAGCAGAAAGTCGTTTCGGTGACCGGACACCATGTATCACAGTGCACCCGGTACTGATCCACACGCGCCGTGACGCAGTACGTTCTGTTGTCCGCATATGCTGCGGGGGAACGTGGCTCTGGACCATCACCTCCATGGTACAATTAATAGACTCTGCACTCTTTGATTCAAACCCGCACGCTGGCCGATCGAACGCGTGCAAGTGCTGGGGACACAATATGACGTGTGCGCCCCTGCTCTGGCACCCCTTGAGGTCAGTGCCGGTCATGGCGTGCTCCCACTTTATCGCAAACGGTGGGGCCCCATGGTACCGCATGTGCACCCCCACCCGTAAGACGCCAATGTTCTCCACTCTCTATACCGGCGCTGGCTGTGGTGTCCCGCCCATCACTGGCATATGCAACACAATCCTCATAACTGCGTGGTTGGACCGACCGTAATCCACTGGGACTGGGTAGGCTTTAGAAGCTAAACGGAGCTGACACGGACTCATCAAATTATGATACGGGCTGAGCGCTGCGAGGTGCTGGTTGCTGATCCACGATGGGACGCGACTCTGCCAGAGGTCCTCCAAATTACAGCGTCCCTCGCCGAGTAACCAGGCACCGTACAACATTCACACTTCATTCATGGCTGCCTGTGCCGAACATTCCTATCCTCCCGTATTAATTCATTAACCATTTTAGCATGTGTCTCCAGCTCCGCGATGACTTATTTTAAGTGAATAGTCATCGCCTGGTCCTCCTTTAGCTCTGACCCTACCACTTCATTCCCTTCCCCCAGGATCTTCCGCAGCTGGTCCTTTAAACCGCTAACCTGCACCTGCAGCTGCACATCATCCATAATACGACGAGAGATATACCCGCGCTAAACGCCGTAGCGACATCATTGAGCACCCCTCGCCTCGGCCTCCCCGGACCAACGTTATCGTACACTCCCATGTTGTACAACTTTTCCCGACTCACATCCCTGTAGCTGAGTTCAAAGAACTGGCGGAACATTTCTTAAGTGAGCGCCTCATACAGCTGCTCAGTTTCTTTTGGACGCCCCCAGGCAGATGTACCCTGGTTAAGTTTAAAATGACTGATGCACTCCCTGGAAAAAAAAACACCCGGTCAGAACTAAAACAAAAACATTCCCTGGGCCTGGTGTGGTGGCGGGACACCTAACTTCTGTCGCCTGTACTGGTGGGACTGTGGGTAGGGGCTTCCTCTCGTGTGCGACAAGCTCCATGGAATTTATTGTGTTGGGAGGGTCTGGGATCACGCAGGAGTCCATACTCCAATCCCATCTGATCCCAGCCCGGCGTCCTGCCATTGCCTCGAAAAGGCAATCGACACACCCGCTGGGCAGATCCGTTCCGACACCCACATACAGACAAATTCCCTGTTCCTCCTTCCACCACTTGTCCCAGCACACTCCCACTACCCCCTGTGTCCCTGTAATCTGTCAGTACGTATCGTTCCCTAGTCTCTCCCAGTCCGCTGTCTGGTTCCCCATGTCCTGACTCAATTTCCTGAGCCACCACCACCGCCCCAGGGGAATGTGTCCCTTGCACTTCAAACATGCATGCTTGCCCTCAGTCACCCCAACCCGTGTGGCTGTGATTTTCAATCCACGACACGGCGTGGAAGCCTCCCCGTATGTGAACCCGGTGTGGCTAGAGTATCTCGTCGAATTCGACCCCAGTCACCCTGGCCACCTTCCCTCATGGAAGTAGGCTGCCATCCCGTCCGTGTCCCCTGTCTTTCCCCCCTGTGTCATAGTGGGTCCGTTCCCCCCAGTACATCAGAAGGGGAAGGACAACTCGGTGTCTCCTCTGCTGCTGTGCCCCGTTCCGGCCGGCATCCAAATCAGGCTCAGTCTCAGGGCTGTCTCCATTCCATCCTCGGCTTCCTGCAAAACAAAACTAACAAGCACCTTGCTGTGAGAGGGTCTGCCTCCACAGGTCTGGCTTCAATACAACTAACCACTTTAAAAGAAAACTATGTACAATACCACCCGTGCCGCCGGGTGGCCCCACTAGGGCACCTCTTGCCTGGGCCTTTTACGGCTCCTGCTCGGCGTGTAAGGAGGCGTCCACGGCGTCCTTGGCCGTGGGATCCTGCTGCTCCTTCTTACAACCCCACCACGGGATCCTCGCTGTCCCAAACTATGAGAGGAAGACCCGCAACCACCATGCTGTTTACAGCACCTTGGTGTTTCTTCCCTTTTCTTCCCCTTTTTCCCGGGTTAAACAACTTACACTGGTTCACATGGAACCACTTTGTGCACCTTGGAAATTTAACCGTGTAAACCATGGGGCTTGCCTTATCCACGATACTGTAAGGTCCCATATACAGTGGCTCAAACGTCCCTACACGAGCGTAGTTTCGGACCATCACCTGGTCTCCTACCTTCCACTCGTGCATTCTCTGGGGTTCGAGCAGCAACAGATTACTCTTCCCCATGTTACTGGCTGCCTGCCAATGAATCTGCTCCAACCTCTTGTACAGATTCTTGACAAACTTATCCCGGTTTACTTCTCTCACTTGACCTTCGGTGAGAACTGGTGCCAGAACATGGGTGGGCGTGCGCATGACCCTCCCAGTCATGAGCTCATGCAGGGAGTACCCTGTGCTCCAGGAGAAGCTGGCTCGGACCCCCATCAAAACTAATGGCAGGATCTTTAGCACAGATAGATAGATTTTTAACCAATAAGGGAATTAAGGGTTATGGGGAGCGGGTGGGTAAGTGGAGCTGAGTCCACGGCCAGATCAGCCATGATCTTTTTGAATGGCGGAGCAGGCTTGAGGGGCTAGATGGCCTACTCCTGTTCCTAATTCTTATGTTCTTATGTTCTTATGACCTCATTCCACCTTTTCGGGGACGACCCTTTTTCCTTCCGTAGCCTTTCTTTGATGGTCCGATTCAGTCGTTCCACAACCCCCGATGACTTTGGGTTGTGAGCCACATGCCACTTACCCTCTATCCCCAGAACCTTCAAGGTAGCCTGCAAGACTTGCTGTGGCTGATCGGCAAGGGAAGGCTTCCACCCACTTGGAGAACATGACCACTAGGATCAAACAGTATTTGAAACCTCCCTTTGTGATGGGCAATGACCCGATGTAATCGACCTATACAGACTGCCATGGTCCCTCTACCCTTCTCGAGTGCTCCATGGGAACCTTCCTACGTTGTGGATCGGGGTTGTTCACCATGCACACCAGACAGTCTGTGAAAAATTTGCGGACATCCTCCCTCAGTTACGGCCACCACCCTGCCTGTTCTACCTTTTGCCAGATAGTCTCTGGCCCTGGGTGTCCCGCTCCTGGGCCCACGTGGGCCAACTGGAGGAATTCGCTCTGGTGCACCTCGGGAACTATCCACCGATCTCCCTTAAAGAGCATTCCCTTCTTTATGGTGATGTCTGCTACCCTGAACGGACCTTCGACCTTCTTGCCCGTAGCCAGTTGCTCCAGGACGACCTTGAGGACGGGATCCTGTGCCTGGACTTGCCTTAAGTCCGGGGCCAATGCTACCCCTGCACTCCCTGGTGTCCCCTCTTTGTCCCGGATCGCTGCTACTGGGCTGGACCCGTATGGATCCCAAAAAACTTCTTCCCTGGATACCTCCTTTGCTAACTCACCTGCCCTTTGGTTGCCTTCCCTTGGGCTCTGTCTTAGAGTGAGCCTTTACTTTGTGAATGTAATGGCATCCCAAGGTCCATGTGGCCTCTAAGACCTTTCTCAGCAATGGTGCTGTTGCTAAGGGCTTCCCGTCTGCGGATGTGAAACCGTGACAAGCCCAGATGGCCAAGTATTCGGTGCACGAATTGCACGTAAACATGGAATCCGAGCAGATATTGTATGGACCGGGAAATCATCGGTGTTGTGTATAGAAGAATTCCACGAGGCTGAGTACTGTGAGTTAAACTTAGTGTGACCTTAGTCTTCATTATTACAACTCCAGAGTGCCTAAACAACATGGCAGCCAACCTTTTATACTGACCCTGCACATGTGTGCAGGTGACCATTAGGACTCCAACAGCTGCGCCCTCTTGTGGCAAGTATTACATAGTTACATACATAACTCTCCACTCTCCCGTCCTGTGACAGTTGGAACTGGTTCTCTCCACTCTCTGTCCTGTGACAGTTTGAACTGGTGCTCTCCACTCTCCCGTTCTGTGACAGTTGGAACTGGTGCGCTCCACTCTCCCGTTGGTGTAGGAGGGATGGCTTTAGTTTCCTGAACAATTGGGACCGCTTCTGGGGAAGGTGGGACCTGTACAAGTCGGACAGGTTACACCTCAACAGAGACGGGGCCAATGTTCTCGCGGGTGGTTTTGGTTTTGGGAAAACTTTAAATTAGCTTGGCAGGGGGATGGGAACCCAGGAGAGGGCTCTGAGCTAGTTAGAGTGGATGAAAGCTCAGATGAACAGAACCCCAAGAAGGAATGCAAAAGGCAGGAGGCAACAGAGCAGAGTAGCACTGGGGTAAGTGTAAACCACAAGTTGATAGGAAGGGACAATATGTATGAATATAAAGGGGCTGCAGGAGGGGTCAAAACTAAAAATCATGGTTCAAAAACTAGTATTAAAACACTTTACCTAAACGCATGCAGCATTCGAAACAAAGTAAATGAGTTGACGGCACAAATCATTACAAATGGGTATGATTTGGTGGCCATTACTGAAACGTGGTTGCAGGGTGGCCAAGACTGGGAATTAAACATACAGGGGTATCTGACAATTCGGAAAGATAGACAAGAAGGGAAAGGAGGTGGGGTAGCTCTGTTGATAAAGGATGATATCAGAGCAGTTGTGAGAGACGATATTGGCTCCAATGAACAAAATGTTAAATCATTGTGGGTGGAGATTAGAGATAGTAAGGGGAAAAAGTCACTGGTGGGTGTAGTTTATAGGCCCCCAAATAATAACTTCACGGTGGGGTGGACAATAATCAGGGGAATAATGGAGGCATGTGAAAAAGGAACGGCAGTAATCAAGGGGGATTTTAACCTACATATCGATTGGTCAAATCAAATCGCACGGGTAGCCTGGAGGAGGAATTCATAGAATGCATACGGGATTGTTTCTTAGAACAGTATGTTACAGAACCGACAAGGGAGCAAGCTATCTTAGATCTGGTCCTGTGTAATGAGACAGGAATAATAAACGATCTCCGAGTAAAAGATCCTCTCGGAATGAGTGATCACAGTATAGTTGAATTTTTAATACAGATTGAGGCTGAGGAAGTAGTGTCTCAAATAAGCATACTATGCTTAAACAAAGGGGACTACAGTGGGATGAGGGCAGAGTTGGCTAAAGTAGACTGGAAACACAGACGAAACAGTGGCACAATTGAGGAACAGTGGAGGACTTTTAAGGAGCTCTTTCATAGTGCTCAACAAAAATATTTTCCAGTGAAAAAGAAGGATGGTAAGAGAAGGGATAACCAGCTGTGGATAACCAAGGAAATAAAGGAGAGTATCAAATTAAAAACCAATGCGTATAAGGTGGCAAGGTTCGTGGGAAACTAGAAGATTGGGAAAAGTTTAAACGACAGCAAAGAATGACTAAGAAAGCAATAAAGAAGGGGAAGATAGATTACGAAAGTAAACTTGCACAAAACATAAAAACAGATAGTAAAAGCTTTTACCGATATATAAAACGGAAAAGAGTGACTAAAGTAAATGTTGGTCCCTTAGAAGATGAGAAGGGGGATTTAATAATGGGAAATGTGGAAATGGCTGAGACCTTAAACAATTATTTTGCTTCGGTCTTCACAGTGGAAGACACAAAAACCATGCCAAAAATTGCTGGTCACGGGAATGTGGGAAGGGAGGACCTTGAGAAAATCACTATCACAAGGGGGGTAGTGCTGGACAGGCTAATGGGACTCAAGGTAGACAAGTCCCCTGGTCCTGATGTAATGCATCCCAGCGCATTAAAAGAGATGGCGGAAGTTATAGCAGATGCATTCGTTATAATCTACCAAAATTCTCTGGACTCCGAGGAGGTGCCATCGGATTGGAAAGCAGCTAATGTAACGCCTCTGTTTAAAAAAGGGGGCAGACAAAAGGCAGGTAACTATAGGCCGGTTAGTTTAACATCTGTAGTGGGGAAAATGCTTGAAGCTATCATTAAGGAAGAAATAGCGGGACATCTAGATAGGAATAGTGCAATCAAGCAGACGCAACATGGATTCACAAAGGGGAAATCATGTTTAATTAATTTACTGGAATTCTTTGAGGATATAATGAGCATGGTGGATAGAGGTGTACCGATGGATGTGGTGTATTTAGATTTCCAAAAGGCATTCGATAAGGTGCCACACAAAAGGTTACTGCAGAAGATAAAGGTACGCGGAGTCAGCGGAAATGTATTAGCATAAATCGAGAATTGGCTGGCTAACAGAAAGCAGAGAGTCGGGATAAATGGGTCCTTTTCGGGTTGGAAATCGGTGGTTAGTGGTGTGCCACAGGGATCGGTGCTGGGACCACAACTGTTTACAATATATATAGATGACCTGGAAGAGGGGACAGAGTGCAGTGTAACAAAATTTGCAGATGACACAAAGATTAGTGGGAAAGCGGGTTATGTAGAGGACACAGAGAGGCTGCAAAGAGATTTAGATAGGTTAAGCGAATGGGCTAAGGTTTGGCAGATGGAATACAATGTCGGAAAATGTGAGGTCATCCACCTTGGAAAAAAAAACAGTAAAAGGGAATATTATTTGAATGGGGAGAAATTACAACATGCTGCGGTGCAGGGGGTCCTGGGGGTCCTTGTGCATGAATCCCAAAAAATTAGTTTGCAAGTGCAGCAGGTAATCAGGAAGGCGAATGGAATGTTGGCCTTCATTGTGAGAGGGATGGAGTACAAAAGCAGGGAGGTCCTGCTGCAACTGTACAGGGTATTGGTGAGGTCGCACCTGGAGTACTGCGTGCAGTTTTGGTCACCTTACTTAAGGAAGGATATACTAGCTTTGGAGGGGGTACAGAGACGATTCACTAGGCTGATTCCGGAGATGAGGGCGTTACCTTATGATGATAGGTTGAGTAGACTGGGTCTTTACTCGTTGGAGTTCAGAAGGATGAGGGGTGATCTTATAGAAACATTTAAAATAATGAAGGAGATAGACAAGATGGAGGCAGAGAGGTTGTTTCCACTGGTCGGGGAGACTAGAACTAGGGGGCACAGCCTCAAAATACGGGGGAGCCAATTTAAAACCGAGTTGTGAAGGAATTTCTTCTCCCAGAGGGTTGTGAATCTGTGGAATTCTCTGCCCAAGGAAGCAGTTGAGGCTAGCTCATTGAATGTATTCAAATCACAGATAGATAGATTTTTAACCAATAAGGGAATTAAGGGTTACGGGGAGCGGGCGGGTAAGTGGAGCTGAGTCCACGGCTAGATCAGCCATGATCTTGTTGAATGGCGGAGCAGGCTCGAGGGGCTAGATGGCCTACTCCTGTTGCTAATTCTTATGTTCTTATGTTCTTATAACAGTTGGCGTGGGTAATGACGTACACTACTGCCGACAGTTCAGGGTGCTCGGGAGTTTTTATGGCCCTTGCTATCCCAGCTGTAGGGTCATAAGTCCTGCACCCGGTGAAACGCTCCCCGCTCACTGCCGAACACGACCCGTCAACGTAGATCTCGCGGCCTGTTGAGTGTAACCCGGCCCAGAACCCTACGTCCACGTCCCATACCCCTCTCACCATACACTTGTGGGCCGTCCCTGGGTAGATCATGATGGCGTCTAACTTGGGCTCAACTTGGCCTTGCACTCTCAGATGTATTTGTGAGAGCAATAAAGTCCAGTGGGCAATGCGAGCATTGCTCATCGTGCCGTCCTTTATTCTCCCATCTAATAATATCTGAGTGGGGATATGGTGAGTTAGTAGAACAATCAGGGACAATCCCGTAAAGGGCTGTGAACGCTTTATGGCCCAATGCATCGCTAGGAGATGCTTCTCGCAATTGGAATATCCCCGTTCTACATCCGTGAGGACTCTTGATGAGTACACACGGGCCTCAGTTTGCTGTGCCGCTCCTGGAGCAGCACCTCACTCAAACTGTCCCCTCTGGCTGTTACTTCCAAAAAGAAGCCCTCCCCACCATTAATCGCCCCTAATGCGGGTGCCGTCTGCAAGTCTCCCTTGAGGTGATTAAACGCTGCCATGCAGTCCTCATCTCTCTCCCATCCGACTCCCTTGTGGAGGAGCTGAAGCAGAGGGGCTGCCGTGGCGGTGTAATCCTCAATAAAATCCCTGCAGTACCCCGTGAGCCCCAGGAAGGATCTCACCCCCGTCACGGCTGGTAACTCCTGCACTGCCTTCCGTTTGGCTTCGTCTATCGCCCTTTCCCCAGCCCTCACGGTCAGACCGAGGAATTTTACTTCCCTCTGACCGATCTGAGCTTTCTTAGGATTGACCTTGAACCCTGTCTCTCTCAGCAGCTCCAGCAGCTCAGCCAGCATGGTCCTCCCCCTCATTGGAGAACAAAAGCAAATCATCCACATACTGCACCAACTGCTGGGGTCTGCTGAAACCCTTTAAGACGTCTGCCATACACTGGTGGAATATGGAGGGGCTGTTATGAAATCCCTGGGGAAGGCATGTCCATGTGTACTGCTGTCCTTTAAAAGTGAAGGCAAACTTGTACTGGTCTTCCCGTTTCAGGGGAATCGACCAAAACCGTTGGAAATGTCCAGCACCGTAAATGTGGTTGCGGTTGCTGGAATACTCCCTATCAGTATAGCTACGGCCGTGACTGTGGGCGTGCAGGCTGGGATGTTTTCGTTGAGCACCTGATAGTCTTCATGACTGGTCCAGTTTCCTAACCAGCCAAAGTGGTGAGTTCACATGTGTGGTTATGGGTCTCAACACTTCCTGTGCTACCAGGGATCCCAGTGCCATCTCCAAGTCGGCCCCTGTACTGCTTCTGTGGCCGTGACATGGGATCCCCCTGTACTCGGACTTCCACCTCAGTCACCCTACCACAGTTGTGCTTATGTGTTGCGAATGATGTGAGGTTGTCCCGCACGTATGCCTGGTACTTGGCTGGGGCAGTATTGACCAATTGTTCTAGGCCGTAACTCCCCTTCGGCTTCATGGTACATGTTACCTTTTCCTTCCCTTTTCCGTGGTATCACGACAACTTCTTCCTCCTTATCGGAACCCACTGCTCCCCAAAGGCAGAAATTCCTCAAATTCACTATAATCCTGTGGGCTAACATAAAGTCGGCCCCTAGGACTCCTGACCCTGGCTGTTCCCACTTTATTAGGATGCATTCTCACCTGGTGTGGAGGGATCCTAAATCTATGGCTAATGGCCTGGACATTGCCCCCGCCTGCTCGTTCCCAGTGAACCCCACGAGACTGAATGGAACCTTGCTGGACCAGAGTGAATCGGTCGGATTACTCGCATGGATCACCATGCTCGAAGCTCCGATGTCCACCAAGTACTGCTCCTCTACCTTCTCCACCCCTATCTTCACGCATGGTCTACTCCACTCATTGTACGTGAGCGAACACAGGTACTCAGGCTGGGTGCATGCTAGTCAGGGTGGTGGGCTTACCGGAGTGGTCGGGATTTCCCTGCTCACGGCAGCGTCTACCCTTCCCTGCTCTGGCACAAAAACTGTCCGAAGGGCGGCCACCAAAACATCAAATTGTTCCGTGGTCGGTCCCTTCGCCTCGACAGTTTTCTTAGGCACTGGAGGATCCCCTTTGCCTTGACCCTCCTCGGGACCGGGCAGTCTCTCCTCCAGTGTCCCATCTTCCCACACCCAAAACACGTCCTAGCCTTCCCTGTGCTAACCCCTTCCTGACACCATTCCGTTTTACTAGCTTCACTGGCCTTCATTTCATGTATCTTGCCCTTACTTGGTTTGACCTCCTCCTCTGAGCCGGTTTTAAAAGCCAGGCTCATGTGATGGAGCACTCCGGCCTCCGTATTCACAAGGTCCTCTGAGTCAAACCAGGCCTCTGCTTTTCCCGTTATTCATGCAAACTGTTTGCCACAAGGATCCTGAGCCAATGGTTTCTCGATCCCCCCTGCAACTGTGCTCTGTCGAGCACCCCATCTGTGGCCATAGCGTAGATGGGCCAGAGCCTGTCCGCGAATGCCTGAGGTGCTTCCCCTGCCAGTTGCAGCGTCCTCTCTACCCCAGAGAACGGACTACCCTGGGTGTGACCCATGGCTCTCAGGATTTCCTCCTTTAAGCCGGCCGTGGTCCCGTGTCCCCATTTGGTCTCGGCGGACAGGGCCTGATACAGTTTCCCCTCCAGGGAAAACAGCAACAGCTTGTGAGCTTCGGCCTCACTACACCCGTTAATCCCCCCAACCTGGTCCACCTCGGTGAAGTGAACTGCGGGATCCCCGTCTTTCTTTAATTTGGGCACCCCTGAGATCATATTCTGCAGCTGCGGGGTGGTGAACGGAACCACAAAATCGCTTTGCAACGCGCCCTGACTCGCGCCGTCTACGGGCGGGCCAAACTGCTGCTGCCGTATGGGCCACATCGGTCCCTTTGGTGCTTCAAGCGATGGTAGGATGTCCCTACCCTAACCCCAATCCTTGCTATCTTCTCCTCCCTCTCCCCAGTCCACCCGAGCTTCCCCCGGGGCCATCAAGCAAACCACACCTTTGGCTTTGGCTAGAGCTTGAGTCAAGCTTTGGATTTTTTCTTGGCAGTACCGTGATTACCACTCTCAAACCCCCTACTGCTAGCTACCCTGTAAGATGTCTTAATATCTCTCAGTTGCCCCTCAAGCCCGTCAACTTTACCCGTTAAGCGGGTGTTCTCCTCCCATACAGCCTGCTTGTTGAGCTTTGCCTCAGTGACTTGGCATTGCAGGTACTCTCCTGTGTTACGGGAGGTTTCCTCCTGAGTATGCCTTTCCTGCCTCTCCTCGCATAACTCATCCACTAATCTGTTCCCCACTGTGGCCCTTGCGGCTGACTGCACCTCTGACTCTTGGAGCTCTGCCTTAAGCTTACCAAGCTGCTCCCTGAGCAGCTGGATTTACTTCTGCAAACACAGGAGCCAAATGGCCTTTTCTTTTGCCTTGTTGTGCTTCTTACTCTCTGTCCACTCAGTAGCTTTGTCCTCCGGACTCTCAGCCCGCAACAGGTCTATCACCCACTGCTGTGTTACATTAACTTTTCTGAATACATACGAGGAAATCCTATCCCCCATTGCCAATCTCTTGACCTTGAGATCTTCCATAACTGTCTGTTTACTCATACCGGAGTCCTGCCGCGGTCACCAGATTCTGTAAGTGGTTTTGCTCCTGGTGGTTTCGAATCACCCCTCTTACAACAGTTTGAGACAGTGGAATTATAGTGGTGAACAAAAATACACAGCTGCAGCTAGATCTTTCAGTCTCAACCATCACAATGCCTTTATTGAAGTTAAAGCATAAACCTGCACCCAGTAAAACACACCCTGGTTGTGTAAAACAAACACATACAGTACAACACACAACTCTGGCCCATCTGAACAGGTCCCTAATGCAAAGTACCCATAGTCTAAAACACCTCTGCTCAGATTCAAAATATGCCACCAAATCTTTCCAACAGAATGTGCGTACGCTTATGGTCCTTGCAAAAACCTCCCCACTAAAACCCCTAAGGCTTGGTTGGGACACACGACACCCTTTCACACTATGTGGTCATCTTAAAGATGTGTGAGCTGGGATAAATGCTCACCAATTTCCCCTTTGGCTTACTCTCTGCTTCTCCCGATGAGGCGTATCTTCTGGGTCTGTACCAATCTGTGGTATTCAATCCAGTCTTAAGGTCAGCTTCCCAGTCGAAATAGCGAGGCTCTCTTTGCTCGTAGATGGTGTTTCTTCTCTCCATCCCAGATGGAGGGCTCAGTCCTTGTGCGTTAAATGACGCAAGCAGGCGTAGAAGAGAGGAGAGCGAGCGAGATGTCTGCAAAACTGCTGTCTCTTATACCTGCAAAAACCTTCATCTTCTGCCAAAAGTTCAACTGTCCGTTCGCCTGAGGCAGTCCATCTCAAAAGCAAAATCAAGTCTTTAGCCTGTTCCTTTGTCAACTGGGCTGTACCTCGATGTGTGGCTCTGAGAAATCTGGGTGGCCACATCATTTCCTTTGTCTTTCGATGGCCTGAACACCAGTCACTTTAATTAATGTCTCATTGATGGGTTCCCATTATATGAGAAAAGGTGCCCATCAACAATGATGTTCCTGCTTTCAGCCATTGATTCATTCCCGCCCAGCTGATGTGTATTCAAGTTAAACATGTTTGGGCCTGCCCCAAGGCAGTGCTGCGTGCTTCTCTGCAATAACAGAAAATGTGTCGAAGCAATGTCCAAAAGTCTGTTTTCACCGAATTCTTACAGGGCCCAGCACGCTTCCGCTGCGCCACTCTGCTCAGGTGCTTTTCACACTATCCACCGGCACCACATTTCTCTTTCATTGCAGGTCATCTTTACCTCCCAAATTGAATGCAGGCATTCACATATGACTCGGAGTCATCATTTCATCCGAACAAAAGTCACTCTCAGCCTTCCTCCATTGATTTTGAACTGCAATTTACTCATTCAACTTCAAATATACTGCTAACACTCATTTCAAGTGCACTCCTGATCATCCTTTGTGACACACATTTTCACCTTCAGCCTCACAATGCCCTGCAAAGCAGAGACAAATTGATTGTCTTTGCAAGGAGCCCATTTCTTCTGCTTTGCACACCACTTTTCACAATTACACAAACCAATGTTTTGAAAATGCTCACCTAACAACTGGCAGAGAATACTTTCAATTTCTTCACTGCTGTGCGATGGGTTGCTACTTCTGCACCACTCTACTTGCCAGCATTGTCTTCTTAAACCCTCCACCTGCTTTGTGCAGTACTCACTGCTCCACCTTCCAATTTGAAGCCATCACGTCAAGTAATCTTTCCTTTGTGAATTGGTGCAGCCATGACATATACTATCAGTTGTCATGATATTATCGTGCCACAAGTCCATTTCCACCCTTCAGTTTTAGTGATTGAGAGCAGTTTTTTCAGTTGACTGCAAATACATTGGCAAAATCTTTTGAAACACAGTGATGCTGCGCTTGTGAGCAATTGAACTTGTGTGCCGACACTGCCCCCTTGCTTGCAAACCATCCTCTTGGCCAGCTTTCCCTTCTGAGCCTGCACGTAAGACTTGTCTTTACTTTGCAAATGGGCTGCAGGATTCGGCCACACTACTCGTTGCCATTATTTGACACGTTTTGAAGTGTCTCTCAGCCTTGCTGTGTTGGTTGTGGACAGCAATTGAAATGAGTTATGAAAAAGTTGATCTTGCTGCTAGCAGAGAATGGTTTCAATCCATTGACCTCTGGTTTATGGGCCCAGCACAATCCGCTGCGCCACTCTGCTCAGCTGCTTCAAACAAACATGCCACTGCATTTCAAACTATCCGCAGGCGCCTCATTTCTCTTTCACTTCAGGTGATCTTTCCCTGCCTAATTGACTGCAGACATTCACATATGACTCAGAGTCATCATTTCATCCTAACAAAAGTCACTCTCAACCTTCCTCCATTGATTCTGAACAGCAATTTACCCCTTGAACTTCAAATATACTGCTGACATTTACTTCAAGTGCACACCGAATCTTTCTTTGTGACACATATTTTCACCCTCAGCCTCACAATAACCTGCAAAGCAGACACAGTTTCTTCTCTTTGCAAGGAGACCATTTCTTTTACTTTACACACCATTTTTCACAATTACAGAAACAAATGTTTTGAAAACGCTCACCTAACAACTGGCACAGGATACTTTCAATTTGTTCACTGCTGTGCGATGGGTTGCTACTTCTGCACCACTCTGCTTGCCAGCATTGTCTTCTTAAACTCTCCACCTGCTTTGTGCAGTACTCACTGCTCCACCTTCCAATTTGAAGACATCACGTCAAGTAATCTTTCCTTTGTGAATTGGTGCAGCCATGACACATACTATCAGTTGTCATCATATTATCGTGCCACAAGTCCATTTCCACCTTTCACTTTTAGTAGTTGAGAGCAGTTTTTTCAGTTGATTGTGTAAGATACACCTATTTTTCTTGGAACAAGGCACAGGAAGAGGCCACAAACAAACTGAAAGTAAAGCAAACTTTTAAAATAAAAACTGATGACTACTCATGCTGGGGAATAGGCACCAGCCTGAGGCAATTAAAAGCAATCTCTGTAATCAAGGACGAAACTTGGTTATGCATACAGACAAAGACATTGATACCCCAGAGACTACAAGTCTGCAAGAAAACTAGGACTACAAAGGATCCTACGAAATGCACATTTTTGGATAACAGAGCTTCAGGATAAGGAGCTATCTTTTGTGTTGTCGACTCCGTGTGCAAATTAGTAGCCATTCAAACTCATCACCACAGCCAGTTAAATACATCACCACATCAATCCAGACACATTAATCAGACCCCGGCCCAGCAGGAAACTTATTCATACTATGGATATATATATACAAGCACAGAGAGACACAAGCAGGCATGGAAATGAAGAAACAGAAGCAGGAGGAAGAACAAAGGAAGAGAGGACAACCAGAGAGACAGAAGGACACAAAAGGAACAGCACCACAGAGAACGGCCAGATGAAGAACCAACAGGTCACGGAATCAACGACCATAAACCTATAATAGCTACAGCCATGGCTGGTGATTGTATGTCTCAAGTCAATTTCTCTCAGAAGTCTAGTCCTGTAGTTTTAGTCACTTTGTGTTGCGTAATAAAACTGACACTGGTTAAGCCTAAATTTTGTGCCATGTGTTGTCCTTTCCCACTATAAGTTCCGAGGTCTAAGAATCAGAGTAAAGTGAAATACAAACACCCTACAGAAATTGCCGACTGCGGCAGGACCTCGGCATTGGGAATAGGATCACGGACACAAAACCAGGGCAAGAACCCTGAAGGAGGCTTGGTTAAGACTAAGGTCAACTAAGGTAGTCGAAAAGTATCTTCTCAGGAGCAGCTAAGGCAGCCAGCAGAGGAAGGAAGCAGTCTTGGGTAGGCTGGAGTAATCCTGGGTTGACTAGGGTAGCCACAGAGAAAAGAAGATGCAGGTAGTCTGCGCAGGGGTCTCAGGGAGACCATAATAATCTCACGGACAGCCAGGGCAGCCAGAGGAAGGAAACAGTCTCGGATAGGCTGGAGTAATCCCGGTTAACTTGAGTAGTGACCGAGAGAAGCCAAAAGATAGTCGCGGGTAGTCTGCGAACAGGGGTCTCAGGGAGGCCAAGGGTGATATCAAGGATGATCTCAAAGGCACCTAGAGGACCAGGAGAGAAATAGTCTCGGACAGACCGAGTGTCTCGGGTTAAATAGGGTAGCCAAAGAGAGAAGCCTGAGTAACAGGAACCGCAGGTCACTGCGAGGTGGTCTCAGGGGAGACCAAGGTAGTCAGGGAGAATTTCTCAGCCAGAAGCATTGGAAATGGACTCATTGCAAGAAAATGCGGTTGAGCCTGTAGCTACGAGCAATCGTAGAAAGTCCATGGAGGCTAAGGTAGCTGCATATATATGCAAAAAATTGGACATTTCAAAGCCATAGGCACGGGAAATGCTGCACTCTGGGAATCCGCAGGAAAAAGCGGCAGAGTGGACAGTCAGTGGCAACCACAAAGTGTCAAAAGAGAAGGTGGTTTGTCTCGCAAGCACAACTGTTAAGAGAAAAGGTAGAAAAGTTGGAGGAGGTGAATAAAAAGTTAAAAGACGAGGTAGGCAGTTTCGAGAAAGAAAGGCAGGACCAGGGTAGGAAGGAAGAAACGGCGCAAAATCACTGAGAGTATTTACAATGCCAGATTACCGAGGCTAAGTTCAACGAGCAAGTCCTCCATGTATAAAGTTCCCGACTAGCAGAGAGAGCTGACAAGGTTGAGGGTCTGTTAAAAAAAAAGGTGGCATACAGGGTAGCTCAAAATCGGTATGTGAAGAGGCCGATCATGGGCCCTGTAATGAAAAAATCAGTAAGTTGACCCTAGCATTATCGAGGGCCAGGGGTATGGCTTGTCTTATTACACCGGGAGAAGTTGGGTAGATTGGGATGAGGAGAGAAAGGAGCCTAATGATGGGACCCAGTATAGTGAGGGTCGGCCGGCTCCTGAAGCACCGCGACCACCAACACCGATCAATAACTGTGATGAAAATGAATTGGCAGCATTGAGCCGGGATACAAGCCACAACATTAACTCCATGAATGGTCGACTGGATGTTAACAGATGCTGGATGAATTTTTGGAGGAGTAACCCAGAGTTGGGGGATGTGAACTTGAAGCAGATCCTCCTCGGTAGCTGCAAAAGTAGTTTTAGAAATTTGAAAGCTGACTGTAAGGTGGTGCAGGAAAAGGTGAAACAAGGTGAGCAGAAGGACCCTGAGGGATCCAAAAGGAACTATAAAGCATGGTAGTGAAGCATTGTATTTGCAGTAATAAACCGTTTGTTTAAGAGACATAAAAATAGAAAAACATTTCTATGAGTCCAAGAAGGTAACCCGATACTTGAGCTTCTAACTTTCGTGCCGAGAGAAATAAAACAGAATTTGCTGCTATGGATGTTTGAGAAGTCATGAAATGTGTTGTGTGTGAAAGTCTGTCTGTGTAAAAACCTTTGATGCTTTCAGGGAGAATGTTTAAAGTTGTTTTTCAAAAAGCATGTGGATGGTTATTTGTTTTTAAGTGTGTCTGTATAGATTTTCTCAACTGGCACAGGTTAGTTTGAGATTGGTTTGAATTAATTTGGAGTTATTGAGGTTAATCAATCTATGAAAACCAGACTTTTATTATGGCCATGATGAAATTTTGGTTGGTTTAAGTTGTGTGAAAAACCTCTAGTTCTGGACATGAGGCAATCATATATATTTGGTATTTAAAAAAAAATATCTGACCAATTTCAAGAATGTGTGACCAGGGGAGAAAAAGGGAGGAACTGCTATTATGCGTGGAGTAGAGAATCATTGTAATGTGTAAGCTATTGGTATGCGTGCTGTTGCTTTACAGGTTGTTGGTATCATTATTATGTGTTTGTCGAACTTTTAAAATGTGAAAAAAAGGAAGATAATTCTCTGCACCAGACTTCAGAAAGCAACACCTTTTTGCAGAGTTGAGTGAAAATATTTTGAGCATTTTAAAATTTTAAGAAAATTTTAAGTTTCGAATTTGAGTGGGCGTTTCCCTCAGTTACAAAAAGGAGATCAGAATTGATGAATTAACCCATTGGGATGGCAGGAAAGCCACAATGGAGTTTCTGTTTTTCTTCTTCTATACAGGACTGCTGCCGGTGCATGATTACTGAGAGAGGTCCTTTAATATGGAAATGACCTCAAGGTGTTACCAAACTTGAACTCTGATGGGACAGTCTGACTGCTCAAGGAAATGTGCAAACAATTCTATCAAAAGAATTACGGGAACGAGAGTCAGGGAGAAGCGTACAAACTGAAATGGAGTAGGAGGATAATGAGTGATATAGCTACAGCATTTAATACTGAGACATCACTGGAAAATAGTGTGGACAACGCGTAATTGCAAGTCCAAGTGAATACCTTAAGGGACCACTTAAAGAAAATACTGGAGGAGGGTATTGACAAAGGGCCCAAGTTTTGGCTCGAGTTGCTCCTATTTTTTTGGAGCAACTAGTTTAGAATGGAGTATCTTAGAAATTGCAATTCTCGGCATTTAGTTTGCTCCAATTCTAGTTAGTTAGAATAATTCCGTTTTAGTACAGTTTTTTTCCAAAGGGGGGCGTTACCAGCTACTTACACCTGATTTGCAAGTTTAGGCAGTGAAAAGTTGCTCTAAACTAAGTTAGAATGCAGTAAGTGTCGATATTTGTACGCTCAGAAAAACCTTACCTACACTTTATAAATTAGGCGCAGGTAGCGAGAGATCGGCGGAGCGGGGGGGGAAGGGAAGTTAGATGGAAGTTAGGGGATATTACAAACATTAAACACTTCACTTTTACCAATAAAGAGCCATCATCAATAATAAATGATAAATAAATCAATAAATCAACCAATAAATCAATCAATCAAAAAAAAAATGTAAATTAAAAAATAAAAAATAAAAAAAATAAAAAATAAAAAATCAATCAATAAGTAAAAAATTAAAAGTTTCTATTCACCTACTGCAGCACCGGGAGCCCTCCAACAGCCTGCCGACGACCTGGTCGGGCGGGCCCCGCCGCTGAAGAACATAACATAAGAATTAGGAACAGGAGTAGGCCATCTAGCCCCTCGAGCCTGCTCCGCCATTCAATAAGATCATGGCTGATCTGGCAGTGGACTCAGCTCCACTTACCCGCCCTCTCCCCGTAACCCTTAATTCCCTTATTGGTTAAAAATCTATCTATCTGTGAGGTGAATACATTCAATGAGCTCGCCTCAACTGCTTCCTTGGGCAGAGAATTCCACAGATTCACAACCCTCTGGGAGAAGAAATTCCTCCTCAACTCGGTTTTAAATTGGCTCCCCCGTATTTTGAGGCTGTGCCCCCGAGTTCTAGTCTCCCCAACCAGTGGAAGCAACCTCTCTGCCTCTATCTTGTCTATCCCTTTCATTATTTTAAATGTTTCTATAAGATCACCCCTCATCCTTCTGAACTCCAACGAGTAAAGACCCAGTCTACTCAATCTATCATCATAAGGTAACACCCTCATCTCCGGAATCAACCTAGTGAATCGTCTCTGTACCCACTCCAAAGCTAGTATATCCTTCCTTAAGTAAGGTGACCAAAACTGCACGCAGTACTCCAGGTGCGGCCTCACCAATACCCTATACAGTTGCAGAAGGACCTCCCTGCTTTTGTACTCCATCCCTCTCGCAATGAAGGCCAACATTCCATTCGCCTTCCTGATTACCTGCTGCATCTGCAAACTAAAGAGGTGCTGCTCAGGCGGGGTCCACCACCGAAGAGGTGCTGCTCGGGCGGGGCCTGCCACTGGGGAGGAGTTCGTGCGGGCCACGCCGCCGAAGCGGTGCTGCTCGGGCGGGCCCAATACTGAGGAGGTGTCCGGGCGGGGCCCACCACCGAAGAGGTGCTGGTTGGGCGTGCTCCGCCGCTGAAGAGCTGCAGTTCGGGCGGGGCCCGCCACCGGGGAGGAGTTCGGACGGGGCCCGCCACTGAGGAGGTGTTCGGGCGGGGCCCGCCACCGAAGAGCTGCTGGTCGGGCAGGCCCCGCCACCGAGGAGGTAAGGGCAGCAGGCCACTCGGCCAGGGATAGGGTCGCCTGGGAGGGCCAGGAGCTACTGCGCACGCGCGCAACTGCCAGCGCTCTTTTTGGCGCAGGGCTGTAGCTCCGCCCACAGCAGCTCCTGCTGCACCGCGCTGAGTTGCAAATGGGCCTACAGATAGCGGAGAATCGTGAGGTAAGTATTTGGCGCTTTTTCAGTTCTAGAAATTAGGCGGGCCTCTCCGAGGTACGCTGTTTGACCGGGGATCCAAAACTTGGGCCCATAGAGGGTAACGAACTACAGGAGGACCAGGCAGTGACAATTAATTTGAAAGAGATAGTAGCTGAGGTGGGAAAGCACACCGCTCAGACCATCAATGTTTTAATCAAGGAGGGCAGAAACGTATCAGAACAAGCTGCTCAGAATGACGTGTATGTCATGTACGGAGCTTGGTTGTTAAATGAAGGATGCAGTAATTTGGAGGATTTAAAACAAGGCCACGTAGCGTCGTGGGTCAGTAACAAGCATCTAAAAGCATTGAGTGTCTGTAACAACCTCCTGAACTCGTGCCAGCTACGGTCAGCCTCTGAAGCGTATCCAGTCCCGGTAACTGTGGTAAGAGTAAACAGTCTATAATGGGGATAGTGCTTCGAATACCGGTGATGGATCAGTCACAATGATCCATAACGGTATACCAAGTGGAAAACATTGGGGTAATTTGGAACGGGGTACATGTGAAGCATCATAAAACCCTACAGTACGTGGTAAAATTGGGAGACTCAATAACCGGTGCTAGTCTGGAGGGATGCCAGAGAAGAGGTATATATGTGATATTGTGCCCCTATCATCTGAACCCTTTTGACCTGCCGGTATGTGGGTTCAAGTATGAGGACGAGCAGCCTATAAGCTGTATCATGGAAGTGACGGCTCACGACCATGTGCCACCACAGGTTGCGTACAAGGGAAACGGGACATACTGTGTCACCACCAGCGAAAGTCGGTACAGATTACACCAGGACACTTGGTGTCCAGTGAGGGATTCTACCTTTTGTTTCAAACTCCAGGTAGAGACACAAGTAGCACACGAAAGGATAATTCCTATTTCAGACCACAAACACATGAGTGTCACAGTCAACGGTATTTTACCGAACCTCCAGGAATACATATTAGGTTTTGGATACGATATCCCGCCATTACCTGAACATTTGACTGAACTATTAAAGAACATCGAGCTGTTTCACAAACATTATTACACATTACAGCAGGAGAATGATAAAGTAAGGGGAGAAATCGAGGAAATGATGGCCCCTCCACGATGGGATCTGGGACTCAATATTGAAATCCCCCCCCCACCCCCATGATTCGAATCGTATCACACTCATTAGTAATTGTACAGTTGATAATAGTGTTGTATCTAATTGTCCTGTCCTGTAAGTTAAAGAAAAGGGCGAGGGAAGGAAATTTGGAAGGTTTATTAAAGTAAACCCAGGCCAAAGTGTTTGTAAAAAGTTATAGACCAAAGTCAGATTAAGGCCAAACATGGTTTTGTTATAAGAAACACTGTTGTATCGTAAAAACATTGGGTTTTGTGTGTAAAAAGAGATGTAATGGGGAGATTTGATTGAAGGCTACAATCACCCAAAACATTTGTGGAAAATAAAACGCCACCCAGAGTAATGTCTCTGAGTTTATGAGAAGAGAAATTAAAAGGGAATGCAAGATACACCTATTTTTCTTGGATCTAGGCACAGGAAGAGGCCACAAACAAACTGTTTAAAAGTAAAACAAACTGTTTTGAAGAAAAAATTGTTGGACTACCTGGGAGGGGAACAAGCGCCAGCCTGATGCAATTAATAGCGATCTCTGTGATCAAGGACGAAACTTGGTTATGCATACAGACAAAGACATTAATATCCCAGAGACTACAAGTCTGCAAGAAAACCAAGACTACAAATGACTCTACGAAATGCACATTTTTGGATAACATGGCTTCAGAATAAGGAGCTTATTTTTTGCACTGTCGACTCCGTGTGCAAATTAGTAGCCATTCAAACTCATCACCACAGCCAGTTAAACACATCACCACATCAATCCAGATGCATTAATCGGACCCTGGCCCAGCGGGAAACATATTCATACTATAGATATAAATATACGAACACAGAGACACACAAGCAGGAACGGAAATAAAGTAACAGAAGCAGGAGGAAGAATGAAGGAAGAGGGACAAACAGAGAGACAGGAGGACACAAAAGGAACAGCACTGCAGAGAACGCCAGAAGAAGAACCAACAGGTCACGGAATCAACGACCATGAACCTACAATAGCTGCAGCCAGGGCTGGTGATTGTATGTCTTAAGTCAATTTCTCTCAGAAGTCTAGTCCTGTAGTTTGAGTCGGTTTGTGTTGCGTAATAAAACTGGCACTGGGTTAAGCCTAAATTTTGTGCCATGTGTTGTCCTTTCCCACTATAAGGGCCCAAGTTTCGGGCCGCGCCTGAAATGGCGCAGCCCGGACCTGGACGCCCGTTTTTCGCGCCACAAAGTGCGCCTAAAAAAACTTACCTATTCTCTGGCTCCCTGCAGGCCCTCTGGAGCTGGGCACGGCGCAGCACGAGCTGTTGGGGGCAGAGCCAAGTCCCTGCGCCGAAAACAGTGCCGGGACCTCTGCACATGCGCGCTACAGTGGGCGCGCATGTGCAGTAGCTCCAGGCGCCCAAAGCTGGGAGGGGCCCGAAGCACGCAGCCCCTAGCCCTGGCCAAATGGCCTCACTGGGGCTGCATGAATAAGGCTCCTCCCACCCGACCGGACCCCGACCCACGCTCTCCCCCCGACGACTCAACCTCTGCTTCGCCTCGCCCACCACCCCCCCCCGGTGACCCGACCTCCGCTCCCCCCCGCCGACCGGACCCGACCTCCGCGCACCCCCCACCCCGGAACTCCACGACTCTCTCTCTTCCGCTCCCTCCCTCCCTCCTCTCTCCCTCCTCTCTCCCTCCCTCCCTCCTCTCTCCCTCCCTCCTCTCTCCTTCCCTCCCTCCCTCCTTTCTCCTTCCCTCCCTCCCTCCTCTCTCCTTCCCTCCCTCTCGCCTTCCCTCCCTCTCTCCTTCCCTCCCTCCCCTCTCCCTCCCTCCTCTCTCCTTCCCTCCCTCCCTCCTCTGTCCTTCCCTCCCTCCCTCCTCTCTCCTTCCCTCCCTCCCTCCTCTCTCCCTCCCTCACTCCCTCCCTCCTCTCTCCTTCCCTCCCTCCCTCCTCCACTCCTTTCCCCCCTCTCCCCCCTCCCCCCTCTCCCTCCCCATCTCCCCCTCTTCCCCTCCCCACCTCCCCCCTCTCCCTCCCCCTTTCCCCCTCAACCCTCCACCACTCTCCTCCCCTCCCCTCTACCCCCTCTCCTTCCCTCCCCTCTCCCCCCTCTCCTCCCCTACCCCTCCCCCCTCTCCTCCCCTCCCCTTTCCTCCCCCTCTCTCCTCCCCCCTCCTCCCCCCTCTCCTCCCCCTCTCCCCGCTCTCCTTATCTCACCCCCTTCTCCCCCACCCCCTTCTCCCCCACCCCCTTCTCCCCCTCCCCCTCCCACCCCCCTTATCCCCCTCCCCCTCCCACTCCCCTTCTCCCCCTCCTCTCGCTGTCAGAAACACAGACACTGACAGACAGAGAGTGAGAGATACACACACATACAGACAGACAGAGAGATAGAGACACTGACAGAGACACACTGCAGGGGGGGCGTCCCAGCACGCTGTTGGAGGACTCCCGGTGCTGCAGTCGGTAAGTAGAAAATGTTTTATTTATTGATTTTTTAAAATTGTTTTTATTTTTTATTAATTTTTTTGGATTGATTTATTGGTTGATTTATTGATGTATTTATCATTTATTATTGATGATGGCTCTTTATTTGTAAAACTGAAGTGTTTAATGTTTGTAAACTTCTCTTTAAACCCCCCCCCCCCCCATTTCCTACGCCTAATTTGTAACCTACGCCTGATTTTCTAAAGTGCAGACAAGGTTTTTTCGAACATACAAAAATCTTCACTTACTCCATTCTAAGTTAGTTTGGAGTAAGTTTTCACTGCCTAAACTTTGAAAACAGGTGTAAGTGGCCGGACACGCCCCCTTTTGAAAAAAAAAATTCTGTTCCAAAGTGAAACTGTTCTAACTGACTAGAGCTGGAGCAAACTAAATGCCGAGAATTCAAATTTCTAAGATACTCCATTCTAAACCAGTTCTCCAAAAAATCAGGAGCAACTCAGGCCGAAACTTGGCCCCTAAGTTCCGAGGTCTAAGAATCAGAGTAGAGCGAAAAACAAACAGCTTACAACTGCAAATACATTGGCAAAATCTCTTGAACCACAGTGATGCTGTGCTTGTGAGCAATTGAACTTGTGTGCCAACACTGCCCCCTTGCTTGCAAACCATCCTCTTGGCTAGCTTTCCCTTCTGAGCCTGCATATAAGACTGTCTTAACTTTACAAATGGACTTCAGGAATTCCCCATGCAACTTGTTGCCATTACTTGACGAGTTACCAAGTGTCTCTCAGCCTCACTGCATCGATTGTGGGCAGCAATTGAATGAGTTATTGAAAAGTTTATGTTGCTGCTAGCAGAGAATGGTTTCAATCCATTGACTTCTAGGTTATGGGCTCAGCACGCTTCCACTGCACTACTCTGCTCAGCTGCTTTAAACTAATATTCCACTGGATCTGCACCCCTTGTGGTAAGGTATGCTGGTGGTTACAGGTCATATCTTATTACAGTCATGTATAGCATGTTAGGAGACAGTTATATATAATAATGTAAGATACATGACATCACCCTCCCCCAAGGTCTTATTGTCTTTCTAGGTTCAGTCTCTCAGGTGGTCTACGCTCTCGCATGGAGCGTCTGAGTTGTGGTTCAGTTGTTTGCCTTGGTGTCTGTTTTTCTTTGGGTGTGGTTGCTGGTATCTCGCCTGGGCTGTCTGTTGGGATTGCCCTTTCCTCAGGTTGTTCCCTCTGTCTGTCCACCAGGTGTGGTGCGAGTTCCACATTGGAGTCTGCCTCTGGTTCCGCAGTGTTGTTGGTAAATCTGCTTTTGACTTGGTCTACATGCCTCCGGCAGGTTTTGCCATTGCCCATTTGTACTACCAGTAGCCTGTTTCCTTCATTGCCCGTTACTGTCCCTGCAAGCCATTTGGGACCCCTGCCATAGTTTAGTACAAACACTTTGTCCCCTATCTCATTCCATCTCCCCCTCGAATTTCTGTCATGGTACTCAGTCAGCTTACGGCGCTTTGCCTCAACGATTTCGTGCATGTCTGGGAGGATTAATGAGAGCCTTCTTTTTAAAGTCCTTTTCATCAACAGTTGCGCGGGGGGGATCCCAGTCAATAAGTGCGGACGAGATCTGTATGCCAGCAGCAGTCGTGACAGGCGACCCTGCAGCGTGGGACCTTGGATTTTAAGCATGACTTGTTTAATGATTTGCACTGCTCTCTCCGCCTGGCCATTGGAGGCCGGCTTGAACAGTGCCGTCTTGACCGTGATTTATGCCGTGGTCAATTTTAAAATCTTGTAATTCTGCGCAGGTGAAGCACGGACCATTGTCACTGACCAATATGTCAGGGATTCCGTGCGTTGCAAACATGGTTGCGAGGCTCTCCACAGTGGTGGAGGTTGTGCTCGAGTTTAAAATGGTGCATTCGATCCACTTTGAAAATGCATCTACAACTACGAGGAACATTTTGCCCATGAATGGGCCCGCATTGTCTATGTGCACCCGCGACCACGGTTTGGTAGGCCAGGGCCAGGGGCTCAGTGGAGCCTCCCTGGGGGCATTGCTGAGTTGGGCACAAATGGTGCACCTTCGGACGCAGAGCTCCAAGGCCGAGTCATTACCAGGTCACCAGACGTGGGATCTGGCGATGGCCTTCATGAGAACGATCCCCGGGTGCTCACGGTGGAACTCCCGGAAAATGCCTCTCTGCCTCGCAGAGACATGACTACTCGGCTGCCCCACATCAGGCAGTCTGTGATAGTTCATGCATGCGCCTGTGAAAGGGTTTTAATTCCTCGGAGCAGGCATCGTGAGCCTCTGCCCAGTCACCGGTTAGGACACATCTTTTTACTAAGGATAACGTGGGGTCGCTGGCCGTCCAGGCTCTGATTTGGCGAGCGGTCATAGACGAACCTGTGGACTCAAAGGCATTGATTGCCATGACTATCTCACAGTCCTGTTCGTCAGACCCTTCCGTGGTCGCCAGGGGTAGCCTGCTGAGCGCGTCGGCACAGTTGTCTCTGCCTGGTCTGTGCCTTATTGTGTAGACGTAGGACGCCAGCATGAGTGCCCAAAGTTGAATTCGCGCCGATGCGTTAGTGTTTAGTGAATGGTTTCAATCTATTGGCCCCGAAAAGGTATTGGTGCATCTTTTTGACACCGTACGCACACGCGAGCGCCTACTTCTCTACACTTCTGTACCCGCGCTCTGCCCGCGAAAGTGACCTGGAGGCATGAGCTATGGGTTGTAATTTGCCCGCACTGTCGACATGTTGCAAAACGCACCCGATCCCATCCTCGTCGCCACTGTAAAGTCCTGTCCCCTCAGTACAGATTCACACGAGGCACGTAGTGAAGTCAAGGTCACTCTGGACCTGCACCTTTATTTCACAGCTCTGGAATGCTGCACTTGCCTGAGACCTGTCCTTATATACCTGTCTCTTGCAAGTGCACCCCTGGTGGTAAGATATGTTGGTGGTTACAGGTCATATCTTATTACAGTCATGTACAGCATGTTAGGATACAATTATATATAATAATGTAAGACACATGACAAATTTACCCACTCAACTTCAAATATACTACGAATATTCACTTCAACTGCACTCCTGATCATCCTTTGTGACACACTTTTTCCCCTTAGACTCACAATGCCCTGCAAAGTTGACACAAATTTATTCTCTTTGCAAGGAGACCATTTCTTTTGCTTCACACACCACTTTTCACAATTACACAAACCAATGTTTCAAAAACGCTCACCTAATAACTGGCAGAGAATACTTTCAATTTCTTCACTGCTGTGCGATGGGTTGCTACTTCTGCACCACTCTGCTTGCCAGCATTGTCTTCTTAAACCCTCTACCTGCTTTGTGCAGTACTCACTGCTCCACCTTCCAATTTGAAGCCATCACGTCAATTAATCTTTCCTTTGTGAATTGGTGCAGCCATGACACATACTATCAGTTGTCATCATATTATCGTGCCACAAGTCCATTTCCACCCTTCAGTTTTAGTGGTTGAGAGCAGTTTTTTCAGTCAACTGCAAATACATTGGCAAAATCTTTTGAAACACCGTGATGCTGCGCTTGTGAGCAATTGAACTTGTGTGCTAACACTGCCCCCGAGCTTGCAAATCACCCTCTTGGCCAGCTTTCCCTTCTGAGCCTGCACGTAAGACTGTCTTTACTTTGCAAAGGGACTGGAGGAATTTGGCACACAACTCGTTGCCATTATTTGACACTTTATGAAGTGTCTCTCACCCTCTCTGTGTTGATTGTGGACAGCAATTGAACGAGTTCCGAAAAAGTTGCCTTTGCGGCGAGCAGAGAATGGTTTCAATCTATTGACCTCTGGGTTATGGGCCCAGCATGCTTCCGCTGCGCCACTCTGCTCAGCTGCTTGAAGTTAATATTCCACTGCATTTAACACAATCCACTGATGCCACATTTCTCTTTCACTTCAGGTCATCTTTCATAAGAACATAAGAACATAAGAATTAGGAACAGGAGGAGGCCATCTAGCCCCTCGAACCTGTTCCGCCATTTAACAAGGTCATGGCTGATCTGGCCGTGGACTCAGCTTCACTTTCCCGCCCGCTCCCCGCAACCCTTAATTCCCTTATTGGTTAAAAATCTATCTATCTGTGACTTGAATACATTCAATGAGCTAGCCTCAACTGCTTCCTTGGGCAGAGAATTCCACAGATTCACAACCCTCTGGGAGAAGAAATTCCTTCTCAACTCGGTTTTAAATTGGCTCCCCCGTATTTTGAGGCTGTGCCCCCTAGTTCTAGTCTCCCCCACCAATGGAAACAACCTCCCTGCCTGTATCTTGTCTATCCCTTTCATTATTTTAAATGTTTCTATAAGATCACCCCTCATCCTACTGAACTCCAACGAGTAAAGATCCAGTCTACTCAATCTATCATCATAAGGTAACCCCCTCATCTCCGGAATCAGCCTCGTGAATCATCTCTGTACCCCCTCCAAAACTAGTATATCCTTCCTTAAGTAAGGTGACCAAAACTGCACGCAGTACTCCAGGTGCGGCCTCACCAATACCCTATACAGTTGCAGCAGGACCTCCCTGCTTTTGTACTCCAATGCTCTCGCAATGAAGGCCAACATTCCATTCGCCTTCCTGATTACCTGTTGCACCTGCAAACTAACTTTTTGGGATTCATGCACAAGGACCCCCAGGTCCCTCTGCACCGCAGCATGTTGCAATTTCTCCCCATTCAAATAATATTCCCTTTTACTTTTTTTTTTCCCAAGGTGGATGACCTCACATTTTCCGACATTGTATTCCATCTGCCAAACCTTAGCCCATTCGCTTAACTTATCTAAATCTCTTTGCAGCCTTTCTGTATCCTCTACACAACCCGTTTTCCCACTAATCTTTGTGTCATCTGCAAACTTTGTTGCACTACACTCTGTCCCCTCTTCCAGGTCATATACGTATATTGTAAACAGTTGTGGTCCCAGCACCGATCCCTGTGGCACACCAGTAACCACCGATTTCCAACCCGAAAAGGAACCATTTATCCCGACTCTCTGCTTTCTGTTCGTCAGCCAATTCTCTATCCATGCTAATACATTTCCTCTGACTCCGCGTACCTTTATCTTCTGCAGTAACCTTTTGTGTGGCACCTTATCGAATGCCTTTTGGAAATCTAAATACACGACATCCATCGGTACACCTCTATCCAACATGCTTGTTATATCCTCAAAGAATTCCAGTAAATTAGTTAAACATGATTTCCCCTTCATGAACCCATGCTGCGTCTGCTTGATTGCACTATTCCGATCTAGATGTCTCGCTATTTCTTCCTTAATGATAGTTTCAAGCATTTTCCCCACTACAGATGTTAAACTAACAGGCCTATAGTTACCTGCCTTTTGTCTGCCCCCTTTTTTAAACAGAGGCGTAACATTAGCTGCTTTCCAATCCGCTGGTACCTCTCCAGAGTCCAGAGAATTTTGGTAGATTATAACGAATGCATCTGCTATAACTTCCGCCATCTCTTTTAATACCCTGGGATGCATTTCATCAGGACCAGGAGACTTGTCTACTTTGAGTCCCATTAGCCTGTCCAGCACTACCCCCTAGTGATAGTGATTGTCTCAAGGTCCTCCCTTCCCACATTGCTGTGACCAGCAATTTTTGGCATGGTTTTTGTGTCTTCCACTGTGAAGACGGAAGCAAAATAATTGTTTAAGGTCTCAGCCATTTCCACATTTCCCATTATTAAATCCCCCTTCTCATCTTCTAAGGGACCAACATTTACTTTAGTCACTCTTTTCCGTTTTATATATCTGTAAAAGCTTTTACTATCCATTTTTATGTTTTGCGCAAGTTTACCTTCGTAATCTATCTTTCCTTTCTTTATTGCTTTCTTTGTCATTCTTTGCTGTCGTTTAAAATTTTCCCACTCTTCTATTTTCCCATTAACCTTGGCCACCTTATACGCATTGGTTTTTAATTTGATACTCTCCTTTATTTCACTGGTTATCCACGGCTGGTTATCCCTTCTCTTACCGCCCTTCTTTTTCACTGGAATATATTTTTGTTGAGCACTATGAAAGAGCTCCTTAAAAGTCCTCCACTGTTCCTCAATTGTGCCACCGTTTAGTCTGTGTTTCCAGTCTACTTTAGCCAGCTCTGCCCTCCCTAATTAACTGCAGGCATTCACATATGACTCGGAGTCATCATTTCATCCCACCAAAAGTTGCTCTCAGGCTAGCTCCATTAATTCTGTGCAGCAATTTACCCACTCAACTTCAAATATACTGCTAACATTTACTGCAAACATAACAGTGCACTCCTGATCGCACATTTTGACACACATTTTCCCCCATAGACTCACAATGCCCTGCAAAGCTGACACAAATTTATTTTCTTTGCAAGGAGACCATTTCTTTTGCTTCACATACCACTTTTCACAATTACACAACCAATGTTTTAAAAACGTTCACCTAACAACTGGCAGAGAATATTTTCAATTTCTTCACTGCTGTGCGATGGGTGACAACTGCTGCACCACTCTGCTTGCCAGCATTGTCTTCTTAAACCCTCCACCTGCTTTGTGCAGTACTCACTGCTCCACGTTCCAATTTGAAGCCATCACGTCAAGTAATCTTTCCTTTGTGAATTGGTGCAGCCATGACACATGCTATCAGTTGTCATCATATTATCGTGCCACAAGTCCATTTCCACCCTTCAGTTTTAGTGGTTGAGAACAGTTTTTTCAGTCAACTGCAAATACATTGATAAATCTTTTGAAACACAGTGATGCTGCGCTTGTGAGCAATTGCACTTGTGTGCTCACACTGCCCCCGAGCTTGCAAACCACCCTTTCGTCAGCTTTCCCTTCTGATCCTGCACACAACACTGTCTTTACTTTACAAATGGACTGGAGGAATTTGACACACTACTCGATGGAATTATTTGACACTTTCTGAAGTGTCTCTCAGCCTCTCTGCGTTGATTGTGGACAGCAATTGAACGAGTTCCAAAAAAGTTGCCATTGCGGCTGGCAGAGAATGGTTTCGATCCATTGACCTCAGGGTTATTGGCCCAGCATGCTTCCGCTGCGCCACTCTGCTCAGCTGTTTTAAGTTAATATTCCACTGCATTTCACACAATCCACTGATGCCACATTTCTCTTCCATATCAAGTCATCTTTCCCTCCCTCATTGACTGCAGGCATTCACATATGACTCGGAATCATCATTTCACTGACCAAAAGTCACTCTCAGCCTTCTTCCATTGATTCTGAACAGCAATTTACTCATTCAACTTCAAATATACTGTGAATACTCACTTCAAGTGCACCCCTGATCATCCTTTGTGACGCACTTTTTCACCTTTAGCCTCACGATGCCCTGCAAAGCGGACACAAATTGCTTTTCTTTGCAAGGAGCTCATTTCTTTTGCTTCACACACCACTTTTCACAATTACACAACCAATGTTTTAAAAACGCTCACCTAACAACTGGCAGAGAATACTTTCAATTTCTTCACTGCTGTGCGATGGGTTGCTACTTCTCCACCACTCTGCTTGCCAGCATTGTCTTCTTAAACCCTCCACCTGCTTTGTGCAGTACTCACTGCTCCACCTTCCAATTTGAAGGCATCACGTCAAGTAATCTTTCCTTTGTGAATTGGTGCAGCCATGACACATGCTATCAGTTGTCATCATATTATCGTGCCACAAGTCCATTTCCACCCTTCAGTTTTAGTGGTTGAGAACAGTTTATGCAGTCGAGAACAGTTTTTGCAGTCGACTGGAAATACATTGGCAAAATCTTATGAAACACAGTGATGCTGTGCTTGTGAGCAATTGCACTTGTGTGCTAACACTGTCCCCTAGCTTGCAAATGACCCTCTTGGCCAGCTTTCCCTTCAGAGCCTGCATGTCATACTATCTTTACTGTGCAAATGGACTGGAGGAATTTGGCACACTCGTTGCCATTATTTGACACTTGATGAAGTGTCCCTCTGACTCGCTGCGTTGATTGTGGACAGTAATTGAACGAGTTCCGAAAAAGTTGCTTCTGTGGCGAGCAGAGAATGGTTTCAATCCGTTGACCTCTGGGTTATGGGCCCAGCACACTTCCGCTGTGGCACTCTGCTCAGCTGTTTGAAGCTAATATTCCACTGGATTTAATACAATCCACTGATGCCACATTTCTCTTTCACTTCAGGTCATCTTTCCCTCCCTAATTAACTGCAGGCATTCACATAGGACTCGGAGTCATCATTTCATCCTAACAAAAGTCACTCTCAGCGTTCCTCCATTGATTCTGAACAGCAATTTACCCACTCAACTTCAAATATACTGCAAATACTCACTTCAAGTGCACTCCTGATCATCCTTTGTGACACACTTTTTCACGTTCAGCGTCACAATGCCCTGCAAAGCGGACACAAATTGTTTCTCTTTGCAAGGAGCTCATTTCTTTTGCTTTGCACACCACTTTTCACAATTACACAAAAAAATGTTTTGAAAACACTCACCTAACAACTGGCAGAGAATACTTTCAATTTCTTCACTGCTGTGCGATGGGTTGCTACTTCTGCACCACTCTGCTTGGCAGCATTGTCTTCTTAAACCCTCCACCTGCTTTGTGCAGTACTCACTGCTCCACCTTCCAATGTGAAGCCATCACGTCAAGTAATCTTTCCTTTGTGAATTGGTGCAGCCATGACACATACTATCAGTTGTCATCATGTTATCGTGTCACAAGTCCATTTCCACCCTTCAGTTTTAGTGGTTGAGAGCAGTTTATTCAGTCGACTGCAAATACATTGGCAAAATCTTTTGAAACACTGTGATGCTGCGCTTGTGAGCAATTGAACTTGTGTGCCAACACTGCCCCCTTGCTTGCAAAGCACCCTCTTGGCCAGCGTTCCCTTCTGAGCCTGCACGTAAGACGTTCTTTACTTTGCAAATGGGCTGCAGGAATTGGCCACACTACCCGTTGGCATTATTTGACACTTTATGAAGTGTCCCTCTGCCTCGCTGCGTTGATTGTGGACAGCAATTGAACGAGTTACGAAAAAGTTGCCGTTGCGGCTAGCAGAGAATGGTTTCAGTCCATTGACCTCTGGGTTATGGATGCAGCACAGTTCCACTGCGCCACTCTGCTCAGCTGCTGGAAGCCAATTTGAAGCCATCACGTCAAGTAATCTTTCCTTTGTGAATTGGTGCAGCCATGACACTTGCTATCAGTTGTCATCCTATTATCGTGCCACAAGTCCATTTCCACCCTTCAGTTTTAGTGGATGAAAACAGTTTTTGCAGTCGACTGCAAATACATTGGCAAAATCTTTTGAAACACAGTGATGCTGTGCTTGTGAGCAATTGCACTTGTGTGTTAACACTGCCCCCTAGCTTGCAAATGATCCTCTTGGCCAGCTTTCCCTTCTGAGCCTGCACGTAAGACTGTCTTTCCTTTGCAAATGGACTTTCGGAATTTGACACACGACTCGTTGACATTATTTGACACTTTATGAAGTGTCTCTCAGCCTCTCTGTGTTGATTGTGGGCAGTAATTGAACGAGTTCAGAAAAAGTTGCCTTTGCAGCTGGCAGAGATCTATTGACTTCTGGGTTATGGGCCCAGCACGCTTCCGCTGCGCCACTCTACTCAGTTCTTTGAAGCTAAGGGTAGAACAGGCAGGGTGGTGGCCGCAACTGAGGGAGATTGTCCACGATTGCAGAATGTCTGGTGTGCACAGCAAACAACCCCGATCCCCAGAAAAGAAAGGTTGCCATGGGACACACGAGAAGGGTAGAGGGACTATGGCAGTCAGTAAAGGTAGATTACATCGGGCCATTGCCCACCGCAAAGGGGGGTTACAAGTACTCTCTGGTCCTAGTGGACGTTTTCTCGAAGTGCTTTGAAGCCTTTCCTTGCCGATCAGCCACGGCGTTGGCGACAGCAAGGATCTTGGTGAGGGAAGTGTTCTCGAGGTGGGGACTGCCGCAGATCGTGGTGTAAAGTCCTGTCCCCTCAGTACAGATTCAAACGAGGCATGTAGTGAAGTCAAGGTCACTCTGGACCTGCACCTTTATTTCACAGCTCTGTAATGCTGCACTTGCCTGAGACCTGTCCTTATATACATGTCTCTTGCAAATGCATTCCTGGTGATAAGGTATGCTGGTGGTTTCAGGTCAAATCTTATTACAGTCATGTATAGCATGTTAGGATACAGTTATATATTATAATGTAAGATACATGACACGTGGAGTCCGACCAAGGGAGCCACTTCACGGGGCAAGTTATGTAGGCTACCTTGAAAGTGCTAGGGATTGAAGGGAAATGGCATGTAGCTCACAACCCACAGTCATCGGGGGTTGTGGAGCAACTTAATTGGACCATCAAACAAAGGCTGCGGAAGGAAACAGGATAGCCCCCGAAAAAGTGGGTTGAGGTCCTGCCATTTGTCCTGATTGGGGTCCGAGCCAGCCTCTCCAGAAGCACAGGTTATTCCGTGCATGTGCTCATGACTGGTAGGGACATGCGCACGCCCACCCATGTTCTGCCACAGGTTCTCACAACGGGGCAGGTGAGAGAGGTAAACCGGGACAAGTTTTTCAAGAATCTGTTCGAGCACTTGAAACAGATTTATTGGCAAGCTGCCAGCAACATGGGGAAGCAGCACTGGAGCAATCGGTTGCTGTTCGAGCCCTGGAAAACCCACGAGTGGAAGGTAGGGGATCAGGTCATGGTCCTCAATTACGCTCGGGTAGGCATGTTTGAGCCTTTGTACATGGGACCCTACAGCATCGTAGATAAGGCCAGTCCCATGGTGTACGCAGTTAAGCTTCCGAAGCGCACAAAGTGGTTTCATGTGAACCGGTGCAAGTTGTTTAAAAACATAAGAAGATAAGAAATAGGAACAGGAGTAGACCATACGGCCCCTCGAGCCTGCTCCACCATTCAATAAGGTCATGGCTGATCTGATCATGGACTCAGCTCCACTTCCCTGCCCGTTCCCCATAACCCCTTATCCCCTTATCGTTTAGGAAACAGTCTATTTCTGTCTTAAGTTTATTCAATGTCCCAGCTTCCACAGCTCTCTGAGGCAGCGAATTCCACAGATCCACAACCCTCTGAGAGAAGAAATTTCTCCTCATCGTTGTTTTAAATAGGTGGCCCCTTATTCTAAGATCATGCCCTCGAGTTCTAGTCTCCCACATCAATGGAAACATCCTCTCTGCATCCACCCTGTCAAGGCCCCTCATAATCTTATACGTTTCGATAAGATCATCTCTCATTCTTCTGAATTCCAATGAGTAGAGGCCCAACCTACTCAACCATTCCTCATAAGTCAACCTCCCCATCTCGGGAATCAACCAAGTGAACCTCCTTTGAACTGCCTCCAAAGCAAGTATATCCTTTCTTAAATATGGAAACGAAAACTGCACGCAGTACTTCAGGTGCAGCCTCACCAATACCCTGTACAGCTGTAGCAAGACTTCCCTGCTTTAATACTCCATCCGTTTTGCAATAAAGGTCAAGATTCCATTGGCCTTCCTGATCACTTGCTGTACCTGCACACTATCCTTCTGTGTTTCATGCACAAGTACCCCCAGGTCCCACTGTACTGCAGCACTTTGCAATCTTTCTCCATTTAAATAATAACATGCTCCGTGATTTTTTTTCTGCCAAAGTTTCACACTTTCCAAGATTATACTCCATCTGCCAAATTTTTGCCCACTCACTTAGCCTGTCTATGTCTTTTTGCAGATTTTTTGTGTCCTCCTCGCACATTGTTTTTCCTCCTATCTTTGTGTCGTCAGCAAACTTGGCTACGTTACACTCAGTCCTTCTTCCAAGTCGTTAATATAGATTGTAAATTGTTGGGGTCCCAGTACTGATCCCTGCAGCACCCCACGAGTTACTGGTTGCCAACCCGAGAATGAACCATTTATCACGACTCTCTGTTTTCTGTTCATTAGCCAATCCTCTATCCATGTCAATATATTACCCCCAACCCCGTGAACTTTTATCTTGTGCAGTAACCTTTTATGTGGCACCTTGTCAAATGCCTTCTGGAAGTCCAAATACACCACATCCACTGGTTCCCCTTTGTCCACCCTGTTCGTTACATCCTCAAAGAATTCTAGCAAATTTGTCAAATATGACTTCCCCTTCATAAATCCTTGCTGACTCTGCCTGACGGAATTTTGCTTTTCCAAATGTCCTGTTACTGCTTCCTTAATAATGGACTCCAACATTTTCCCAACCACAGATGTTAGGCTAACTGGTCTATAGTTTCCTGCTTGTTGTCTGCCTCCTTTTTTAAATAGGGGCGTTACATTTTCAGTTTTCCAATCTGCTGGGATCTCTCCAAAATCCAGGGTAATTTGGTAACCCGGGGGAAAGGGCAAGAAACAGAAAGCAGCACCAAGGCGCATGGTGGACGTGGGTCTTCCTCTCATAGTTTGGGACAGTGAGGAGTGTAAGCGGTTTTGACCCTAGCCCAATGGCTAAATGGATGGTTCGAATCACCCCCGCCTTACGAGAATTCTATACCCGGAGATTATTATTCAGAGTGTAAATGGAATAAGTCACGGACAGGAATGCTTCGGTGAAAAATCGCACTTAATTATTTGGTCTAACATACACTGGCTAAAACATGCACTACTAAACAAAATCACTGTCTCTGTGGAGAATAAGATCCAGGTTAAAACAACATCCAGTACAACTGTGGGCCAGTGATATGCAGTAATTTCCTTGTTGCTATGGTGGAGTCTAACTCCCCCCGCCAGCGAATTATCCAGTCGCATGAAGCTCACTCCCCAGAATAGCCCGAAAAAGCTTCACTTCCAAGAAAACTCTGAGGCTTTTACACCCCACACAGCTCGCCTGGCGCTCTGGTTACCGGCTTACAGTGATGTGCGCGGTGATTATGATTATGATTTTTTTTGGAAAAGTCTTGTGGATCTTATGTGTGAAGAAGCCATTTTCTTATGTTTTGACTCTGTAGAAGGGAACTGTGACACGCCGTAAGAGGTATAGTTCTGGGGTTTTAAGACGTAAAATCAGGGGAACAGCTTCATTTGTGGGAGACTTTGGCCTCTCGTCGAGTGATGTTTTATGAAACAAAAAGCATCAAACGGGGGACTGAAGAGATCGCAAAGTCTCTGTTTAAAGAATGGACTCAGCGAGAATATTTCGTGGACTTTATGTTTTTTTTTTCTCTGAGGTTATTTTCCCTGTGATGGGGTCACCCTGTGCAGAAAAGTGAAAAGGCTGGTTTGTTAAAACTTCAGAGACCAGATGGCAGTTGGCTGTAACAAAGAACTGTAAGTCATCCAGAATGTACGGGTTCGCCCTAGCAAAAGGAAATGGGCTCAGATATCTGAGGCATGCATAAACTATTGGAAAATCACTCTAATATGCAAAGGCACTTTTCATCTCCATCTCAGAAGAGAAGCAGAACAATGGACCCACTAGCCTGGCCAGACCAAGAGGGGCCAGTTCTTCCCTACACAAAAGCCGAGAGATGTTCCTGACCCAGGGCCATCAGTCCAATACACATGGGTCTGATGGTCCATCACCGACTAAGCATCGGAGTACATAGAAGCAAAAGGATTTCAAAGATTGGGGGAAGAGATAAGGGCAGCAGGACTCCTTTAAAGATAGACTCTTTTCCACCATTCTCTAGCGTTCTGGAGTGTTCTCCAGCGTTCAAGCATCAACAGGTGACACATTACAAAAACTACAAAAGCGCACATCGTGCAATACAGAGTGTGAAATTATAACCAGAATATAATACACTTGCTTACAAAACTTTGGTACATTACAAGTTTTGGCAGGGAGAAACCATCATCAACAATTACACCTCTCCGAGTTGATCTAACATCCATTGCCACTGCGTTCGGATCATCTGGCTCCGTCGCCTGCAGTTGGTGTGCAACAAATAGCTGACAAGCAACAATTGTATGATGACTAATGCATGGGAACAGAAGCAGATCCAGGGGAGAATTTGTACACTCAGACCGATGTCCCACCAAGGTGGCAAGATAATCTCCTTGATCTCCTCCCCCACTTCCACTGTCTTTTGCTCGAAAGTGTAAAAATGTCTCTGGGAGAGCTCAACGGCCTTTATTAACTCAGTGAGGTGTTCGGCAGAAAAGGAATTGAGTACCTGAAATGTTCCACATAGTCCGGGAGAAGGTGAAGGTGTCGTTCACAGTGAGGTGAAGGGTCGAAGGTTCGGGGATGGGAGTAATTCACTCTTGTGCCACTTGAACCTCAGCCTTGGGTTTGAAACAAAAACTGCTGTCGCTCACCGGACACTACATGTCCTGGCTGTACTGGTAGCGGAGCGCACTTGTGGTGACACAAAATGTCCCACTCCCTACGTATCTGGGATCTGGTGCCATCACTTCCATGGTGCAATTGATAGGTTCCGTGTCTGCAGAAGCAAACCCACATTCTGATTGAGCAAAAGCATTTAAGTGCTGGGGACACAGTATTATGTGTGCACCCTGGCTCTGGCTCAGGAGAGGTCAGTGCCCGTCATAGCTTGCTCCCACTTTATGCGATACGGCGGGGCCGCTTTAAAATGAACATGCACTCCGCAACGAATGACCCCGATATTCTCAACCCTGTATACCGGTGCTGGCCGGGATGACCCGCCCATTACCGGCATCCTTACTACAATTCCCATCACTGTATGGTTGGATCGCCCGCAATCTACAGGGACAGGGTAGGCTTCAGAGGCTAAATGAAGCTGGCACGGGCTCAACAAATTGCGAGATGGGTGCAGCGCGGTGAGATGCTGGTTGCTTATCCATGAAGGGAAGCAACCTTGCCTCAGGTCCCCCAGGTTGCTGTGGCCCTCGCCCAGCAACCACGCTCCATACAGCACGCACACCTCATTCCATGCAGCCTGCTCTGAGGCGTTCCTGTCCTCCCGTATCAAATCATTAACAGTTTTAGTGTGCCTCTCCAGCTCCCCAATGGCCTCCTTTAAATGAACGGTCATTGCCTGGTCCTCATGAAGCTCTGAACCCACCACTGTGTTCTCTTCCCCTAGAATCTTACGCAGTTGATTCTTTAACCCAGTGATCTGCATCTAGAGTTGTACATCATCCATACGATTAACAACACCCGTTCCTGTACTGAACGCTGTGGCTACATCATTCCAGGTCCCTCTTCTCTGCCTCCCGGACCCCACACTATTCCCAACATTCAGATCATAAGGCTGTTCTTTATCTACATTTCCATAGTCCATTTCATAAAATTCCTGAAACATCACTTTTAACAGAACTTCATAAAGCTTCTCCATCTTCTTCGGGCACCACACAGTCAGGTGGACTTCAGTCAGGTTCAGGATCACAGATGCCACAGAGTAGTGCACGTTCTGAAACAAAATTTTGTCAGTGGGGATTAACACTAACCCATTCCCTGGACCCCTGGTGGTGGTGGGACACCTATCTACAGTTGTCTGTACCGTCGGGGCTCTGGGCGGGGGCTAAACAAACTGGTAGCAATACAGTGGAGGAGGATTTCCTGCAGTGTATAAGGGATGGTTTTCTGGACCAATATGTCGAGGAACCAACTAGAGAGCTGGCCATCCTAGACTGGTTGTTGTGTAATGAGAGAGGATTAATTAGCAATCTTGTTTTGCGAGGCCCCTTGGGGAAGAGTGACCATAATATGGTAGAATTCTTCATTAAGATGGAGAGTGACACAATTAATTCAGAGACTAGAGTCCTGAACTTAAAGAAAGGCAACTTCGACGGTATGAGACGTGATTTGGCAAAGATAGACTGGCGAATGATACTTAAAGGGTTGACAGTGGATAGGCAATGGCAGACATTTAAAGATCTCATGGATAAACTTCAACAATTGTACATCCCTGTCTGGCGTAAAAAATAAAACGGGGAAGGTGGCTCAACCGTGGCTTACAAGGGAAATTAGGGACAAATCCAAGGAAGAGGCCAATAAATTGACAAAAAAAAGCAGCAAATCTGCGGACTGGGAGAAATTTAGAATGTGTCGCCCCTACGACTTGTGCTGACTTCAATCATGAAGATCAGGATTACTATGACTGACTTCATCTTGTTCTTAGGCGTTCCCCGAAAACACACAGAAGACAACTGTTGTATATGGAGAAAGAGTCAGACTGAACACTGTGAGCTCAAAGTAAAGTGTGACCTTCGTCTTTTATTGCAGGTCTCCAATCTGTGAAGCCTTCTTAAATACCTGTGCTCCCAAGGGCTTATGGGATCCCTTGGGACTCCAGGGAATGAGTTCTCTGGTGGCTGTACAGAGTAAATACAAGTCCACATATATAACAACATTCCCCCCAAAGTCAATAGTGTAACTATTTACAATGTGAGTCGATCTGGGGCCCTTCTTGCCCTGGTTGATCATCTCGGTGTGAAAGCTGGTGTTGTTGAATCATTTGTTGGGCCCTCGCTGGGCTGCTGTGGATGATGGGTTCTGCTTTGTGGTCAACCGTGGTGCCGGTTGCCACTGTTGTGTGTGTTGGGGGATCAAAAAAGGTAGGGTCTAAGGTGGGTTGCTCAGGGTAGTCCGTGAATCTGAGTTTGATTTGGTCCAATTATTTCCGGTGAATGAGTCCATTTGAAAGTTTGGCCCAAAACACCCTGCTCCCCTCTTTGGCCCCGACAGTGCCGGAAAGCCACTTGGGACCTTGTCCATAATTTAATACAAATACAGGATCATTGAATTCAATCTCGCGTGACACATTTGCGCTATCATCGTATACACTTTTTTGAAGCCGCCTGCTCTCTACTTGTTCGTGTAGATCAGAGTGAACTAACGAGAGCCTTGTCTTAAGTGCTCTTTTCATGAGCAGTTCAGCAGGTGGGATCCCAGTGAGTGAGTGTGGTCTCATGTGGTAGCTAAGCAGGACTCGGGATAGGCGAGTCTGCAGTGAGCTTTCAGTTACCCTCTTCAAACCTTGCTTGATGGTTTGCACTACTCTCTCTGCCTGACCATTGGACGCTGGTTTAAACGGGGCAGATGTGACATGTTTGATCTCATTACGGGTCATGAATTCTTTGAACTCAGCACTGGTAAAACATGGTCCGTTGTCGCTCACCAGGACATTGGGTAAGCCGTGAGTGGCAAACATGGCCCGCAGGCTTTCAGTGGTGGCAGTGGACATGCTAGCTGACATTATCTCACATTCAATCCAATTGGAGTACGCATCTGCAACCACAAGGAACATTTTACCCAAGAACGGGCCTGTATAGTCGACATGTACCCTAAACCACGATTTGAAGGGCCAAGACCATAAACTTAGCGGCGCCTGCGAAGTTTACATCTGGGAACGCAGGACTCTAAGTCCGCAGCAATACCGGGCCACCACACGTGGGATCTCGCTATTGCTTTCATCATTACGATGCCTAGGTGGGTACTGTGGAGGTCATTGATGAAGGTGTCTCTGCCCTTCTTGGGGACCACTACACGATTGCCCCACAGAAGGCAGTCTGCCTGTATAGACATTTCATCTTTGCGCCGCTGGGACGGTTTTATCTCTTCCTGCATTTCCACTGGGACACTGGACCAGCTCCCGTGAAGCACACGGCTTTTGACTAGAGATAATAAGGGTCTTGGCTTGTCCAGGTTTTGATCTGCCGGGCAGTGAAAGGTGATTGCTTACTCTCAAATGCTTTCATAACCATGGCTAGATCTGCAGGCTGTGCCATTTCCACCCCCGTGGTGGGCAATGGCAGCCTACTGAGAGCATCGGCGCAGTTTTCTGTGCCTGATCTGTGGCAGATGGCGTAGTTGTATGCGGACAACATGAGCGCCCACCATTGGATGTGGGCCGATGCGTTGGTATTTATCCCTTTACTCTTGGAAAACAGGGATATAAGTGGCTTATGGTCAGTTTCCAATTCGAATTTTAGCCCAAACAGGTATTCATGCATTTTCTTTACCCCATAGACACACGCTAACACTTCTTTTTCAATCATGCTGTAAGCTCTCTCAGCTTTAGACAGACTCCTGGATGCATAAGCAGCGGCTGCAGTTTCCCGAAATCATTAGCTTGTTGCAATACACACCCGACGCCATATGACGACGCATCACATGCTAGTACCAAACGCTTACATGGATCATACAACACAAACAATTTGTTTTAGCATAACAATTTTCTCGCTTTTACAAAGGCATTTTCTTGGCTTTTGCCCCAAATCCTTTCGCCCCCTTTTCGTAGTAAGACATGTAATGGGTCTAGCAGTGTGCTGATACCCGGTAAGAAGTTACCAAAGTAGTTCAAGAGTCGCAGAAACGACCGCAGCTCCGTCATGTTCTGTGGCCTCGGTGTGTTCCTGATTGCCTCCGTCTTCATGTTGGTGGGCCTGATGCCGTCCGCCGCAATCCTCCTTCGCAGGAACTCCACTTCAGGTGCTGGGAAAACACACTTCGAGCGTTTTAACCTGATCCCCACGCGGTTGAGTCGACTAAGAACCTCCTCCAGGTTCTGCAGGTGCTCGACTGTGTTCCGACCTGTGACCAAGATGTCATCCTGGAAGACTACGGTGTGCGGGACCGACTTCCATGTTTCTCTGGAATATCGCCGCTGCTGATCGGATTCCAAATGGGCATCTGTTATAAACAAAAAGGCCTTTGTGCGTGTTGATGCAGGTGAGGGCCTTCGATGATTCCTCTAGTTCCTGCGTCATGCAGGCTGAAGTCAGATCCAGCTTCGTGAACGTCTTTCCTCCCGCCAGCGTTGCAAAGAGGTCGTCGGCTTTTGGTAATGGGTATTAGTCCTGCAGGGAGAAACGATTGATAGTTACTTTGTAATCGCCACAGATTCTGACATCTCTCTTGAGGACTGGGACAATAGGACTGGCCCACTTGCTAAACTCGATCGGTGAAATGATGCCCTCTTGTTGCAGCCAGTCTAGCTCGATCGCTACACTTTCTCTCATCATGTACGGTACCGCTCTCGCCTTGTGATGGATGGGTCATGCCCCCAGAATTAGGTGGATCTGCACTTTTGCTCCTTGGAATTTCCCGATGCCTGGCTTGAACAGTGAAGGAAATTTGTTTAAGACCTGGGCACACGAAGTGTCTTCAGTGGGTGATAGCGCTCGAACGTCTTCCCGGTTCCAGCATATCTTTCCCAGCCAGCTCCTACCGAGCAGCGTGGGACCATCGCCCGGTACCATCCATCGTAGGAGACTTTCATGGCAGCACTACCGATTACAGGAATCTGTTCTTTAGTGTAAGTTCTTAGTCTCGTTCGAACTGGAGTTAAGACTGGCCTTGAGGCCTTGTTGCACCACAACCTTTCGAAAGTCTTTTTGCCCATGATGGACTGGCTCGCACACACGTCCAGCTCCATTGACACCGGGAGTCCATTTAGTTCAACATTCAGCATTATCGGGGGACAATTCGTGGTGAATGTGTGCACCCCATGTACCTCTGCCTCCTCTATCTGAGGTTCTGGTTCATAGCGATCCTCCGTGGATCTGTCCTCCTCTGAAATGTGGTGGTTTGCAGGTTTAACAGGCTTAGCAGCTCGCCTGCACACTCGTTGGAGGTGTCCCACTGTTCCACAGCCCTTGAAAACGTATCCTTTGAATCGGTATGAATGGAAACGATGATCACCCTCGCAGCAGCAACAAGGTGTTAATGGCCTTGCATTCATCACCCTTGATGGTGGACTCTGAGACATCTGCGGACGTGTAGCTGCAGGTATGCGTGACCTGCCCTGTATGTTACGATTCAAAAACAACATCACTTTGTTCACAGTACTTGTAGCAGCACTTGTGTGCTGAGAGATTTGCTTAGTATTGTCACTGGTGGCAATGAACGCCTGGGCTATCGCTATGGCCTTACTCAAGGTTGCGGTCTCGACAGTCAAAAGCTTGCGAAGTATGGTTTTGTGGCCAATGCGAAGTACGAAAAAGTCTCTGAACATATGCTCCAAATGTCCTTCAAATTCGCAATTTCCTGCAAGGCGTCTCAGCTCGGCGACATAACTTGCCACTTCCTGGACTTCTGACCTTTTGTAGGTGTAGAACTGGTACCTCGCCATCAGAACGCTTTCCTTCGGGTTCAAATGCTCTCGGACCAGAGTGTACAAATCGTCGTACGATTTCTCCGTGGGTTTCGCTGGAGTGAGCAGATTCTTCATGAGGCCCCACAGACGGTGAGGAGGATCGCTCTACGTTTGGCAGTGCTCTCTTCCCCATCTAGCTCGTTGGCCACGAAGTATTGGTCGAGTCGCTCCACAAAAGTTTCCCAATCATCTCCCTCTGAAAATTTCTCCAGGATGCCCACTGTTCTCTGCATCTTTTGGTTTGCTATCTGTATCTCGTCGCCAGTTGTTGTATATGGAGAAAGAGTCAGATTGAACACTGTGAGCTAAAAGTAAAGTGTGACCTTAGTCTTTTATTACAAGTCTCCAGAGTGCCTCTCCAACCTGTGAAGCCTTCTTAAATACTTGTGTTCCCAAGGGATTATGGAATCCCTTGGGACTCCAGGGAATGAGCCCTCTGGTGACTGTACAGAGTAAATACAAGTCTACATATATAACAACAATGCTGTCCTTTCCAGACGCAGCTACACACGATTACCTTTGGCAACCGGAATATACAGACAAGCTAATGCAACAGACAGGAGAGAAAGAAGTTATGTACAGCGCCACCCATCTAGGCCACACTAGGTCTCGTCGATCCTGGGCCTCGCACGACCCTGGCTTCCTTCATTCACCAGTGTGTAAGGAGGTGTCCACTGCACCCTTGGCTGTGGGATCCTGGCACTGCTCCTCACTCCTGCCCCCACAGATTGTATGGCTGGTTTCTCTGTGGGCTCCTCATAGTCCCAGATTATGGGCTGGAGACCCACACCTGTAGCGCAGCTCACCACTCCCTGCTGTTTCCTCCTCTTATCAGTTCTTTCTCCAGGGTGGAAAAGCTGGCACTGATTGATATGGAACCACTTAGTGCTTCGGGGCATTTTGACCGCATATACCATTGGACTTGCCTTATCCACAATACTGTACGGTCCAATATATAGCAGTTCAAAAGTCCCTATCCTGGCGAAGTTTCTGACCATTACTTGATCTCCGACCTTCCACTCGCAGTGCCTCTGAGGCTCAAGCGATAAATGATTTCTACAATGTTGCTTCCCCATGTCACTGGCAGCCTGCCAATGGATCTGTTTGAGATGCTCAAACAGATTCTTAACAAACCTTTCTCGGTTCACCTCTCTCAACTGACCTTCTGTGAGAACCGGGGCCAGTACATGGCTGGGCGTTCTCATGACTCTGCCAATCACGAGCTCATGTGGGGAAAACCCTGTGCTTCTAGATGGTCTGGCTCGGACCCCCATCAGAACTAACAGCAAGACCTCCACCCATTTTTGAGGCAAGTCTCCCATTTCCTTCCGTAACCTTTCCTTGATGGTCCTATTCATCCGCTCCACAATCCCCGATGACTGCGTGTTGTGGGCGCCGTGCCATTTACCCTCTACACCTAGCATCTTCAGAGTCGGCTGCATGACTGCCCCTGTGAAGTGACTCCCATGATCAGACTCTACATACTGTGGTAGCCCCCACCTGGAGAACACTTCTCTCACTAGAATGCTCGTGGTCCCCAAAGCTGTGGCTTCTACCCATTTAGAGAACACATCCACCAGGACCAGGCAGTACTTGTAACCCCCCTGCGCGGTGGGCAGCGGTCCGATATAATCGACCTGTATGGACTGCCATGGTTCCTCCACTCTCCTAATGTGTCCCATGGATACCTTCCTTTTCTGGGGGTCAGGGTTGTTTGCAGTACACCAAGCAATCCGCGCTGAAGTTGCGGATGTCCTCCCTCAGTTGCGGCCACCACCTTGCCTGTTCCACCCACTGCCAGGTGGTCTCCGGCCTGGGATGCCCCGTTCCTCGTGGGCCAACTGAAGGAGTTCTCTCCGGTGCTGCTGCAGGACTACCCACTGTTTCCCTCTGAAAACCATCCCTTCCTTTACCGTAATGCCTGCCACTCCGTATGGACACTCTACCTTATCTCCCTTAGCCAGCACCTCCAGAACAGTCTTTAGGATGGGATCCTGTGTCTGGACCATCTTTAGGTCCGGGGCCAATGCTACCCCTGCACTCCCTTGTGTCCCACCTCTGTCTCTGATCACGGCTACCAGACTCGACCCATAAGGATCCCAAAATGTGTCCATTCGAGCGCCTTCCTTGGCCAGTACGTCGGCCTGCTGATTGCCCTCCGCACAGGGTTCTGTCTTAGAATGGGTCTTGACTTTGTGGATATAGAAATCCCCCTGGGTTCCTATCAATGTTATGATCTGTTGCAATAATGGCTTGGTTGCTAGGGGTTTCCCGTCTGCAGATGTGAACCCGTGACGAGACCAAATGGCTAAATATTCTGTACGTGAATTGCAAGTGAACATGCTGTCCGAGCAAATTGTGTAGGGTGTAAGGAACTCTTCGGGGTGGGTAACCACATACACCACTGCCACGTGCTGGGCGCTCATGGTGCTCGGGAGTACCTGCCTTTGGGTCAAAAATCCCGCATCCAGTGAGTCGCTCCCCTGCCACCACTGTACTGGACCCGTCTACATAGATCTCGCGACCCGTGGGATGGATCCCAGCCTGAAACTCTATGTCTACGTCCCATACTCCTTCAACAGAACATTTGTGAGCCACCCCTGGGTAGATCAAATTTGCGGTGAGCTTGGGATCACAGTAGCCTTTCACGCTCAAATTCATCTGCGAGACCAATAAAGTCCAGCGAGCAATGCGTGCACTGCTCACCGTGCCATCCTTTATCCTCCCATCCAGAAGCATCTGAGTGGGCGTATGATGGGTTAAGAGAGTTATCGGGGACACCCCCGTGAAGATTTGTGATCTCTTCGTGGCCCAATGTGTGGCAAGCAGGTGACTCTCACAATTGGAGTACCCCCTCTCTATATCTGTGAGGATTCTTGAGGAATATACCACATGCCTCACCTTGCCATGCCGCTCCTGGAGCAGCACTGCGCGTAAACTGTCCCCTATGACAGTGACCTCCAAAAAGAACTCCTCTCCCCCCATCAATTGTTCCTAAAGCTGGTGCGGTCTGCAGATCTCTCTTCAGACGACTAAAAGCTGCCTACTCCCAGTCCTCATCCTACACCCAGACCACTCTCTTGTGGAAGAGCCGGAGTCGAGGGGCTACCGTAGCGACATAGTCCTCTATGAAATCCCTGCAGTAACCTGTGAGTCCCAGGAAGGATCTTACCCCCGTTACTGTGGTCGGGACAGGTAGCTCCTGTACCGCCTTCCTCGTCGCCTCATCGATGGCCCTCTCCCCAGCTCACATGGTCAGCCCGAGCAATTTTACTTCCTGCTGGCTGAGCTGTGCTTTCCTGGGATTAACCTTGAACTCAGCTTTCTTTAACAGACTCAGCAGCTCAGCCAGCAGTGGGCCATGCTCCTCCCCCTTGTCGGAGAACAAAAGCAGGTCGCCCACGTACTGCACAAGCTGCTGTGGTTTGCTGAACCCTTTTAAACAGTTGGCCATACATTGGTGGAAAATAGAAGGACTGTTATGAAACCCTTGGGAAAGGCAGGTCCATGTGTACTGCTGACCCTTGAAAGTGAATGCGAACTTATACTGGTCCTCCCTTTTGAGAGGGATAGACCAGAATCCGTTCGAAATGTCCAGCACCGTGAATGTTTTCGCGGATGCTGGGATACTCCTGATCAGGTCGGCTACGGCTGCGACGGTGGGGGCACAGGCTGGGATGTTCTTGTTAAGAACCCGATAGTCCACAGTGGCTCTCCACGAATTGTCCGGTTTCCTAACCGGCCAAATCGGAGAATTGACATGGGTCGCTATGGGTCTCAACACACCCTGCTCAACCAGTGATACCAATGCCGTCACTAAATCCGCCTCTGCCTCTCTGGGGAAGGTGTGCTGTTTCTGTGGTTGGGCCATGGGGTCTCCTTCTACTCTGACCTCCACCCCTGCTACCCTCCCGCAGTCGTGCTTGTGTGTAGCAAATGCCTCGAGGTTGGCTCGCACATCCGCTCTGTATTCTGCCGGGGTAGAAGTGACCAAAGGTTCAAGGTCATAACTACCCTTGGGCTTCATTGTACATGCGGTTCCTTTGCCTTGCTTCCCTGATATAACTATCATCTCCTTCTCCTTTCCCGTGCATATTGCCCCCCCATAAACAGTGATTCCGGAAATCCACAATATCTTGTGGGCCAGTATGACGTCTGCCCCAAAAATGCCTATTCCCTCCCGCTCCCACCACATCAGGACACATTTCCACTCCGTATGGAGTGTCCCCAGATCAATGGTTAGCGGGATGAAGAAAGACCCAATTCGTTCTTTCCCGGTGAACCCTACTAAGTTATATGGGACCCCGTTCGATAGAGGTGATGTGGCCAGATTATCCGCATAGACAATAGTGCTTGAAGCTCCAGTGACCAGCAGATAGGACCCTTGCACCTTCTTCACCCCATCTTCACGCACGGTCTTTTCCAAGCATCATAACTTAGTGGGCACCAGGTAAACGGGCTGAGAAGCCCCTACTCACGGGTCAGGATTGTTCAGGGCTGTTGGGAGTATGCTGTCTGCTGCCACGTCCACCCTGCCCTGCCGAAAAGACTGCGCGGAGAGTGGCCACTAATACCGCGAATGGATCAGTGCTGCTTCCCGCCACAGCTGTGGCTTTCCGCGCTGGCGCTGGAGGATCCCCTTTCTCGCTCCCTTTGTCAGGGACTGGGCAGTCTTTCCTCCAGTGCCCTTTACTCCTGCACCCATAACAACCATGCTTCTTCTCTGATCTACCCCCTTCCTGGCACCACTCTTTTCTAACGTTGCCTCCACTAGACTTTAACTCGTGCACTCTGCCCTTTGGTTTGTCATCCTCACCCCTACCATTCTTAAACGAGAGAGTTAACTGCTGGATCACCCCCTCTTCTGTGGTCTGGGGATCCCTGGAATCGAACCACCCCTCTGCTTTGGCCTTGAGCATGGGCAGGCTGTTCGCCACCAGGGTCCTCAGCCAGTGAGCCCTAGACTCCCCCTGCAGCTGCGCCCGGTCGGACACCCCCGCGCAGGCACTCCAGTAGATGGGCCAAAGTCTGTCCGCGAAAGCCTGCAGTGCCTCCCCAGCTAACTGCAGTGTCCTTTCCACTCGGGAGAAGGGACTTACATCATTGAGGCCCATAGCCTCTAGGATGTCATCCTTTATCTCCTCTAACGTATCCTGCCCCCTCTTGCTACCCGCTGAGAGTGACTGGTACAACCTACTATCCCGGGAAAACAAAAGTAATTTGGCTGACTCAGCTTCGTTACAATTATTGATCCCCCCCACCTGCTCCACATCCATAAAATGAACAGATGGGTCCCCTTTGCTGGTCAGTTTGATCAGGTTAGAGACCATTGCCTGCAGCTGGGAGGTCGTATACGGGACCATGAAGTCACTCTGCAGTGGCCCTTGCTCTTGACCGCCTATGGCGCACCGTATTTCCGCTGCCGAACAGGGCAAATGGGTCCTGGTCCCGGCACTTCGGGCGGTGGTCGACCATCCTCTGCCTCACAGTACACCTCATCATTCCCCTGCTCTTTCTCATCTACCTGGGCCATTTCCAGAGCTACCAAGCAGATCATCCCTTTGGCCTTAGATAGAGCATCAGTTAAATTCCGGATCTACTCCTGGCAAGGATCATGATTACCCGTATCAAACCCCCGAGTGCTGGCGACTCTGTATGCCACCTGAATATCCTTCAAGTGCTCTTCCAGTACCTCACTCGACAAGCGAGTGTTCTCCTCCCTAACCGCCCTCTCGTTCCCCTTTGCCTCAGTTACCTGGCATTGCAAGAACTCCTTATGGTTACAGAAGGTTTCCTCCTGGCTTATTCATCCCCTCTTCTTGTCCCGTAGCTGCATGCATAACCTGCTCCCTGCTACAGCCCTTGCATCCGACTGTGCCTCAGACTCCCTGAGCTCTGCCTCTAACTTATCAACCTGCTCATCTAGCAGTTGGACTTGTCTTTGTAGACAGACGAGCCATATCGCCTTTTCAATGCTGCGCCTATGCTCCTTGCCCTCCATCCATTCTGCCGTTGCGTCCGCTGGACGCTCAGCACGCAACAAACCTAGCACCCACTTCTTAGTGATGTTAACCTTCTTAAATACACATGAAGAAATCCCTTCCTCCATTTGGGATTTTTCCGGTCCATGACTGATTTACACTCTTTTAACCCAGGTCCCTTTGTGGTCGCCATGAGATGTAAGTGATTTTGACCCTAGCCCAATGGCTAGGTGGACGGTTCAAATTGCCCCGTCTTACGAGAATTCTATACCCGGGGATTATTATTCAGAGTGTAAATGGAATAAGTCACGGACAGGAATGCTTCGGTGAAAAATCGCACTTATTTATTTGGTCTAACATACACTGGCTAAAACATGCACTACTAAACAAAATCACTGTCTCTGTGGAGAATAAGATCCAGGTTAAAACAACATACATTACAACACTGAGGACCGGTGACATGCAGTAATTGTTGCTATGGTGGAGTCTAACTCCCCCCGCCAGCGAATTGCCCAGTCGCATGAAGCTCCCTCCCCAGAATGGCCCGAAAAAGCTTCACTTCCAAGAAAACTCTGAGCCCTTTACACCCCACACAGCTTGCCTAGTTCTCTGGTTACCGGCTTGAGACACTCGTGACCATGCTCACTAGTTGGTCTCGATCGCTCAGCTGGCCCTTCTTGTCACATCCGTCTTGGTGGAGCGGGAGAGAGAGGGGGAATGCTCGAACACTGGAGAATGCTCCAGAACGCTCGAGAATGGTGGGAAAGAGTCTATCTTTAAAGGAGTCCTGCTGCCCTTATCTCTCCCCCCAATCTTTGAAATCCTTTTGCTTCGAGTACTCCAGTGCTTAGTCGGTGATGGGCCCTCAGACCCATGTGTATTGGACTGATGGCCCTGGATCAGGGACATCTCTCGGCTTTTGTGCAGGGAAGAACTGGCCCCTCTTGATCTGGCCAGGCTAGTGGGTCCATTGTTCTGCTTCTCTTCTAAGATGGAGATGAGAAGTGCCTTTGCATATTAGAGTGGTTTTCCAATAGTTTACACATGCCTCAGATATCTGAGCCCCTTTCCTTTTGCTAGGGCAAACCCGTACATTCTGGATGACTTACAGTTCTTTGTCACAGCCAACTGCCATGCGGTCTCTGGGGTTTCAGCAAACCAGCCTTTACACGTATCTGCACAGGGTGACCCCATCACAGGGAAAATAATCTCAGAGGAAAAAAACCATAAAGTCCACAAAATATTCTCGACTGAGTCCATTCTTTAAACAGAGACTTTGTGATCTTTTCGGGAGCCCATGGTGGTGGTGTTTAGGAGGAGTAGCAGGATCCCATGGCCAAGAATGTCGTGGTGACCTCCTTGCATACTGCCGAGGAGCCGTAAAAGACCCAGGGTCATAGCGGCCTAGCGGGGCCATCCAGAGACGGGTGGTGGTGTATATAGTTTCCTTCTCAGTTGCGTGTTTTTACAAGGTGTGTTTTGATGAAGCCAGACCTGTGGAGGTATACCCTCTCACAGAAAGGTTGTTGTTTCTTTGTATCTTCACAGGAAGCTGAGAGAAAGATGGAGACAACCCTGGTAATCGTTCTTTGAAGCTTGGCTGGAACGGGGTACAGCAGGAGGGGGGACGCCGAGTTGTCCTTCCTCTCGGGCTATACCGGGGGAATGGACCCACCATGACACAGGGGGGTAGGACAGGGGACGCGGACGGGATGGCAGCCTACTTCCACGAGGGAAGGTGGCCAGGGTGGCTGGGGTCGAATTCGATGAAATAATCCGGCCACACTGGGTTCACATATGGGGAGGCTTCCATACCGTGTCCCAGACTGAAGGTCACAGCCATACGGGTTGGGGTGACCGAGGGCAAGCGCGTATGCTTGAAGTGCAAGGGACACATTCCCCTGGGACGGTGGTGGCTCAGGAAATTGAGTCAGGACACGGGGAACCAGACAGCGGACTGGGAATGACTGGGGAACAATACGTATCGACAGATTACAGGGTCAAAGGGGGGAGTGGAAGTGTACTGGGACAAGTGGTGGAAGGAGGAACGGGGAATTTATGTGTGTATGTGGGGGTCGGAGCAGATCTGCCCAGCAGGTGTGTCGATTGCCTTCTCGAAGCAATGGCAGGACACCGGGGCTGGGATCAGATGGGATCAGAGTAGGGACTCCTGCGTGATCCCAGACCCTCCCAACACAACAAATGCCACTGAACTTGTAGCACACAAGAGGAAGCCCCTGCCCACAGCCCCACCGGTACAAGCGACAGAAGTTAGATGTTCAGCCACCACACCAGGCCCAGGGAATGGTTTAGTTTTAGTCCCGACTGAAAAGGTTTTATTCCAGTGGGTGCATTGGCCCCAAGTTTCCACATGATTTGCTCCTGATTTTTAGGAGCAACTGGTGTAGAACGGAGTATCTTAGAAATCGGAATTCTCGTCATTTCGTTTGCTCCAGTTCTAGTCAGTTAGAACAGTTTCACTTTGGAACAGAATTTCTTTTTCAAAAGGGGGCGTGTCCGGCCACTTACGCCTGATTTCAAAGCTTCGTGAGTGAAAACTTACTCCAAACTAACTTAGAATGGAGTAAGTGAAGATTTTTGTACGCTCGAAAAAACCTTGTCTACACTTTAGAAAATTAGGCGTATGTTACAAATCAGGCATAGGGAATGGGGGGGGGGGGTTTAAAGGGAAGTTTACAAACATTAAACACTTCAGTTTTACAAATAAAGAGCCATCATCAATAATAAATGATAAATACATCAATAAATCAACCAATAAATCATTTTTTAAAAAAATCAATAAATAAAACATTTTCTACTTACCGACTGCAGCACCGGGAGCCCTCCAACAGCGTGCTGGGATGCCCCCCCCAGTGTGTCTCTGTCAGTGTCTCTATCTCTCTGTCTGTCTGTGTGTGTCTCTCATTCTCTGTCTGTCAGTGTCTGTGTTTCTGACAGCGAGGGGAGGGGGAGGAGGGGGGTAGAGGGAGAGAGGGGGGGAGCAGAGGGAGGGAAGGGGAAGGGATGGGGGAGAAGGGGGAGGGATGGGGGAGAAGGGGGAGGGGGGAGAAGGGGGTAGGAGGGGGAGGGGGAGGAGAAGGTGGGAGAAGGGGAGAAGGGGGAGAAAGGAGATGGGGGGAAGGAGATGGGGGGAAGGAGATTTGGGGGGGGAAGGAGATTGGGAGGGGAATGAGATTGGGGGGGGGAAGGAGATTGGGGGGGAAGGAGATTGGGGGGAAGGAGATTGGGGGGGGAAGGAGATTGGGGGGGGAAGGAGATTGAGGGGGGAAGGAGATTGGGGCGGGGGGGGGAAGGAGAAGGGGGAGGGAGGCTGAACGGGCCGGGCCCGAGACTTTGGGCAGGGCCCGTCCCCAGCACCAGATTTACAGGTAGGTGGCGTTGGGTCGGGTTGGGGGGAGCGCGGGTCGGGGGGGTGGTTGGAGGGAGGTCGGTTCGGTTCGGGTCGGGGGGAGGGAGGGAGAGGGAGGTCGGGTCGGGGGGAGGGAGGGAGAGGGAGGTCAGGTCGGGGGGAGGGAGGTCAGGTCGGGGGGAGGGAGGTCAGGTCAGATCCAGTCCGGGGGCGGGGGGGAGGAGGGTGGAGCGGGAGTCGGGTCGGGGTCGGTGTCGGGTCCGGTCCGGAGGCGGGAGCGGGGGGGGGGGGGGCGGTAGCGTGAGTTGGGTCGGGTCCAGGGGCAGGGGGAATCGGGAGTCAGGTTGGTGTCGGGTCCGGTCCGGAGGCGGGGGCGGGGGGGAGGCTGCGGGGGGAAGCGGGAGTCGGGTCGGTGTGGGTGTCGAGTCTGGTCTGGAGGCGGGGGAGTGGGAGTCGGGTCGGGTCCGGGGGCGGGGGGGAAGTGGGAGTCAGGTCGGTGTCGGGTCCGGTCCGGGATGGGGGCGGGGGGTGGGGGGGAGTGGGAGTCGGGTCGGGTCCGGGGGCGGGGGGGAAGCGGGAGTCAGGTCGGTGTTGGGTCCGGTCCGGAGCGGGGGTGGGGGATGGGGGGGGCGTGGGGGGAGCGGGAGTCGGGTCGGGGGCGGGGGAGGAAGCGGGAGTCAGGTCAGTGTCGGGTCCGGTCCGGAGCGGGGGTGGGGGGGGGGGCGTGGGGGGAGCGGGAGTCGGGTCCGGGGGCGGGGGGGAAGCGGGAGTTAGGTCGGTGTCGGGTCCGGTCCGGAGGCGGGAAGCGGGAGTCGAGTCGGGGCGGGAGGAAGCAGGAGTTGGCCGTGGGAGGAGCCTTATTCACGCAGCCCCAGTGAGCCATTCGGCCAGGGCTAGGGGCTGCGTGCTTCGGCCCCTCCCACACAGTTTTGGGCGCCTGGAGCTACTGCACATGCGCGCTCACTGTAGCGTGCATGTGCAGAGGTCCCAGCACTGTTTTCAGCGCCGGGACCTGGCTCCGCCCCCTACAGCTCCTGCTGCGCTGCGCCGAGGGCCAGAGGACCTGCAGGGAGCTGGAGAATCTGGAGGTTTTTTTTAGGCGCACTTTGTGGCGCGAAAAACGGGCGTCCAGGTCGGGACTGCGCCGTTCTAGGCGCGGCTCGAAACTTGGGCCCATTACGTGGTCATATCAGTCATTTTAAACCTAACCGGGGTACATCTGCCCGAGTGGTGTCAAAAAGAAACTGAGCAGCTGTATGAGGCGCTCATTAAAGAAATGTTCCACCAGTTCTATGAACTCAGTTACCGGGATGTGAGTCGGGAAAGATTGTATGATATGGGAGTGTACGATAACGTTAGTCCGGGAAGGCAGAGGCGAGGGGTGCTCAATGATGTCACTACGGCGTTTAGCGCGGGTACATCTCTCATCAACAGCATGGACAACGTGCAGCTGCAGATGCAGATCAGTGGTTTAAAGGACCAGCTGTGGAAAATCCTGGGGGAAGGGAACGCGGTGGTAGAGTTGGAGTTAGAGGAGGACCAGACAATGACTGTCCATTTAAAGGAGGTTATCGCAGAGCTGGAGACACATGGAAAGACTGTAAATGCATTAATACGGGAGGACAGGAATGCCTCGGCACAGGCACCACGAAATGAAGTGTGCATGTTGTACGGTGCCTGATTGCTGAATGAGTGGTGCAGTAATTTAGAGGACCTCAAGCAAGGTCGCATCCCGTCATGGATCAGTAACTGGCACCTTGCAGCCCGTACAGTAATGAAATGAGCCCGTGTCAGCTCCATCGAGCCTCCGAAGCCTACCCAGTCCCAGTGGATTGCGATTGGTCCAAACACACAATCATGGGGATAGTGTTTCGTATGCGGTAATGGGTGGGACATCACAACCAGCGGCGGTATACAGGGTGGAGAACATTGGGGTCAAAAGGGAAGGGGTGCACGCGGTATCATGCGGTCCCACCATTTGTTATAAAGTGGGAGCACGCCATGACCGGCACTGACCTCAAGGGGTGCCAGAGCAGGGGCGTACATGTCATATTGCGTCCCCAGCATTTGAAAGTGTTCGATCGGCCAGAGTGCGGGTTTGAATCCGAGAGTCGAGAGCCTATCAATTGCACCATGGAGGTGAGGGCCAAGAGCCACGTTCCACCTCAGGTAACATATGCGGGCAACGGGACAAACTGCGTAATCACGAGTGTGGACCGGTATCGAGTGCACTGGGACACTTGGTATCTGGTCACCAACAGCACTTTCTGCTTCAAACCCCACTCTGAAGTTCAAGTGGCACAGGAACGTATTATTCCAATCCCAGAACCATCCACAGTGCACATTACGGTAAACGACACGATCCCGAACCTGCAGCAGTACATTACCCAGTTCGGGTATCAGATTCCTTTCCTGCCAGTACACCTAACAACATTATTAAAGGCCGTCGAGCTATCCCAAAAACATTATTTCACACTGGAACAGACAAACCGGGACACAGGGGAAAGAATTAAAGGGATAAATTTCCTGCCCTGGTGGGACCTTGGTGTAAGTGTGGAGGTTCCTCTGTGGGTCCAGATATGCTCACATGCTCTTGTCATTGTACAGTTTTTGATTGTGATATACCTGTTGTATATTTCTTGTAAAAAGAGAAGTCAGGCGCTCCGGTGTCGATGGGAGGGCGTAGTTAACGAACCTTGAATGTAACACTGGTAACAGTGCGATGCACGGTTGTATTTCAGGGATGTCTATTCGGAGTGTTTTAAAAGTAAAAAGGGATAGGATTTGTTGGGGACCACGATGCTTGCTCACCAGTGGACGTTGATATGTTCTAGAAGACTCTTGAAATATCATAGGAGGGACTGTAAGCATCAGCCCCTTAAGTTTTTGTTGGACATTATCTGGACATTGCATTTCAAACCCCAAGGATTTGTTGGGCATATTTTCTCACTGTAGAAAAAGCTGGAAGTTGTTTGTGGGAGGGGCTCAGGTACTTCTCCATGTTGGACTTAGAATGATGGGCAGGGGTTCTGGAAGACAATGGCCAAGATAAGGCTATTCATCGTAGGTGATTGGCAAATGGCGGGTCCATTGTTAAGCAATGTGAACTCGTCAAAGGTAGATCAGATGAACTGATCAGTGATTGAGCCATTACCTGGATGAGATACCAGAACAATAGAAAGCCATTAAGCCCAGACAGGTCAGAAGCGAAAACCTATCATTGGCAAAACAGGAATACTCGAAACAAAGGAAAAACTTTATTGGGCCAGAAGAAGACACACAAACAGGAAGCTTCGGAACAAGAAGAAACTTTATTCAGCATGAAAAGGCATACGAACTGGGGGTATAAAAGAGGCCGTGTGGCCACAGCTCATTCTCTCTTACTCTCGCTGCTTCGCCTCTACAAGAACCGAACCCTCCGTGTGGGATGGAGAGAAAAAACCAGAAGAGACATGTTTTCATCAGGAGAAGTGGCGAGAAAGCCAACGAATCGGTGAGCACCATCTCTGCACATACAATGTTAAGATCACAGCCACAGTGTGAGTGTGTTCTCCGAACAAAATCTTAGGGGTTTTCAGGTGAGGTTTTAGACGTGGGTACTTCGCGATAGGGGCCTGTTTAAATGGGCCAGACTGTGTGTTGTACTGTATTTGTTTGTTTTACACACCAATGTGTGTGTGGTTTTACTGGGTGCAGGTGTGTGCTTCAACTTTAATAAAAGCATTGCCGGTTGAGACCAAGGAATTCGTCCCTGACTCATTCATCTGTTCAGTACTGTAATCACTCCCAGCTCTAGAACTATTGTAAAGTGGGGGTGCATCGAAAACACCTAAGAAAAAACCTACAGTTGAGAGCAATTTTTTCTGTCGACTGCTATTACATTGGCAAAATCATTTGAAATACAGTGATGCTGCGCTTGTGAGCAATTGAACTTGTATGCGAACACTGGCCCTGAGCTTGCAAACCATCCACTTGGCCAGCTTTCCCTTCTGATCCTGCACGTAAGACTGTCTTTATTTTGCAAATGGACTGCAGGAATTTCCCACACTACTCGTTGCCATTACTTGACGAGTTACCAAGTGTCTCCCAGCCTTGCTGCATTGATTGTGGACAGTAATTGAATGAGTTACGAAAAAGTTGATCTTGCGGCTAACAGAGAATGATTTTGATCCATTGACCTCTGGGTTATGGGCCCAGCACGCTTCCGTTGCGCCACTCTGCTCAGCTGCTTTAAACCAATATTCCACTGTATTTCACACAATCCAGAGGCGCCACATTTCTTTCACTTCAGGTCACCTTTCCCTCCCTAATTGACTGCAGGCATTCACAAATGACTACTATGTGTGTGGAAAGTGTATCCAGCTGCAGCTCCTGTCAGACCGCATTGCGGCACGGGAGTTGCGCATGGATTCACTCTGGAGCATCCGTGATGCTGAGGATGTTGTGAATAGCACGTTTAGTGAGTTGGTCACACCGCAGATAAAGGTTACAAAGGCAGATAGGGAATGGGTGACCATCAGGCAGAGCAGGAGCAGGAAGGTAGTACAGGGGTCCCCTGCAGTCATCTCCCTCCAAAACAGATATACCATTTTGGGTACTGTTGGGGGAGATGGCCCATCAGGGGAAGGCAGCAGCAGCCAAGTTCATGGCACCATGAGTGGCTCTGCTGCACAGGAGGGCAGGAAAAAGAGTGGAAGAGCTATAGTTGTAGGCGATTCTATTGTAAGGGGAATAGATAGGCGTTTCTGCGGCTGCAGTCAAGACTCCAGGATGGTATGTTGCCTCCCTGGTGCAAGAGTCAAGGATGTCTCAGAGAGGCTGCAGGGCATTCTGGAGGGGGAGGGTGAACAGCCAGTTGTCATGGTGTATATAGGTACCAACGATATAGGTAAAAAATGGGATGAGGTCCTACAAGACGAATTGAGGGAGCTAGGAGCTAAATTAAAAAGTAGGACCTCAAAAGTAGTAATCTCAGGATTGCTACCAGTGCCATGTGCTAGTCAGAGTAGGAATCGCAGGATAGCTCAGATGAAGATGTGGCTTGAGGAGTGGTGCAGAAGGGAGGGATTCAAATTCCTAGGACATTGAAACCGGTTCTGGTGGAGGTGGGACCAGTACAAACCGGTCGGTCTGCACCTGGGCAGGACTGGAACTGATGCCCGAGGTGGAGTGTTTGCGAGTGCTGTTGGGGAGGGTTTAAACTAAAAAGGCAGGGGAATGGGAATCTATGCAGGGAGACAGAGGGAAGGAAAAAGGGGGCAGAAGCAAAAGGTAGGAGGGCAGAGAAATCAAGGGCAAAAATGAAAAAAAGGGCCACATTACAACATAATTCTAAAAGGACAAAGAATGTTAAAAAAACAAGCCTGAAGGCTCTGAGTCTCAATGCGAGGAGCATTCGTAATAAGGTGGATGAATTAACTGCGCAGATAGCGGTTAATGGATATGATGTAATTGGGATTACGGAGACATGGCTCCAAGATAACCAATATGGGAACTGAACATCTAGGGGTATTCAATATTCAGAAAGGACAGACAGGAAGGAAAAGGAGGTGGGGTAGCGTTACTGGTTAAAGAGGAGATTAACACAATAGTAAGGTAGGACATTAGCGTGGATGATGTGGATTCTATATGGGTAGAGCTGCGAAACACCAAAGGGCAGAAAACATTAGTGGGAGTTGAAAACAGACCACCAAACAATAGTAGGGAGGTTGGGGATGGCATCAAACATGAAATTAGGGATCTGTGCAATAAGGGTACAGCAGTTATCATGGGTAACTTTAATCTGCATATTGATTGGGCTAACCAAACTGGTAGCAATACTATGGAGGAGGATTTTCTGGAGTGTATAAGGGAAGGTTTTCGAGACCAATATGTTGAGGAACCAACTAGAGAGCAGGCCATCCTAGACTGGGTCTTGTGTAATGAGAGAGGATTAATTAGCAATCTGGTCGTGCGGGGCCTCTTGGGGAAGAGTGACTATAATATGGTAGAATTCTTCATTAACATGGAGAGTGACACAGTTAATTCAGAGACTAGGGTCCTGAACTTAAAGAAAGGAAACTTTGACGGTATGAGGCGTGAATTAGCTAGAATAGACTGGCAAAGAATACTGAAAGGGTTGATGGTGGATAAGCAATGGCAAACATTTAAAGGTCACATGGATGTACTATAACAATTGTACATCCCTATTTGGCATAAGAATAAAAAAGGGAAGGTGGCTCAACCATGGCTAACAAGGGAAATTAGGGATAGTGTTAAATCCTAGGAAGAGACATATAAATTGGCCAGAAAAAGCAGCAAACCTGACAACTGGGAGAAATTTAGAATTCAGCAGAGGAGGACTAAGGGCTTAATAAGGAGGGGGAAAATAGAGTATGAGAGTAAGCTTGCAGGGAACATAAAAACTGACTGCAAAAGCTTCTATAGATATGTGAAGAGAAAAAGATTACTGAAGACTAATGTAGGTCGCTTGCAGTCAGAATCAGGTGAATTCATAATGGGGAACAAGGAAATGGCAGACCAACTGAACAAATACTTTGGTTCTGTCTTCACTAAGAAAGACACGAATAACCTCCCGAAAATACTAGGGGACCGAGGGTCTTGCGAGAAGGGGGAACTGAGGGAAATCCTTATTAGTCAGGAAATGATGTTAGGGAAATTGAAGGGACTGAAGGCTGATAAATCCCCAGGGCCTGATAGTCTGCATCCCAGAGTACTTAAGGAAGTGGTCCGAGAAATAGTGGATGCATTGGTAGTCATTTTCCAACATTCTATAGACTCTGGTTCAGTTCCTATGGATTCAAGGGTAGCTAATGTAACCCCACTTTTTAAAAAAGGAGGGAGAGAGAAAATAGGGAGTTATAGACCGGTTAGCCTGACATCGGTAGTGGGGAAAATGTTGGATTCAATTATTAAAGATGTAATAGCAGCGCATTTTGAAATCAGTGACAGGATCGGTCTAATTCAACATGGATTTATGAAAGGGAAATCATGCTTGACAAATCTTCTAGAGTTTTTTGAGGATGTAACAAGTGGATGTGGTGTATTTGGACTTGCAAAAGGCTTTTGACAAGGTCCCACACAAGAGATTAGTGTGCAAAATTAAGGCACATGGTATTGGGGGTAATGTATTGATGTGGATAGAGAGCTGGTTGGCAGACAGGAAGCAACGAGTAGGAATAAACGGGTAAATATAGAAACATAGAAACATAGAAAATAGGTGCAGGAGCAGGCCATTCAGCCCTTCTAGCCTGCACCGCCATTCAATGAGTTCATGGCTGAACATGAAACTTGAGTACCCGCTTCCTGCTTTCTCGCCATAACCCTTGATCCCCCGAGTAGTAAGGACTTCATCTAACTCCCTTTTGAATATATTTAGTGAATTGGCCTCAACTACTTTCTGTGGTAGAGAATTCCACAGGTTCACCACTCTCTGGGTGAAGAAGTTTCTCCTCATCTCGGTCCTAAATGGCTTACCCCTTATCCTCAGACTGTGACCCCTGGCTCTGGACTTCCCCAACATTGGGAACATTCTTTCTGCATCTAACCTGTCTAAACCCGTCAGAATTTTAAACGTTTCTATGAGGTCCCCTCTCATTCTTCTGAACTCCAGTGAATACAAGCCCAGTTGATCCAATCTTTCTTGATAGGTCAGTCCCGCCATCCCGGGAATCAGTCTGGTGAACCTTCGCTGCACTCCCTCAATAGCAAGAATGTCCTTCCTCAAGTTAGGAGACCAAAACTGTACACAATACTCCAGGTGTGGCCTCACCAAGGCCCTGTACAACTGTAGCAACACCTCCCTGCCCCTGTATTCAAATCCCCTCGCTATGAAGGCCAACATGCCATTTGCTTTCTTAACCGCCTGCTGTACCTGCATGCTAACCTTCAATGACTGATGTACCATGACACCCAGGTCTCGTTGCACCTTCCCTTTTCCTAATCTGTCACCATTCAGATAATAGTCTGTCTCTCTGTTTTTACCACCAAAGTGGATAACCTCACATTTATCCACATTATACTTCATCTGCCATGCATTTGCCCACTCACCTAACCTATCCAAGTCACTCTGCAGCCTAATAGCATCCTCCTCGCAGCTCACACTGCCACCCAACTTAGTATCATCCGCAAATTTGGAGATACTGCATTTAATCCCCTCGTCTAAATCATTAATGTACAATGTAAACAGCTGGGGCCCCAGCACAGAACCTTGCGGCACTCCACTAGTCACTGCCTGCCATTCTGAAAAGTACCCGTTTACTCCTACTCTTTGCTTCCTGTCTGACAACCAGTTCTCAATCCACGTCAGCACACTACCCCCAATCCCATGTGCTTTAACTTTGCACATTAATCTCTTGTGTGGGACCTTGTCGAAAGCCTTCTGAAAGTCCAAATATACCACATCAACTGGTTCTCCTTTGTTCACTTTACTGGAAACATCCTCAAAAAATTCCAGAAGATTTGTCAAGCATGATTTCCCTTTCACAAATCCATGCTGACTTGGACCTATCATGTCACCATTTTCCAGATGCACTGCTATGACATCCTTAATAATTGATTCCATCATTTTACCCACTACTGAGGTCAGGCTGACCGGTCTATAATTCCCTGTTTTCTCCCTCCCTCCTTTTTTAAAAAGTGGGGTTACATTGGCTACCCTCCACTCCATAGGAACTGATCCAGAGTCAATGGAATGTTGGAAAATGACTGTCAATGCATCCGCTATTTCCAAGGCCACCTCCTTAAGTACTCTAGGATGCAGTCCATCAGGCCCTGGGAATTTATCGGCCTTCAATCCCATCAATTTCCCCAACACAATTTCCCGACTAATAAAGATTTCCCTCAGTTCCCCCTCCTTACTAGACCCTCTGACCCCTTTTATATCCGGAAGGTTGTTTGTATCCTCCTTAGTGAATACCGAACCAAAGTACTTGTTCAATTGATCTGCCATTTCTTTGTTCCCCGTTATGACTTTCCCTGATTCTGACTGCAGGGGACCTACGTTTGTCTTCACCAACCTTTTTCTCTTTACATACCTATAGAAACTTTTGCAATCCGCCTTAATGTTCCCTGCAAGCTTCTTCTCGTACTCCATTTTCCCTGCCCTAATCAAACCCTTTGTCCTCCTCTGCTGAGTTCTAAATTTCTCCCAGTCCCCAGGTTCGCTGCTATTTCTGGCCAATTTGTATGCCACTTCCTTGGCTTTAATACTATCCCTGATTTCCCTAGATAGCCACGGTTGAGCCACCTTCCCTTTTTTATTTTTACGCCAGACAGGAATGTACAATTGTTGTAATTCATCCATGCGGTCTCTAAATGTCTGCCATTGCCCATCCACAGTCAACCCCCTAAGTATCATTCGCCAATCTATCCTAGCCAATTCACGCCTCATACCTTCAAAGTTACCCTTCTTTAAGTTCTGGACCATGGTCTCTGAAATTACTGTTTCATTCTCCATCCTAATGCAGAATTCCACCATATTATGGTCACTCTTCCCCAAGGGGCCTCGCACAATGAGATTGCTAATTAATCCTCTCTCATTACACAACACCCAGTCTAAGATGGCCTCCCCCCTAGTTGGTTCCTCAACATATTGGTCTAGAAAACCATCCCTTATGCACTCCAGGAAATCCTCCTCCACCGTATTGCTTCCAGTTTGGCTAGCCCAATCTATGTGCATATTAAAGTCACCCATTATAACTGCTACACCTTTATTGCATGCACCCCTAATTTCCTGTTTGATGCCCTCTCCAACATCCCTATTACTGTTTGGAGGTCTGTACACAACTCCTACTAACGTTTTTTGCCCTTTGGTGTTCTGCAGCTCTACCCATATAGATTCCACATCAGAATGGTAGGCAGTGACTAAGGGGGTGCCGCAGGGTTCAGTGCTGGGACTTCAGCTATTTACAATATACATTAATGAATTCGACAAAGGAATTGAATGTAATATCTCCAAGTTTGCAAATGACACAAAGCTGGGTGGCAGTGCAAGCTGTGAGGAGGATGCGAGGAGGCTGCAGAGGGACTTGGACATGTTCGGTGGGTGAATGGCCAAATGCATGGCTGATGCAGTATAATGTGGATAAGTGTGAGGTTATCCACTTTAGTTTCAAAAACAGGAAGGCAGATTATTATCTGAATGGTGAAAGATTAGCAAAAGGGGAGGTGCAACGAGACCCGGGTGTCATGCTACATCAGTCATTGAAGGTAGGCATGCAGGTACAGCGGGCAGTAAAGAAGGCAAATGGCATGCTGGCCTTCATAGCGAAGGGATTTGAGTATAGGAGCAGGGAGTCTTACTGCAGTTGTACAGGGCCTTGGTGAGACCACACCTTGAGTATTATGTGCAGTTTTGGTCACCTAATCTGAGGAAGGATATTCTTGCTATTGAGGGAGTGCAGCGAAGGTTCACCAGACGGATTCCCGGGATGGCAGAACTGACATGATGAAAGATTGGATCGACTAGGCTTATATTCACTGGAATTTAGAAGAATGAGAGGGGATCTCATAGAAACATATAACATTCTGATTGGATTGGACAGGTTAGATGCAGGAAGAATGTTTCCGACGTGGGGGAAGTCCAGAACCAGGGGTCACAGTCAAAGGATAAGGGTTAAGCCATTTAGAACCGAGATGAGGAGAAACTTCTCCACTCAGAGAATTGTGAACCTGTGGAATTCTCTACCACAGAAAGTTGTTGAGTCCAGTTCGTTGGATATATTCAAAAGGGAGTTAGATGTGGCCCTTACAGCGAAAGGGATCAAGGGGTATGGAGAGAAAGCAAGAATGGGGTACTGAAGTTGCATGATCAGCCATGATCATATTGAATGGTGGTGCAGGCTCGAAGGGCCGAATGGACTACTCCTGCACCTATTTTCTATGGTTTTATGTTTCTATGTTTACATTGGCATAATCTTTTGAAACACAGCGATGCTGCACTTGTGAGCAATTGAACTTGTGGACCAACACTGCCCCCTAGCTTGCAAACCACCTTCTTGCTCAGTTTTCCCTTCTGAGCCTGCACTTTGCAAATGGACTGCAGGAATTGGCCACACTATTCGTTGCCATTATTTGACACTTTATGAAGTGTCTCTCAGCCTCGCTGCTTTGATTGGGGACAGCAATTGAATGAGTTACGAAAAAGTTGATCTTGCGGCTATCAGCAAAAATTTTTGATCCATTGACCTCTGAGTTATGGGCCCAGCACACTTCTGCTGCGCCACTCTGCTCAATTGTCTTAACCTACTAATTCACTGCATTTCACACACCGATGCCACATTTCTCTTTCACTTAAGGATATCTTTCCCTTCCTAATTGACTGCGGGTATTCACATATGACGAGGAGTCATCATTTCATTCTATCAAAAGACACTCTCAGACTTCTCCATTGATTCTGAACAGCAATTTACCCACTCAACTTCAAATATACTGTTAACATTTACTTCAAGTGCACTCCTAATCATACTTTTTGACACACATTTTCACCCTCAGAAACATAGAAAATAGGTGCAGGAGTAGGCCATTTGGCCCTTCGAGCCTGCATCACCATTCAATAAGATCATGGCTGATCATTCACTCAGCACCCCTTTCCTGCTTTCTCTCCATACCCCTTGATCTCTTTAGCCGTAAGGGCCATATCTAACTCCCTCTTGAATATATCCAATGAACTGGCATCAACAACTCTCTGCGGCAGGGAATTCCACAGGTTAACAACTCCCTGAGTGAAGAAGTTTCTCCTCATCTCAGTCCTAAATGGCCTGCCCCTTATCCTAAGACTATATCCCCTGATTCTGGACTTACCCAACATCGGTAACATTTTTCCCGCACCTAACCTGTCCAGTCCCGTCAGAATCTCATACGTTTCTATGAGATCCCCTCTCATCCTTCTAAACTCCAGTGAATAAAGGCCCAGTTGATCCAGTCTCTCCTCATATGTCAGTCCAGCCATCCCTGGAATCAGTCTGGTGAACCTTTGCTGCACTCCCTCAACAGCAAGAACGTCCTTCCTCAGATTAGGAGACCAAAACTAAACACAATATTCCAGGTGAGGCCTCACCAAGGCCCTGTACAACTGCAGTAAGACCTCCCTGCTACTATACTCAAATCCCCTAGCTATGAAAGCCAACATACCATTTGCCTTCTTCACCGCCTGCTGTACCTGCATGCCAACTTTCAATGACTGATGAACCATGACACCCGGGTCTTGTTGCAACTCCCCTTTTCCTAATCTGCCGCCATTCAGATAATATTCTGCCTTCGGGGTTTTGCCCCCAAAATGGGTAACCTCACATTTATCCACATTATACTGCATCTGCCATGCATTTGCCCACTCACCTAACCTGTCCAAGTCACCCTGCAGCCTCTTAGCGTCCTCCTCACATCTCACACCACCACCAGTTTAGTGCCATCTGCAAACCTGGAGATATTACACTCAATTCCTTCATCTAAATCGTCAATGTATATTGTAAAGCCCTGCGGCACTCCACTAGTCACTGCCTGCCATTCTGAAAAGGACCCGTTTATCCCGACTCTCTGCTTCCTGTCTGCCAACCAGTTCTCTATCCACATCAGTACATTACCGCCAATACCATGTGCTTTGATTTTGCACACCAATCTCTTGTGCGGGACCTTGTCAAAAGCCTTTTGAAAGTCCAAATACACCACAATCATTGGTTATCCCTTGTCCACTCTGCTAGTTACATCCTCAAAAAATTCCAGAAGATTCGTCAAGAATGATTTCCCTTTCATAAATCCTTGTTGACTTGGACCGATCCTGTCACTGCTTTCCAAATGTGCTGCTATTTCATCCTTAATGATTGATTCCAACATTTTCCCCACTACTGATGTCAGGCTAACCGGTCTATAATTACCCATTTTCTCTCTCCCTCCCTTTTTAAAAAGTGGTGTTACATTAGCTACCCTCCAGTCCATAGGAACTGATCCAGAGTCAATAGACTGTTGGAAAATGATCACCAATGCATCCACTATTTCTAGGGCCACTTCCTTAAGTTCTCTGGGATGCAGACTATCAGGCCCCGGGGATTTATTGGCCTTCAACCCATCAATTTCCCTAACACCATTTCCCACCTAATAAGGATATCCTTCAGTTCCTCCTTTTCACTAGACCCACTCTCCCCTAGTACATCCGGAAGGCTATTTGTGTCTTCCTTCGTGTCGACAGAACCAAAGTATTTGTTCAATTTGTCTGCCATTTCTTTGTTCCCCATTATAAATTCACATGAATCCGACTGCAAAGGACCTAAGCTTGTCTTCACTAATCTTTTTCTCTTCACGTATTTATAGAAGCTTTTGCATTCAGTTTTTATGTCCCTGCAAACTTCCTCTCATACTCTATTTTCCCTCTCTTAATTAAACCCTTAGTCCTCCTCTGTTGAATTCTAAATTTCTCCCAGTCCTCAGGTTTGTTGCTTTTTCTAGCCAATTTATATGCCTCTTCCTTGGTTTTAACACGATCCTTAATTTCCCTTGTTAGCCACGGTTGAGCCACTTTCCCCGTTTTATTTTTACTCCAGACAGGGATGTACAATTGCTGAAGTTGATCCATGTGATCTTTAAATGTTTTCCATTGCTTACCCACCGTCAACCCTTTAAGTATCCTTTGCGAGTCTATTCTAGCCAATTCACGCCTCATACCGTCGAAGTTACCTTTCCTTAAGTTCAGGACCCTAGTTTCTGTGTCACTCTCCATCTTAATAAAGAATTCTACCATATTATGGTCACTCTTCCACAAGGGGCCTCGCACAACAACATTGCTAATTAGTCCTTTCTCATTACACATCACCCAGTCAAGGATGGCCAGCTTTCTTGTTGGTTCCTCGACATATTGGTGTAGAAAACCATCCCTAACACATTCCAGGAAATCCTACTCCACCGCATTGCTACCAGTTTGGTTAGCCCAATCAATATGTAGATTAAAGTCGCCCATGATAACTGCTGTACCTTTATTGCACACATCCCTTATTTCTTGTTTGATGCTGTCCCCAACCTCACTACTACTGTTTGGTGGTCTGTACACAACTCCCACTAGCGTTTTCTGCCTTTTCATATTCCGCAGCTCCACCCATACAGATTCCACTTCATTCAGGCTAATGTCCCTCCTTACTATTGCATTAATTTCCTCTTTAACCAGCAATGCCACCCCGCCTCCTTTTCCTCTCTGTGTATCCTTCCTAAATGTTGAATACCCCTGGATGTTGAGTTCCCAGCCTTGGTCACCCTGAAGCCATGTCTCCGTGATGCCAATTACATCATATCCATTAACTGCTGTCTGCGTAATTAATTCGTCCAACTTATTCCGAATACTCTTCGCTTTGAGGCACAGAGCCTTTAGGCTTGTCTTTTTAACACACACTGCCCCTTTAGAATTTTGCTGTAATGTGGCCCTTTTTGTTTTTTGACTTGGGTTTCTCTGCCCTTCAATTTTACTATTCTTCTTTCTATCTTTTGTTTCTGCCTCCATTTTATTTCCCTCTGTCTCCCTGCATAGGTTCCCATCCCCCTGCCATGTTAGTTTAACTCCTCCCCAACAGCACTAGCAAACACTCCCCCTAGGACATTGGTTCTGGTCCTGCCCAGGTGCAGACCGACTGGTTTGTACTGGTCCTACCTCCACCAGAACCGGTTCCTATGTCCCAGGAATTTGAATCCCGCCCTGCTGCACCACTCCTCAAGCCACATCTTCATCTGAGCTATCCTGCGATTCCTACTCTGACTAGCATGTGGCACTGGTAGCAATCCTGAGATTACTACTTTTGAGGTTCTACTTTTTAATTTAGCTCCTAGCTCCCTCAATTCGTCTTGTAGGACCTCATCCCGTTTTTTACCGAGATCGTTGGTACCTATGTGCACCACAACAACTGGCTGTTCACCCTCCCTTTTCAGAATGTCCTACACCCGCTCCAAGACATCCTTGACCCTTGCACCAGGGAGGCAACATACCATCCTGGCGTCTTGGTTGCGGCTGCAGAACACCTATCTATTCCCCTTACAATCGAATCCCCTATCTCTATAGTTCTCCCACTCTTTTTCCTTCCCTCCTGTGCAGCAGAGCCACCCACGGTGCCATGAACATGGCTGCTGCTGCCCTCCCCTGATGAGTCATCCCCCTCAACAGTACCCAAAGCGATGTATTTGTTTTGCAGGGGGATGACCGCAGGGGATCCCTGCACTACCTTCCTTCCACTGCTCTTCCTGTCGGTCACCCTTCCCCTATCTGGCTGTGTACCCTTTACCTGCGGTAAGACCAACTCACTAAATGTGCTATTCACGTCATTCTCAGCATCGTGGATGCTCCAAAGTGAATCCACCCGCAGCTCCAGTGCTGCAATGCGGTCCGTCAGGAGCTGCAGGCGGATACACTTCCCGCATATGTCGTCGTCAGGGACACTGGAAGCATCCCTGACTTCCCACAGTTTACAGGAGGAGCATAACACGTGTCTGAGCTCTCCTGCCATGCCTTAAGCCTTAGAAACATAGAAAATAGGTGCAGGAGTAGGCCATTCGGCCCCTCGAGCCTGCACCGCCATTCAATGTGTTCATGGCTGAACATGCAACTTCAGTACACCATTCCTGCTTTCTCGCCATACCGCTTGATCCCTCTAGTAGTAAGGACTACATCTAACTCCTTTTTGAATATATTTAGTGAATTGGTCTCAACAACTTTCTGTGGTATAGAATTCCACAGGTTCACCACTCTCTGGGTGAAGACGTTTCTCCTCATCTTGGTCCTAAATGCTAAATGGCTTACCCCTTATCCTTAGACTGTGACCCTTGGTTCTGGATTTCCCCAACATTGGGAACATTCTTCCTGCATCTAACCTGTCTAAACCTGTCAGAATTTTAAACATTTCTATGAGATCCCCTCTCATTTTTCTGAGCTCCAGTGAATACAAGCCCAGTTGATCCAGCCTTTCTTGATATGTCAGTCCCACCACCCGGGAATCAGTCTGGTGAACCTTCGCTGCACTCCCTCAATAGCAAGAATGTCCTTCCTCAGGTTAGGAGACCAAAACTGTACACAATACTCCAGGTGTGGCCTCACCAAGGCCCTGTACAACTGTAGTAACACCTCCCTGCCCCTGTACTCAAATCCCCTTGCTATGAAGGCCAACATGCCATTTGCTTTCTTAACCGCCTGCTGTTCCTGCATGCCAACCTTCAATGACTGATGTACCATGACACCCAGGTCTCGTTGCAACTCCCCTTTTCCTAATCTGTCACCATTCAAATAATAGTCTGTCTCTCTGTTTTTACCACCAAAGTGGATAACCTCACATTTATCCACATTATACTTCATCTGCCATGCATTTGCCCACTCATCTAACGTATCCAAGTCACTCTGCAGCCTCGTAGCATCCTCCTCGCAGCTCACACTGCCACCCAACTTAGTGTCATCTGCAAATTTGGAGATACTACATTTAATCCCCTCGTCTAAATCATTAATATACAATGTAAACAGCTGGGGCCCCAGCACAGAACCTTGCGGTACCCCACTAGTCACTGCCTGCCATTCTGAAAAGTACCCATTTACTCCTACTCTTTGCTTCCTGTCTGATTAACTTAATTTGACAACAGTGGTTGAGAGCAGTTTTTTCAGTCGACTACAAATACATTGTCAAAATCTTTTGAAACAGAGTGATGCTGCGCTTGTGAGCAATTGAACTTGTGTGCTAACACTGCCCCCTAGCTTGCAAACCACCCTCTTGGCCAGCTTTCCCTTCTGAGCCTACACGTAAGACTGTCTTTACTTTGCAAATAGACTGCAGGAATTGGTCACACTCCTCTTTGCCATTATTTGCCACTTTATGAAGTGTCTCTTAGCCTTGCTGCTTTGATTGTGAACAGCAATTGAACGAGTTACAAAAAAGTTGACCTTGCAGCGAATGGTTTCGATCCATTGACTTCTGGGTTATGGGTTCAGCACACTTCCACTGCGCACTCTGCTCAGCTGCTTTAAACCACTTTTCCACTGCATTTCACACAATCCACCAATGCCACATTTCTCTTTCATATCAAGTCATCTTTCTCTCCCGAATTGACTGCAGGCATTCACATATGACTCGGAGTCATCATTTCATCCTAACAAAAGTCACTCTCAGCCTTCCTCCATTGATTCTGAACAGCAATTTACCCACTCAACTTCAAATATACTGCTAACACTTACTTAAAGTGCACTTCTGATCATACTTTTTGACACACATTTTCACCCTCAGCCTCACAAACCCCTGCAAAGCGGACACAAATTGATTCTCTTTGCAAGGAGAACATTTCTTTTGCTTTACACACCACTTTTCACAATTACACAAAAAAATGTTTTGAAAATGCTCACCTAACAACTGGCAGAGAATACTTTAAATTTCTTCACTGCTGTGCGATGGGTTGCTACTTCTCCACCACTCTGTTTGCCAGCATTGTCTTCTTAAACCCTCCATCTGCTTTGTGCAGTACTCAAATTTGAAGCCATCACATCAAGTAATCTTTCCTTTGTGAATTGGTGCAGCCATGACACATACTATCAGTTGTCATCATATTATCGTGTCACAAGTCCATTTCCACCCTTCAGTTTTAGTGGTTGAGAACAGTTTTTTCAGTCGACTGCAAATACATTGGCAAAATCTTTTGCAACACCGTGATACTGCGCTTGTGAGCAATTGAACTTGTGTGCAAACACTGCCCCCTTGCTTGCAAATCACCCTCTTGGCCAGCTTTCCCTTCTTAGCCTGCACGTAAGACTGTCTTTACTTTGCAAATGGACTGCAGGAATTGGCCACTCTCCTCGTTGCCATTACTTGACACTTTATGAAGTGTCTCTCAGCCTCGCTACATTGATTATGGACAGCAATTACTGAGTTGCGAAAAATTTGACCTTGCAGCTAGCAGAGAATGGTTTCTAACCATTGACTTCTGGGTTATGGGCCCAGCAGTCTTCCGCTGTGCCAGTCTACTTAGCTACTTTAAGCCACTATTCTACTGCATTTCACACACCGATGCCACATTTCTCTTTCACTTCAGGACATCTTTCCCTCCCATTTGACTGCAGGCATTCACATATGACGAGGAGTCATCGGGTTAGACTTTCCACTTCACATCGCCCATCTATGGCCCAAAACGGACCTCTATCGCCCATTTTGAGCAAAAAGTGGAAACTAGGCCCAAAATATCGCCGGAAAAATAGGCCTCCAAGTTTCCACTTTGATCGCTGAGATGATCGGCCAAATGATCGCCCACACAAGGCCCATCCCAAGTTTCAGCACTTAGTATGCACTTCGCTGGGCCGATGCAAGGCCCAAAAGAGTGCTCTAAAATAGTTGCTTTTTCAGGGCCTTAGAGAGGGAAATAGGCACTACGGACACCATTTTTTGCCTCTGAGGAAGGGTGGAGAATTTTCTGAGTTATTTAGAGAGTAAAATTGAAGGAAATTGTACTCAGAAATTTGGGACAGGGAATATAAATAGGTATCATCACCTTATTTATGCTAAATAGATATCATGTATTGGAATTATTTAGTAAGTAGCTTTTACATAGTGAACTTATTAAATGATATTCTGTGGGGAAACAGAATAAACAAACAAATCTGCATGAAAACTGTACGTTGTAAAAATTATGTATATAAGAGAGAAGGGACAAAAGTTGTAGAAATTTTTTTTTTATTAACAAACAAATTAAAAAAAAACTAATGAACAACATTAGTTGTTCTCTCCAACCCCCCACCCCCCACACCAACCCACCCTTCTCTCAAAATCCCCAAAACGTTAGAAGAAGAAGAAATTGAACATTTTAAAGAACAAGTTGCCATTTAAGTAACGATAACAAGTGACCATTTCAGTCATGACAACAAGTGACCATTTCAGTCATGATAACAAGTGACCATTTCAGTCATGACAACAAATGACCATTTCAGTCATGATAACAAGTGACCATTTCAATCATGATAACAAGTGACCATTTCAGTCATGATAACAAATGACCATTTCAGTCATGATAACAAGTGACCATTTCAGTCATGACAACAACAAGTGACCATTTCAGTCATGATAACAAGCGACCATTTCAGTCATGACAACAAGTGACCATTTCAGTCATGATAACAAATGACCATTTCAGTCATGATAACAAGTGCCCATTTCAGTCATGATAACAACAAGTGACCATTTCAGTCATGATAACAAGTGACCATTTCAGTCATGACAACAACAAGTGACCATTTCAGTCATGATAACAAGCGACCATTTCAGTCATGAAAACAAGTGACCATTTAAGTCATGCTAACAAGTGACCATTTCAGTAACGCTAACAAGCGACCATTTCAGTCATGACAACAAGTGACCATTTCAGTCATGATAACAAGCGACCATTTCAGTCATGACAACAAGTGACCATTTCAGTCATGATAACAAGTGACCATTTCAGTCATGATAACAAGTGACCATTTCAGTCATGACAACAACAAGTGACCATTTCAGTCGTGATAACAAGCGACCATTTCAGTCATGAAAACAAGTGATCATTTAAGTCATGCTAACAAGTGACCATTTCAGTAACGATAACAAGTGACCATTTCAGTCATGATAACAAGTGACCATTTCAGTCATGACAACAACAAGTGACCATTTCAGTCATGATAACAAGCGACCATTTCAGTCATGAAAACAAGTGATCATTTAAGTCATGCTAACAAGTGACCATTTCAGTAACGATAACAAGTGACCATTTCAGTCATGATAACAAATGACCATCTCAGCCATGCTAACAAGTGACCATTTCAGTAACGATAACAAGTAATGATAACAAGTGAACAAGTGAACGAACATTTAACTATTGAATACAATTGGCCAATTTCGTAACAATAACAATAACAATAATAATAACAATAGTATAATAAATTGATAATAACAAGTGAACATTTTAAAACAAGTGAACTATAGAGAAGCACTCCCTGCTCCCTACCTGCTGCCACGTTTCCCTCCAGATCCTGTCCCACCCCGTGTTCGCAGCCCACCCGCCCGTTTTGGTCTATGCAGACCGACACCAAGACGTCGTGCAGAGTGGGATCTCAAGACCTCCTGCCATGGTGGAGATGATGGAGAGGAAACAGAAGCCTGAGGCTCTACTTCCGAGTCCGGAGGAACTGTGCCCTCCATACTCGCTTGCGTGCTCGGGGTGTCACTGCGGGCAGACACGACACCTTGGGGTGCAGCACCATGTCCAGCCAGCAACGCATGCCGTTGGGCATTGGTTGTGGCTGTCTGCTGCCGAATAGCCTCTAAGGTCTCCCTTGCAGACTGTGACTGCTCAGAAGACCAGTTGGGGAAGTTCTGGCAGAACTCGCTCCAGGATGCTGGAAACTGGCTCCAGTTCACAGAGAACTGGCTCCAATTCACAGAGAATCCCGCGAACCCCTGGATAAGGTCGCGACCAATCGCGACCATCTCCCTGCACAGGGAAATCAAGCTCTCTGTCTGGTCCTCCATGGTAGGCGATTGCTCGCCACGCTGGCCGGACCTCCGTGGGTCAGCGTTTGCAAAATGACGCGCCTTGGCGTTGCTACCTGCACACCGCTTGGTCCTGGTGCTTCTTCCATCTCAACCGAGATGGCCGCAGGCAGATCCCCCTCCCACAAAAAAAATCTCTTCTTCTTCTGTCTCCTCCTCAATCTCCTCCTCCTCGCTGATATACAGCAACAGGAGTCTGCAGTGGCTTCTCTTCTTCTTCATCCTCCAGCGACCTTGAAAAAGACGGTTCAGGGCTAATGGACGCCACTGACTCGACGAACACTTGACCTTTAATTTGATGAACAACATTTAACAATTCAAATCATTGCATTACAATTTTTCAATTACCCCATATGCACAAGTGATCACAAGGTTTAACATGACCTAACATGACCTCATTCGAAGATCTATAGTACATTACAATTATATATCAGATTATATTATAATTGCATAACATTACATGCGTAACTACGATATTTTCAATATTTACTAATGATTCACACATTGCACAATGCACATTTCTCATTACTCACATGTCTCAAGGGTGGGTTCGGCCACACCACGGGGTATGACCAAACGGCTTTCTGACCCCACCAAGGCCGCCGCAAGCTCGCGTAAGCACTTAATGTGTGCATCATGGCAGAGCCTCCGCATGTCCTGCATTGCTCCCGATTATTGATCGAGATCTTCTTCTGTAAATGATACGATAACATTGCACGGCATAAGCAAATGGATCAAGCAAGTTAAGACATTGAAGACATTTAAGACTGACAGATTTAAATGTTCTACTACAAATTAGCATTATGTTACATATTTCACACTACAACATTTAACTTTATGCTGGGTTGCATAAATTTATTCATAATTTAGTTATGTTTAAATGTAACCAAATAACATTGCAGATTCTAGTTACGATTTAGATCATTAAATAATACATAAATATAAATTTCAACTTACCCTCGCAGCTGCCAGTAGGCTGTTCCACTGTTTGCGGCACTGGTTCGGTGTGTGCGTTTCATTGGAGGCCGACATGACCACATAGGCAATGTCGGACCAAATCCTCCCATGCCCACCCATGTCTGATCCTCCCACCTGGAGCTGACAGCATTCACGAGGGCCTCATTGGCTTCCTCGCTGAAGGGCTTCGCCCGACGCCGCTCAACTGATCCCTCCATGTCGATTAATATCGGATAGGTCAGACCACAAAATACTTTCTCCTCTCTCTCTCTCTCTCTCCCCAACCCTCAGAGCTTCTGAGCATGTGTGATGACCCCTGACCTCCCAAAATGCGGGAAGGAGCATCAACCTGAAAAAAAGATCAAGCAACACATGCGCAGTATAGTGTTGCTAAGGAAGCTTTGTTTTGCTCATTCACCTCCGTTTTCCTTGGGTGATCGTGAGATCGCCAAGAAATCACATCGCCCATTTGACATCGCCAGGGTAAGGCCGAGTGGAAAATTGCAAAAACATAAATGGCCTTGAGCCGGCGATCAGCACGGGTGATAGGTCCTGCATTGCTGGAACAAGGCCCATTTTTTTCGGCCTTAGCCACAAAGTGGAAAGTCTAGCCCATCATTTCATCCTACCAAAAGTCATTCTCAGCTTTCCTCCATTGATTCTGAACAGCAATTTACCCACTCAACTTCAAATATAGTGCTAACATTTACTTCAAGTGCACTCCTGATCATACTTTTTGACACACTTTGTCACCTTCAGCCTCACAATGCCCTGCAAAGCTAACAGAAATTGATTCTCTTTGCAAGGAGCTCATTTCTTTTGCATTGCACACCACTTTTCACAATTACACAAACATAACGCTCAACTAACAACTGGCAGAGAATGTGTTCACTGCTGTACGATGGGTTGCTACTTCTGCACCACTCTGCTTGGCAGCATTGTCTTCTTAAACCCTCCACCTGCTTTGTGCAGTACTCACTGCTCCACCTTCCAATTTGAAGCCATCACGTCAAGTAATCTTTCCTTTGTGAATTGGTGCAGCCATGACACATGCTATCAGTTGTCATCATATTACCGTGCCACAAGTCCATTTCCACCATTCGAGAGGCGGGAGCAGCATCGGAGCGGCCTATAAAAGGCCCAGTGGGTGTTCCACAGGCAGCGGCAGTTGGCGAAAGGCGGGAGCAGCGTCGGAGCGGCCTATAAAGGCCCAGCGGGTGTTCCACAGGCAGCGGCAGTTGGGGAGAGGTGGGAACAGCGTCGGAGCGGCCAATAAAGGCCCAGCGGGTGTTCCACAGGCAGCGGCAGTTGGGGAGAGGCGGGAGCAGCGTCGGAGCGGCCAATAAAGGCCCAGCGGGTGTTCCACAGGCAGCGGCAGTTGGGGAGAGGTGGGAGCAGCGTCGGAGCGGCCAATAAAGGCGTGGCTTGTGCAGCTACAGCGGGGAGAGAAGGCAAAAAAGAAGTAGAAAGGAATCAAAAGGTGACGTCACAGCCAAGGGGGTAAGTGATTGGCTGGTGATTGGTGAGTAGCTTTTCTTTTTATTTTTTATATCAGTAAGTAAACTGTAACATTGTTGTTACCAATTTAAGGGTATCTAAGGGTTAAGGCATGGCTGGAGAGCTTGGTCAAGTGTTATGCTCCTCCTGTACCATGTGGGAACTCAGGGACACTTCCGGTGTCCCTGACGACTACGTGTGTGAGAAGTGTATCCACCTCCATCTCCTGACGGACCGCGTTGCGGAATTGGAGCTGAGGGTGGATTCACTCTGGAGCATCCACGATACTGAGAATGACATAAGTGGCACGTGTAGTGAGTTGGTCTTACCGCATGAGAAGGATCCACAGCCAGCTAGGGAATGGAAGACCAGCAGGAAGAGTAGTACAAAGAAGGTAGTGCAAGGGTCCCATCTGGTCATCCCCCTGCAAAACAGATACACTGCTTTGAGTGCTGTTGAGGGAGATGACTCATCAGAGGAGAGCAGCAGCAGCCAAGTTCATGGCACCGTGGCTGGCTCTGTTGTACAGGAGGGCATGAAAAAGGGTGGGAGAGCGATAATGATAGGGGATTCAATCATAAAGGGAATAGATAGGCATTTCTGCGGCCGCAACCGAGACTCCAGGATGATATGTTGCCTCCCTGGTGCAAGGGTCAAGGATGTCTCTGAGCGAGTGCAGGACATTCTAAAAAGGGAGGGAGAACAGCCAGTTGTCATGGTGCACATTGGTACCAACGGCATAGGTAAAAAAAAGGGATGAGGTCCTACGAGACGAATTTAAAGAGCTAGGAGCTAAATTAAAAAGTAGGACCTCAAAAGTAGTAATCTCCGGATTGCTACCAGTGCCACGTGCTAGTCAGAGTAGGAATCGCAGGATAGTACAGATGAATACATGGCTTGAGCAGTGGTGCAGCAGGGAGGGATTCAAATTCGTGGGGCATTGGAACAAGTTCTGGGGGAGGTAGGACCAGTACAAACTGGACGGTCTGCACTTGAGCAGGACCGGAACCAATGTCCAAGGGGGAGTGTTTGCTAGTGCTGTTGGGGAGGAGTTAAACTAATATGGCAGGGGGATGGGAACCAATACAGGGAGACAGAGGGAAACAAAAAGGAGACAAAAACAAGACAGAAAAGAGATGAGTAAAAGTGGAGGGCAGAGAAACCAAAGGCAAGAAACAAAAAGGGCCACTGAATATAAAAGGGCTGCAGAAGGGGTCAAAACTAAAAATCATGATTTAAAAACTAGGATGAAAACACTCTACCTAAATGCACGCAGCATTCGAAATAAAGTAAATGAGTTGACGGCACAAATCATGACAAATGGGTATGATTTGGTGGCCATTACAGAAACATGGTTGCAAGGTGGCCAAGACTGGGAATTAAACATACAGGGGTATCTGACGATTCAGAAAGATAGGCAAGAAGAGAAAGGAGGTGGGGTAGCTCTGTTAATAAAAGATGATATCAGGGCAGTTGTGAGGGATGATATTGGCTACAATGAACAAAATGTTGAATCATTGTGGGTGGAGATTAGAGATAGTAAGGGGAAAAAGTCACTGGTCGGCGTAGTTTATAGGCCCCCAAATAATAACTTCACGGTGGGGCGGGCAATAATCAAGGGAATAATGGAGGCATGTGAAAAAGGAACGGCAGTAGTCATGGGGGATTTTAACCTACATATCGATTGGTCAAATCAAATTGCACGGGGTAGCCTGGAGGAGGAATTCATAGAATGCATACGGGATTGTTTCTTAGAACAGTATGTAAAAGAACCTACAAGGGAGCAAGCCATCTTAGATCTGGTCCTGTGCAATGAGACAGGAAAAATAAATGATCTCCTAGTAAAAGATCCTCTCGGAATGAGTGATCACAATATGGTTGAATTTGTAATACAGATTGAGGATGAGGAAGTTGTGTCAGAATCGAGCATACTATGCTAAAACAAAGGGGCTACAGTGGGATGAGGGCAGAGTTGGCTAAAGTAGACTGGAAACAAGGACTAAACGGTGGCACAATTGAGGAACAGTGGAGGACTTTGAAGGAGCTCTTTCATAGTGCGCAACAAAAATATATTCCAGTGAAAAAGAAGGGCGGCAAGAAAAGGGATAACCAGCCGTGGATAACCAAGGAAATAAAGGAAAGTATCAAATCAAAGACCAATGCGTATAAGGTGGCCAAGGTTAGTGGGAAACTAGAGGATTGGGAAAATTTTAAGCAACAGCAAAGAATGACTAAAAAAGCAATAAAGAAAGGGAAGATAGATTACGAAGGTAAACTTGCGCAAAACATAAAAACAGATAGTAAAAGCTTTTACAGATATATAAAACGGAAAAGAGTGACTAAAGTAAATGTTGGTCCCTTAGAAGATGAAAAGGGGGATTTAATAATGGGAAATATGGAAATGGCTGAGACCTTAAACAATTATTTTGCTTCCGTCTTCACAGTGGAAGACACAAAAACCATGCCAAAATTTGCAGGCCACAGGAATGTGGGAAGGGAGGACCTTGTGACAATCACTATCACTAGGGGGGTAGTGCTGGACAGGCTAATGGGACTGAAGGTAGACAAGTCCTCTGGTCCTGATGAAATGCATCCCAGGGTATTAAAAGAGATGGCGGAAATTATAGCAGATGCATTCGTTATAATCTACCAAAATTCTCTGGACTCTGGGGAGGTACCAGCGGTTTGGAAAGCAGCTAATGTAACGCCTCTGTTTAAAAAAGGGGGCAGGCAAAAGGCAGGTAACTATAGGCCGGTTAGTTTAACATCTGTAGTGGGGAAAATGCTTGAAACTATCATTAAGGAATAAATAGCGGGACATCTAGATAGGAATAGTGCAATCAAGCAGACGCAGCATGGATTCATGAAAGGGAAATCATGTTTAACTAACTTACTGGAATTCTTTGAGGATATAACGAGCATGGTGGATAGAGGTGTACCGATGGATGTGGTGTATTTAGATTTCCAAAAGGCATTCGATAAGGTGCCACACAAAAGGTTACTGCAGAAGATAAAGGTACGCGGAGACAGAGGAAATGTATTAGCATAGATAGAGAATTGGCTGGCGAACAGAAAGCAGAGAGCCGGGATAAATGGGTCCTTTTCCGGTTGGAAATCAGTGGTTAGTGGTGTGCCACAGGGATCAGTGCTGGGACCACAACTGTTTACAATATACATAGATGACCTAGAAGAGGGGACAGAGTGTAGTGCAACAAGATTTGCAGATGACACTAAGATTAGTGGGAAAGCGGGTTGTGTAGAGGACTCAGAGAGGCTGCAAGGAGATTTGGATAGGTTAAGCGAATGGGCTAAGGTTTGGCAGATGGAATACAATGTCGGAAAGTGTGAGGTCATCCACCTTGGGAAAAAAAACAGTAAAAGGGAATATTATTTGAATGGGGAGAAATTACAACATGCTGTGGTGCAGAGGGACCTGGGGGTCCTTGTGCATGAAACTCTTTTAGGAGTCTACCTGCAAAACATAAACAACATTAGACTGTGCCACCCGACCTGGGTGACACAGCAGACATTTTCAAGGCCCCCTTTTTTTTTGGTTTTTTTTTTTTTTTTTTTTTTTTTTTTTTTTTTTTTTTTTTTTTGGCCGCTAAAATCAAATTTTTCCAGTGCCCCCTATAAAAGGAGAGGGGGACACTAAAAACACCGGCAATTAAAACAAGTTAAACTTTAAAACGTAAAATCAAATTAAAATTTGGTTGCCGGGCGTGATGATGCACTCCAGTCCCTCCGGTGCCCACCTCTCGCGGAAGGCCGCGAGCGTACCGGTGGACACCGCGTGCTCCATCTCCAAGGACACCCTGGACCGGATGTAAGAGCGGAAGAGAGGCAGGCAGTCAGGTTGAACGACCCCCTCGACCGCCCGCTGCCTGGACCGGCTGATGGCACCCTTGGCCGTGCCCAGGAGCAGTCCTACGAGGAGGCCTTCGGACCTACCCGCTCCCCTCCGCACAGGGTGCCCAAAGATCAGGAGAGTGGGACTGAAGTGCAGCCAGAATTTCAGGAGCAGCCCCTTCAAATAATAAAACAGGGGCTGCAACCTCGTGCATTCCATAAAAACATGGAACACGGACTCCTCCAGACCGCAGAAATTGCAGGCGGCCTGGGAGTCCGTGAACCGGCTTAAAAATTTGTTGCACGGCACTGCTCCGTGCACCACCCTCCAGGCCAAGTCCCCGATGAATAGTGGGAGGACCCCTGCGTAGAGGGCCCTCCATCGGGGACCCCCGCCTCCTCCGGACGGCAAGATGGTACGCCATGGCGTGTCCGGACGGCCGGCGAGGATGGCAAAGTTGAGGGTGTGCAGGAGCAGCCCGTACAGGAAACCCCTCCGCGCGGAACTGAAAGGCACGGAGGGGATTTCCCCGAGGCGGCTCAAGTTGTGAGGCGCCGGCCCCCGAGGGAGGTTCCGGGGTTTGGCGCCGATGAGGAATTCCGTCCGGACGGGGGTCAGTTCGGACGGGATCTCCCCACGTGCTTGAGCCTCCTCGATACACCTAACGGAGTCAGGGCCCAGAGCTGTTTTTAGCGACTCGATGGCATCGGCCGCGCGGCGGACGTTGGCAGAATTTAGGCGCCGCGCCAGCGTGACTGGCGCCATCCAGCCCGCTCCTCCGCCATCGAGCAGGTCCCTGACCCTGGTCACCTCACCAGCCACAGCCCTCTCTTCCGACCGCCACATGAAGCCTCGGCCGTGGAGGTACGGATTCCCGAGCAGCGGTTCCTGCAGGACGGCCGCCACTCCAGCCGGCGGAGAGCTGCGCTTGGTGGAGACTTTGTTCCAGACCCTGATGAGTTCCCTGTAAAAGACAGGCAGCTCCCGGAGGGCGGTCCTGGCACCCCCCAAGTTCACAAACAGGAGCTGCGTGTCATAATTGAGGTCGAGCTGCTGGCGGAAGAAATACCTCGCCAGAGCACACCACCTAGGAGGGGGCTCGACGTAAAGGTATCTCTGCAGGGTCTGAAGACGGAAAGTCGCGAGCTGGGCGCTGACGCACACCAACGACTGACCGCCCTCCTCAAGCGGGAGACTCAAGACCGCGACAGAGACCCAGTGCTTCCTGTTGTTCCAGAAGAAGTCCACCAGCTTCTTCTGTATCTTGGCGACAAACGCAGGGGGAGGGGTCAAAGTGACCAGCCGGTACCACAGCATTGCGGCCACCAGCTGGTTTATGACTAGCGCTCGACCCCTGTAGGACAGCACTCGGAGCAGTCCTGTCCAGCGCCCTAGGCGAGCGGCGACCTTGGCCTCCAGCTCCTGCCAGTTCGCCGGCCAGGCTTCCTCGTCGGGGCTAAGGTAGACTCCCAGATAGAGGAGATGGGTCGTGCTCCAGGCAAAAGGCCTGAGCTCCTCCGGCAGGGAGTCCACCCGCCACTGACCCACCAGGAGTCCGGAACATTTCTCCCAGTTGATCCTGGCGGAGGACGCGGCCGAGTAAATCTCCTGGCACTCACGCATCCTCCGCAGGTCAGCGGGATCCTCTACCGCGAGGAGCACGTCATCGGCGTAAGCCGAGAGGACGACCTCCACGCCCGGCCCTTGCAGAGCCAGTCCCGTCAACCTCGTCCGCAAGAGGCGCAGGAAAGGCTCCACGCAAACGGCGTATAACTGGCCGGACATGGGGCATCCCTGGCGCACCCCTCTCCTAAAGCGAAGGGGCGCCGTCAAGGACCCGTTAACCTTAATCAGACACTCCGCGGCGGCGTACAAAAGTCGGATCCGGGCGACGAAATGCGTCCCGAACCCGAAAGCGCGCAGAGTTCCGAGCAGATAGTCGTGATCCACCCTGTCGAACGCCTTCTCTTGGTCGAGGGATAGGAAGGCGACCGACAGACCAGCCTCCTGGGAGCAATGGATGAGGTCCCGGACCAGATGGATGTTGTCGTGGATTGTCCGGCCCGGGACCGTGTATGACTGGTCGGGGTGGATCATGTGGTCCAGCACGGCACCAAGGCGAGCAGACATCGCCCTGGCGAAGATTTTGTAGTCCGTGCTGAGGAGGGAGACCGGGCGCCAGTTCTTAAGGAGGCGGAGATCGCCCTTCTTAGGCAGCAGGACGATGACTGCCCTGCGCCAAGAGAGGGGCATCTCCCCGGTCGCCAGACTTTCCCCCAGGACCCGCGCGTAGTCGCCCCCCAGGACGTCCCAGAACGCCCTGTGGAACTCCACGGTCAGCCCGTCCAGCCCCGGGGATTTTCCCCTCGAGAGCCGGGCGAGGGCACCGGTCAGCTCCGCCAGGCTTAGCGGAGCTTCCAGATTTTCGGCGCCCTCCGGGCCGACCTTCGGCAGGTCCTCCCACAAAACTCTACGCGCTTCCTCGCTGGACGGATCCGGAGAGAACAGAGCCCCGTAATATTCACGGACCCTGTTGTTGACGCCCTCCGGATCCGAGACGAGAGAGCCGTCGTCGGCCAGCAGCGTCAAGAGCTGCTTACGGACACTCTGCCTTTTTTCCAGCGAGTAGAAGAAGGGGGAGCCGCGGTCCAGATCCCGCAGGAACCGGATCCGCGACCTCACGAACGCGCCTCGGGACCCGACGAGCTGCAGGTCCTTCAGCGCGGCCTTCTTCGCTTCGTACACCGTCCGCAGGGCCGGGTCCTGGACGACTTGACCGAGACGGGCTTCCAGGTCGAGCACCTCTTTTTCTAGGCGCCCGACTCTGGCCGCCCGCCTCTTGGTCGACCCCCTCGCGTACTCTTGACAGAAGACGCGGACGTGAGCCTTGCCCACGTCCCACCATAGCCTCAAGGAGGGGAAGCCCCCCTGCTTCCTTCTCCAGTCGGACCAGAATCGACGGAACGAGTCCTGGAACCGCACGTCCTCCAGCAGCCGGTTGTTAAAGTGCCAGTACGCGGACCCCGTCCTCGCGCGGAGCGAAGCGAGCTCCGCCCACACCAGGTGGTGGTCCGAGCACGGCACCGGCCGCATGGAGGCCGCCGGGACGCAGGAAACGTACGCCCGAGACACGTAAAGGCGGTCGACTCTAGACCATCCAACTCCAGGCCTCACCCAAGTAAAGGCGCTGGAGTCGGGGTGGAGATTTCGCCAGACGTCCACCAAGTCGAAGGACCCGACCAGGTCCCTCAACTTCTCCATCGCCGTCATGCACTGCGGGGCACCGGAGCGGTCCCTCGCCTCGAGGGTGCAGTTAAAATCCCCCCCGAGGACAATGCAGTCGCCGACGTCGACGGAGCCAAGAAGAGCGGACACCTCTTCAAAGAAGCGCGTCTGCTGCGGGCCGGGATGAGGGGCGTACACGTTCACGAGATGGAGCGGCACGTCCCCCAGGCGAACCGTTACGTGCAGCAAGCGGCCTGGCACGGGCTCCTCGACCCCCAAGATCTCCGGCTGAAAATGCGGGCCCAGCAAGATGGCCACCCCACTTGAAATGGCGGTGAGGTGGCTCATGCGGACCTCTCCTTGCCATTCCAGGAGCCACGTGGCTTCGTCTCCCGGAACGGTGTGGGTTTCTTGCAGGAAGCACACCGCATATTTCCCCTCCCGCAGGAGCGAAAAATTGTCAAATCTACGGCGTGCCCCTCTGCCGCCGTTGATGTTGAGGCTGGCTATGGTTATCTTCATGGCAAAAGCATAGTGCAACCTCTACCTTAACCTATTGTGGGGGAGGGAGCGAAGTCTTTTGTTGAACTCCGCTCCCTCCGCAGCCCAGCGAGGAGTCCCTCGAGCTCGCGCAGCTCAAGGTGCTGCTCCTTTGTCAAGGGCCCGCCCGCGGCCAAGGTTTTAACGGCGGCGCGGACGGACCCCTTGATCAGCTCCGGCTCGGACCATTTTTCCAGGGCCAGTCGGGCTTGGTCGCGGCGACCCCGGCTCTGGGCCAAAAAGTCCCGGAGTTCCTTTGCAGGAACGAGGAGGGCCTCAGCGGCGGCCGCGAGCAGATCCACCGCCTCCCTGGCGGTGGTCTCTAGGTCTTCACCCGCGTCCCCCACCGAGTCCCCGTCCTCCTCCGGGAGGTGGCCGCCAGCAGCCGGCCCATCGACCGCACAAGGTACGGCAAATGAACCGGCCGCTCCAACCGGCCCTGGCACTGCCCCGATCCCACCCCCAGGATCGTCGGCAGAGGAGTCCCCACTGGGCTCTTTTAAAAATGGTGCTGGGTCGGGAAATGACAGCGGAAGGGGTTCCCCCTCCGCCCCAGGAACCGGAGAACAAGGAGAGACCCGGCCATAGGAAATCCCCAGGCCCTCCAAGTGCTCCAGCTCCAAAGTAAGGGGCGAGGGTGGGTGTTCCTCCCCCTCCCCGCTGCCACCCCCCGGCCCAGCATCTACAGTGTCATAATTATTTGTTTCATTCTCTGCCGGGTCGAGCAAATCCCGGGGGAAGTTGGGTAATAGCTGGGCGGGCTCAGGTTCGGCCTTTTCGGCCTCGCCCGCCTCAGTCCCCGGGACGCCCGGCCCGGCGGCTACGCATTCCTCCGCGGTCCCCACGCCCCCCACGACAGGCAGATCTTCCACTCCATCCCCGGGAGGCAGAGGCTGGGCAGCCTCAACTGTCTCACCCTCCCCGGGGAAAGACTCCTCGCGCCTGCAGCGCAATTTGGGGGCGCTGGTGGGGGACGCGGGACACGCGGCGGGCACCGCCTCCTCCGCGGAGGGATGTTGTTCCCCCTCCGCCTCATTGGGGCGGTGCCTCTTTTTGTTCCTGGGGGCGCGCGGAGTCAGGGAGACCTCCATGTCTGCCGAGGCCTCCCGCTCCGCCCCCCCCTTTTACTTTTCTTGCCCGCGCCTGGGCCCCTCTGTGGTGGTATTCAAGGGCCCGGGCACGGGCTCGGGGCACCCCGCGCTCGCCGGTGACTGGGTTGGGCTGAGCGCGGTGGTCAGACTTTCCGGCGCACCGAGGGGACCCGCCTCGAGATGTTTCGCCTTCTTCCGCGCCTTCTTTCCGGTCGAACGCTCTCCCTCCCCCCCGCCGGAGGCCCTGAAAACAAAGGCCTCCGACGATGCCCGCGCACCCATGGCTCCCGGCACGCGGACGCAACTAGGGGGAGGGGTGGCGGCGGTGCCAGCCTTGGCCGCCTTCGGTGGTTTGGCGGCCTTGGAGGCGGGGCAGTTCTTACGAACATGCCCCACCTCCCTACAGGCATGGCACCGCACGCCGTCCGACGTCCAGAAGACGCGGTAGGCAGTCCCCTCGTGCACCACATTAAAGTTCCCCTCCGTCGTCTCCTCCCGCGCCAGCCGGACAAAGAGCTGGCGGCGGAAGGAGAACACGTGGCGCAGGCTGTTCTCCCTGAGGCCGAGCGGTATGGGGTTGATCCCCGACCTTACCTCCCCCAGTTGGTGTAGGTGAGGGAGGAGGAGCTCAGCGGGAACAAAGGGCGGGACGTTTGAAATGATGACCCTCTGCGCGGTGGCCTCGAGAGGGTCCACCGGCAGGAACGTCCCGCCCACCGTGAGCCCCTTTTCAAGGGCCAGGGACACCGCCCGCTCCGACCCCAGGAAGAACACGGCCTTCCCAGACATCTTGGAGGCTGCGACAATGGCCGAGGGGCCGACTACCCCAGCCATCGCCCGCACGCACTCCTCGATGCTCATTGTGGGGTGAGTGTAGCTCTTGACCCCGTGTTTTTTTGTTATTAGTCTGAAAGGTGGCAGGGCAGCGGCTGGCGCAGGAGGTGCCGTGGATGTGGACACCGCCTGCGCATACGACCTTGCTGGCCCTGCCACCGGCGTGGATGGGGTCGCCATCACGGGGTCCCTTTAAGGGCTACACCCACCCCAAAGTCACAGGCCTTAATGGTCTTTATTAGGCCTCTTGTAGATTGACTGAGCAGAGGAGCCCTTAATGAGGTACCTCTCCCCTAGTTGGCAATTGGGGAGGGGCCTTGCTCCCTCTGCTCAGTTGTCTTAAATGTTTTTTTTTTTTAAATTAAATTTGGAAGAAAGAGGCTCTCAGAGAGAGAGGGGAGAAACAGAGTAACAGAGAAAGAGAGAGGGGGGGTGGGAAGGGGGGGACTGCGAGGGCAGGTCTCCCCTCGCAGCTGTGGGTGGGTGCACTCCCCAGATGGCAAAACACAAAAGTCTTTGGGGTGGTCTTCAGGTGGGGGGAGAAGATGTCTTCACCTGGGGTAGCTGGAGCCACCAGGCACTCCTAACGATCTTTAATTGGGTGATTGATGACAATCTTCAGCCTGGTAGCTCCAGCTATCCCAGGCTAGGCAAATGTGGGGGGTGGGGGGGGTTCCAATTGTGGGGGGGGCCCAGTTGTAAGCACGGCCCCCACGCACACTACCACACACACACACACACACACACACACACCCCCCGCGATGTTCCGGCCCTCAGTGGTCTTCTTTCCTCCCCCCACCGAAACAACAAAGTCTTTTTGGGGAAATGCACCCACACCCACCTGTAGAGTAGTTGAGTCTCCCTCCTTCCACACTGGATGTTGTTGGTGGTTTTTCCCCCTCTCTCCAACTCCTTGCAGAATGGTAAAGTTGTTTAAAGTTTTCTTTTTTCCTCCTCTCCCTCTGGTTAAAGTGGTGGTGAAGCCCCTTCCTTCCTTCTATTCCTGGGCTGGTCTCAGGGCTCTCCAGGCAGGAGCTCAAGTTGCTTGCTGCTCCTCTCACTGCTCACAGTTCCTACTGAGCAGGACACGCCTCCACAGCTCTCCAATTGGTCCTTGTGCATGAAACTCTTTTAGAGTCTACCTGCGAAAACATAAACATTAAACTGTGCCACCCGACCTGGGTGACACTCCAGACATTTACAAGGCCCATTTTTTTCCCCCCTTTTTTTGTGTTTTTTTTTTGTTTTTTCTTTTTTTTTTCTTTTTTTTTTGGGCACTAAAATCACAATTTTTCCCCAGTGCCCCCTATAAAAGGGAAGGGGACACTAAAAGCACCGGCAATTAAAACAAATTAACTTTAAAACGTAAAATCAAATTAAAATTTGGTTGCCGGGCGTGATGATGCACTCCAGTCCCTCCGGTGCCCACCTCTCGCGGAAGGCCGCGAGCGTACCGGTGGACACCGCGTGCTCCATCTCCAAGGACACCCTGGACCGGATGTAAGAGCGGAAGAGAGGCAGGCAGTCAGGTTGAACGACCCCCTCGACCGCCCGCTGCCTGGACCGGCTGATGGCACCCTTGGCCGTGCCCAGGAGCAGTCCTACGAGGAGGCCTTCGGACCTACCCGCTCCCCTCCGCACAGGGTGCCCAAAGATCAGGAGAGTGGGACTGAAGTGCAGCCAGAATTTCAGGAGCAGCCCCTTCAAATAATAAAACAGGGGCTGCAACCTCGTGCATTCCATAAAAACATGGAACACGGACTCCTCCAGACCGCAGAAATTGCAGGCGGCCTGGGAGTCCGTGAACCGGCTTAAAAATTTGTTGCACGGCACTGCTCCGTGCACCACCCTCCAGGCCAAGTCCCCGATGAATAGTGGGAGGACCCCTGCGTAGAGGGCCCTCCATCGGGGACCCCCGCCTCCTCCGGACGGCAAGATGGTACGCCATGGCGTGTCCGGACGGCCGGCGAGGATGGCAAAGTTGAGGGTGTGCAGGAGCAGCCCGTACAGGAAACCCCTCCGCGCGGAACTGAAAGGCACGGAGGGGATTTCCCCGAGGCGGCTCAAGTTGTGAGGCGCCGGCCCCCGAGGGAGGTTCCGGGGTTTGGCGCCGATGAGGAATTCCGTCCGGACGGGGGTCAGTTCGGACGGGATCTCCCCACGTGCTTGAGCCTCCTCGATACACCTAACGGAGTCAGGGCCCAGAGCTGTTTTTAGCGACTCGATGGCATCGGCCGCGCGGCGGACGTTGGCAGAATTTAGGCGCCGCGCCAGCGTGACTGGCGCCATCCAGCCCGCTCCTCCGCCATCGAGCAGGTCCCTGACCCTGGTCACCTCACCAGCCACAGCCCTCTCTTCCGACCGCCACATGAAGCCTCGGCCGTGGAGGTACGGATTCCCGAGCAGCGGTTCCTGCAGGACGGCCGCCACTCCAGCCGGCGGAGAGCTGCGCTTGGTGGAGACTTTGTTCCAGACCCTGATGAGTTCCCTGTAAAAGACAGGCAGCTCCCGGAGGGCGGTCCTGGCACCCCCCAAGTTCACAAACAGGAGCTGCGTGTCATAATTGAGGTCGAGCTGCTGGCGGAAGAAATACCTCGCCAGAGCACACCACCTAGGAGGGGGCTCGACGTAAAGGTATCTCTGCAGGGTCTGAAGACGGAAAGTCGCGAGCTGGGCGCTGACGCACACCAACGACTGACCGCCCTCCTCAAGCGGGAGACTCAAGACCGCGACAGAGACCCAGTGCTTCCTGTTGTTCCAGAAGAAGTCCACCAGCTTCTTCTGTATCTTGGCGACAAACGCAGGGGGAGGGGTCAAAGTGACCAGCCGGTACCACAGCATTGCGGCCACCAGCTGGTTTATGACTAGCGCTCGACCCCTGTAGGACAGCACTCGGAGCAGTCCTGTCCAGCGCCCTAGGCGAGCGGCGACCTTGGCCTCCAGCTCCTGCCAGTTCGCCGGCCAGGCTTCCTCGTCGGGGCTAAGGTAGACTCCCAGATAGAGGAGATGGGTCGTGCTCCAGGCAAAAGGCCTGAGCTCCTCCGGCAGGGAGTCCACCCGCCACTGACCCACCAGGAGTCCGGAACATTTCTCCCAGTTGATCCTGGCGGAGGACGCGGCCGAGTAAATCTCCTGGCACTCACGCATCCTCCGCAGGTCAGCGGGATCCTCTACCGCGAGGAGCACGTCATCGGCGTAAGCCGAGAGGACGACCTCCACGCCCGGCCCTTGCAGAGCCAGTCCCGTCAACCTCGTCCGCAAGAGGCGCAGGAAAGGCTCCACGCAAACGGCGTATAACTGGCCGGACATGGGGCATCCCTGGCGCACCCCTCTCCTAAAGCGAAGGGGCGCCGTCAAGGACCCGTTAACCTTAATCAGACACTCCGCGGCGGCGTACAAAAGTCGGATCCGGGCGACGAAATGCGTCCCGAACCCGAAAGCGCGCAGAGTTCCGAGCAGATAGTCGTGATCCACCCTGTCGAACGCCTTCTCTTGGTCGAGGGATAGGAAGGCGACCGACAGACCAGCCTCCTGGGAGCAATGGATGAGGTCCCGGACCAGATGGATGTTGTCGTGGATTGTCCGGCCCGGGACCGTGTATGACTGGTCGGGGTGGATCATGTGGTCCAGCACGGCACCAAGGCGAGCAGACATCGCCCTGGCGAAGATTTTGTAGTCCGTGCTGAGGAGGGAGACCGGGCGCCAGTTCTTAAGGAGGCGGAGATCGCCCTTCTTAGGCAGCAGGACGATGACTGCCCTGCGCCAAGAGAGGGGCATCTCCCCGGTCGCCAGACTTTCCCCCAGGACCCGCGCGTAGTCGCCCCCCAGGACGTCCCAGAACGCCCTGTGGAACTCCACGGTCAGCCCGTCCAGCCCCGGGGATTTTCCCCTCGAGAGCCGGGCGAGGGCACCGGTCAGCTCCGCCAGGCTTAGCGGAGCTTCCAGATTTTCGGCGCCCTCCGGGCCGACCTTCGGCAGGTCCTCCCACAAAACTCTACGCGCTTCCTCGCTGGACGGATCCGGAGAGAACAGAGCCCCGTAATATTCACGGACCCTGTTGTTGACGCCCTCCGGATCCGAGACGAGAGAGCCGTCGTCGGCCAGCAGCGTCAAGAGCTGCTTACGGACACTCTGCCTTTTTTCCAGCGAGTAGAAGAAGGGGGAGCCGCGGTCCAGATCCCGCAGGAACCGGATCCGCGACCTCACGAACGCGCCTCGGGACCCGACGAGCTGCAGGTCCTTCAGCGCGGCCTTCTTCGCTTCGTACACCGTCCGCAGGGCCGGGTCCTGGACGACTTGACCGAGACGGGCTTCCAGGTCGAGCACCTCTTTTTCTAGGCGCCCGACTCTGGCCGCCCGCCTCTTGGTCGACCCCCTCGCGTACTCTTGACAGAAGACGCGGACGTGAGCCTTGCCCACGTCCCACCATAGCCTCAAGGAGGGGAAGCCCCCCTGCTTCCTTCTCCAGTCGGACCAGAATCGACGGAACGAGTCCTGGAACCGCACGTCCTCCAGCAGCCGGTTGTTAAAGTGCCAGTACGCGGACCCCGTCCTCGCGCGGAGCGAAGCGAGCTCCGCCCACACCAGGTGGTGGTCCGAGCACGGCACCGGCCGCATGGAGGCCGCCGGGACGCAGGAAACGTACGCCCGAGACACGTAAAGGCGGTCGACTCTAGACCATCCAACTCCAGGCCTCACCCAAGTAAAGGCGCTGGAGTCGGGGTGGAGATTTCGCCAGACGTCCACCAAGTCGAAGGACCCGACCAGGTCCCTCAACTTCTCCATCGCCGTCATGCACTGCGGGGCACCGGAGCGGTCCCTCGCCTCGAGGGTGCAGTTAAAATCCCCCCCGAGGACAATGCAGTCGCCGACGTCGACGGAGCCAAGAAGAGCGGACACCTCTTCAAAGAAGCGCGTCTGCTGCGGGCCGGGATGAGGGGCGTACACGTTCACGAGATGGAGCGGCACGTCCCCCAGGCGAACCGTTACGTGCAGCAAGCGGCCTGGCACGGGCTCCTCGACCCCCAAGATCTCCGGCTGAAAATGCGGGCCCAGCAAGATGGCCACCCCACTTGAAATGGCGGTGAGGTGGCTCATGCGGACCTCTCCTTGCCATTCCAGGAGCCACGTGGCTTCGTCTCCCGGAACGGTGTGGGTTTCTTGCAGGAAGCACACCGCATATTTCCCCTCCCGCAGGAGCGAAAAATTGTCAAATCTACGGCGTGCCCCTCTGCCGCCGTTGATGTTGAGGCTGGCTATGGTTATCTTCATGGCAAAAGCATAGTGCAACCTCTACCTTAACCTATTGTGGGGGAGGGAGCGAAGTCTTTTGTTGAACTCCGCTCCCTCCGCAGCCCAGCGAGGAGTCCCTCGAGCTCGCGCAGCTCAAGGTGCTGCTCCTTTGTCAAGGGCCCGCCCGCGGCCAAGGTTTTAACGGCGGCGCGGACGGACCCCTTGATCAGCTCCGGCTCGGACCATTTTTCCAGGGCCAGTCGGGCTTGGTCGCGGCGACCCCGGCTCTGGGCCAAAAAGTCCCGGAGTTCCTTTGCAGGAACGAGGAGGGCCTCAGCGGCGGCCGCGAGCAGATCCACCGCCTCCCTGGCGGTGGTCTCTAGGTCTTCACCCGCGTCCCCCACCGAGTCCCCGTCCTCCTCCGGGAGGTGGCCGCCAGCAGCCGGCCCATCGACCGCACAAGGTACGGCAAATGAACCGGCCGCTCCAACCGGCCCTGGCACTGCCCCGATCCCACCCCCAGGATCGTCGGCAGAGGAGTCCCCACTGGGCTCTTTTAAAAATGGTGCTGGGTCGGGAAATGACAGCGGAAGGGGTTCCCCCTCCGCCCCAGGAACCGGAGAACAAGGAGAGACCCGGCCATAGGAAATCCCCAGGCCCTCCAAGTGCTCCAGCTCCAAAGTAAGGGGCGAGGGTGGGTGTTCCTCCCCCTCCCCGCTGCCACCCCCCGGCCCAGCATCTACAGTGTCATAATTATTTGTTTCATTCTCTGCCGGGTCGAGCAAATCCCGGGGGAAGTTGGGTAATAGCTGGGCGGGCTCAGGTTCGGCCTTTTCGGCCTCGCCCGCCTCAGTCCCCGGGACGCCCGGCCCGGCGGCTACGCATTCCTCCGCGGTCCCCACGCCCCCCACGACAGGCAGATCTTCCACTCCATCCCCGGGAGGCAGAGGCTGGGCAGCCTCAACTGTCTCACCCTCCCCGGGGAAAGACTCCTCGCGCCTGCAGCGCAATTTGGGGGCGCTGGTGGGGGACGCGGGACACGCGGCGGGCACCGCCTCCTCCGCGGAGGGATGTTGTTCCCCCTCCGCCTCATTGGGGCGGTGCCTCTTTTTGTTCCTGGGGGCGCGCGGAGTCAGGGAGACCTCCATGTCTGCCGAGGCCTCCCGCTCCGCCCCCCCCTTTTACTTTTCTTGCCCGCGCCTGGGCCCCTCTGTGGTGGTATTCAAGGGCCCGGGCACGGGCTCGGGGCACCCCGCGCTCGCCGGTGACTGGGTTGGGCTGAGCGCGGTGGTCAGACTTTCCGGCGCACCGAGGGGACCCGCCTCGAGATGTTTCGCCTTCTTCCGCGCCTTCTTTCCGGTCGAACGCTCTCCCTCCCCCCCGCCGGAGGCCCTGAAAACAAAGGCCTCCGACGATGCCCGCGCACCCATGGCTCCCGGCACGCGGACGCAACTAGGGGGAGGGGTGGCGGCGGTGCCAGCCTTGGCCGCCTTCGGTGGTTTGGCGGCCTTGGAGGCGGGGCAGTTCTTACGAACATGCCCCACCTCCCTACAGGCATGGCACCGCACGCCGTCCGACGTCCAGAAGACGCGGTAGGCAGTCCCCTCGTGCACCACATTAAAGTTCCCCTCCGTCGTCTCCTCCCGCGCCAGCCGGACAAAGAGCTGGCGGCGGAAGGAGAACACGTGGCGCAGGCTGTTCTCCCTGAGGCCGAGCGGTATGGGGTTGATCCCCGACCTTACCTCCCCCAGTTGGTGTAGGTGAGGGAGGAGGAGCTCAGCGGGAACAAAGGGCGGGACGTTTGAAATGATGACCCTCTGCGCGGTGGCCTCGAGAGGGTCCACCGGCAGGAACGTCCCGCCCACCGTGAGCCCCTTTTCAAGGGCCAGGGACACCGCCCGCTCCGACCCCAGGAAGAACACGGCCTTCCCAGACATCTTGGAGGCTGCGACAATGGCCGAGGGGCCGACTACCCCAGCCATCGCCCGCACGCACTCCTCGATGCTCATTGTGGGGTGAGTGTAGCTCTTGACCCCGTGTTTTTTTGTTATTAGTCTGAAAGGTGGCAGGGCAGCGGCTGGCGCAGGAGGTGCCGTGGATGTGGACACCGCCTGCGCATACGACCTTGCTGGCCCTGCCACCGGCGTGGATGGGGTCGCCATCACGGGGTCCCTTTAAGGGCTACACCCACCCCAAAGTCACAGGCCTTAATGGTCTTTATTAGGCCTCTTGTAGATTGACTGAGCAGAGGAGCCCTTAATGAGGTACCTCTCCCCTAGTTGGCAATTGGGGAGGGGCCTTGCTCCCTCTGCTCAGTTGTCTTAAATGTTTTTTTTTTTTAAATTAAATTTGGAAGAAAGAGGCTCTCAGAGAGAGAGGGGAGAAACAGAGTAACAGAGAAAGAGAGAGGGGGGGTGGGAAGGGGGGGACTGCGAGGGCAGGTCTCCCCTCGCAGCTGTGGGTGGGTGCACTCCCCAGATGGCAAAACACAAAAGTCTTTGGGGTGGTCTTCAGGTGGGGGGAGAAGATGTCTTCACCTGGGGTAGCTGGAGCCACCAGGCACTCCTAACGATCTTTAATTGGGTGATTGATGACAATCTTCAGCCTGGTAGCTCCAGCTATCCCAGGCTAGGCAAATGTGGGGGGTGGGGGGGGTTCCAATTGTGGGGGGGGCCCAGTTGTAAGCACGGCCCCCACGCACACTACCACACACACACACACACACACACACACACCCCCCGCGATGTTCCGGCCCTCAGTGGTCTTCTTTCCTCCCCCCACCGAAACAACAAAGTCTTTTTGGGGAAATGCACCCACACCCACCTGTAGAGTAGTTGAGTCTCCCTCCTTCCACACTGGATGTTGTTGGTGGTTTTTCCCCCTCTCTCCAACTCCTTGCAGAATGGTAAAGTTGTTTAAAGTTTTCTTTTTTCCTCCTCTCCCTCTGGTTAAAGTGGTGGTGAAGCCCCTTCCTTCCTTCTATTCCTGGGCTGGTCTCAGGGCTCTCCAGGCAGGAGCTCAAGTTGCTTGCTGCTCCTCTCACTGCTCACAGTTCCTACTGAGCAGGACACGCCTCCACAGCTCTCCAATTGGTCCTTGTGCATGAAACTCTTTTAGAGTCTACCTGCGAAAACATAAACATTAAACTGTGCCACCCGACCTGGGTGACACTCCAGACATTTACAAGGCCCATTTTTTTCCCCCCTTTTTTTGTGTTTTTTTTTTGTTTTTTCTTTTTTTTTTCTTTTTTTTTTGGGCACTAAAATCACAATTTTTCCCCAGTGCCCCCTATAAAAGGGAAGGGGACACTAAAAGCACCGGCAATTAAAACAAATTAACTTTAAAACGTAAAATCAAATTAAAATTTGGTTGCCGGGCGTGATGATGCACTCCAGTCCCTCCGGTGCCCACCTCTCGCGGAAGGCCGCGAGCGTACCGGTGGACACCGCGTGCTCCATCTCCAAGGACACCCTGGACCGGATGTAAGAGCGGAAGAGAGGCAGGCAGTCAGGTTGAACGACCCCCTCGACCGCCCGCTGCCTGGACCGGCTGATGGCACCCTTGGCCGTGCCCAGGAGCAGTCCTACGAGGAGGCCTTCGGACCTACCCGCTCCCCTCCGCACAGGGTGCCCAAAGATCAGGAGAGTGGGACTGAAGTGCAGCCAGAATTTCAGGAGCAGCCCCTTCAAATAATGGAACAGGGGCTGCAACCTTGTGCACTCAATAAAAACATGGAACACGGACTCCTCCAGACCGCAGAAATTGCAGGCGGCCTGGGAGTCCGTGAACCGGCTTAAAAATTTGTTGCACGGCACTGCTCCGTGCACCACCCTCCAGGCCAAGTCCCCGATGAATAGTGGGAGGACCCCTGCGTAGAGTGCCCTCCATCGGGGACCCCCGCCTCCTCCGGACGGCAAGATGGTGCGCCATGGCGTGTCCGGACGGCCGGCGAGGATGGCAAAGTTGAGGGTGTGCAGGAGCAGCCCGTACAGGAAACCCCTCCGCGCGGAACTGAAAGGCACGGAGGGGATTTCCCCGAGGCGGCTCAAGTTGTGAGGCGCCGGCCCCCGAGGGAGGTTCCGGGGTTTGGCGCCGATGAGGAATTCCGTCCGGACGGGGGTCAGTTCGGACGGGATCTCCCCACGTGCTTGAGCCTCCTCGATACACCTAACGGAGTCAGGGCCCAGAGCTGTTTTTAGCGACTCGATGGCATCGGCCGCGCGGCGGACGTTGGCAGAATTTAGGCGCCGCGCCAGCGTGACTGGCGCCATCCAGCCCGCTCCTCCGCCATCGAGCAGGTCCCTGACCCTGGTCACCTCACCAGCCACAGCCCTCTCTTCCGACCGCCACATGAAGCCTCGGCCGTGGAGGTACGGATTCCCGAGCAGCGGCTCCTGCAGGACGGCCGCCACTCCAGCCGGCGGAGAGCTGCGCTTGGTGGAGACTTTGTTCCAGACCCTGATGAGTTCCCTGTAAAAGACAGGCAGCTCCCGGAGGGCGGTCCTGGCACCCCCCAAGTTCACAAACAGGAGCTGCGTGTCATAATTGAGGTCGAGCTGCTGGCGGAAGAAATACCTCGCCAGAGCACACCACCTAGGAGGGGGCTCGACGTAAAGGTATCTCTGCAGGGTCTGAAGACGGAAAGTCGCGAGCTGGGCGCTGACGCACACCAACGACTGACCGCCCTCCTCAAGCGGGAGACTCAAGACCGCGACAGAGACCCAGTGCTTCCTGTTGTTCCAGAAGAAGTCCACCAGCTTCTTCTGTATCTTGGCGACAAACGCAGGGGGAGGGGTCAAAGTGACCAGCCGGTACCACAGCATTGCGGCCACCAGCTGGTTTATGACTAGCGCTCGACCCCTGTAGGACAGCACTCGGAGCAGTCCTGTCCAGCGCCCTAGGCGAGCGGCGACCTTGGCCTCCAGCTCCTGCCAGTTCGCCGGCCAGGCTTCCTCGTCGGGGCTAAGGTAGACTCCCAGATAGAGGAGATGGGTCGTGCTCCAGGCAAAAGGCCTGAGCTCCTCCGGCAGGGAGTCCACCCGCCACTGACCCACCAGGAGTCCGGAACATTTCTCCCAGTTGATCCTGGCGGAGGACGCGGCCGAGTAAATCTCCTGGCACTCACGCATCCTCCGCAGGTCAGCGGGATCCTCTACCGCGAGGAGCACGTCATCGGCGTAAGCCGAGAGGACGACCTCCACGCCCGGCCCTTGCAGAGCCAGTCCCGTCAACCTCGTCCGCAAGAGGCGCAGGAAAGGCTCCACGCAAACGGCGTATAACTGGCCGGACATGGGGCATCCCTGGCGCACCCCTCTCCTAAAGCGAAGGGGCGCCGTCAAGGACCCGTTAACCTTAATCAGACACTCCGCGGCGGCGTACAAAAGTCGGATCCGGGCGACGAAATGCGTCCCGAACCCGAAAGCGCGCAGAGTTCCGAGCAGATAGTCGTGATCCACCCTGTCGAACGCCTTCTCTTGGTCGAGGGATAGGAAGGCGACCGACAGACCAGCCTCCTGGGAACAATGGATGAGGTCCCGGACCAGATGGATGTTGTCGTGGATTGTCCGGCCCGGGACCGTGTATGACTGGTCGGGGTGGATCATGTGGTCCAGCACGGCACCAAGGCGAGCAGACATCGCCCTGGCGAAGATTTTGTAGTCCGTGCTGAGGAGGGAGACCGGGCGCCAGTTCTTAAGGAGGCGGAGATCGCCCTTCTTAGGCAGCAGGACGATGACTGCCCTGCGCCAAGAGAGGGGCATCTCCCCGGTCGCCAGACTTTCCCCCAGGACCCGCGCGTAGTCGCCCCCCAGGACGTCCCAGAACGCCCTGTGGAACTCCACGGTCAGCCCGTCCAGCCCCGGGGATTTTCCCCTCGAGAGCCGGGCGAGGGCACCGGTCAGCTCCGCCAGGCTTAGCGGAGCTTCCAGATTTTCGGCGCCCTCCGGGCCGACCTTCGGCAGGTCCTCCCACAAAACTCTACGCGCTTCCTCGCTGGACGGATCCGGAGAGAACAGAGCCCCGTAATATTCACGGACCCTGTTGTTGACGCCCTCCGGATCCGAGACGAGAGAGCCGTCGTCGGCCAGCAGCGTCAAGAGCTGCTTACGGACACTCTGCCTTTTTTCCAGCGAGTAGAAGAAGGGGGAGCCGCGGTCCAGATCCCGCAGGAACCGGATCCGCGACCTCACGAACGCGCCTCGGGACCCGACGAGCTGCAGGTCCTTCAGCGCGGCCTTCTTCGCTTCGTACACCGTCCGCAGGGCCGGGTCCTGGACGACTTGACCGAGACGGGCTTCCAGGTCGAGCACCTCTTTTTCTAGGCGCCCGACTCTGGCCGCCCGCCTCTTGGTCGACCCCCTCGCGTACTCTTGACAGAAGACGCGGACGTGAGCCTTGCCCACGTCCCACCATAGCCTCAAGGAGGGGAAGCCCCCCTGCTTCCTTCTCCAGTCGGACCAGAATCGACGGAACGAGTCCTGGAACCGCACGTCCTCCAGCAGCCGGTTGTTAAAGTGCCAGTACGCGGACCCCGCCCTCGCGCGGAGCGAAGCGAGCTCCGCCCACACCAGGTGGTGGTCCGAACACGGCACCGGCCGCATGGAGGCCGCCGGGACGCAGGAAACGTACGCCCGAGACACGTAAAGGCGGTCGACTCTAGACCATCCAACTCCAGGCCTCACCCAAGTAAAGGCGCTGGAGTCGGGGTGGAGATTTCGCCAGACGTCCACCAAGTCGAAGGACCCGACCAGGTCCCTCAACTTCTCCATCGCCGTCATGCACTGCGGGGCACCGGAGCGGTCCCTCGCCTCGAGGGTGCAGTTAAAATCCCCCCCGAGGACAATGCAGTCGCCGACGTCGACGGAGCCAAGAAGAGCGGACACCTCTTCAAAGAAGCGCGTCTGCTGCGGGCCGGGATGAGGGGCGTACACGTTCACGAGATGGAGCGGCACGTCCCCCAGGCGAACCGTTACGTGCAGCAAGCGGCCTGGCACGGGCTCCTCGACCCCCAAGATCTCCGGCTGAAAATGCGGGCCCAGCAAGATGGCCACCCCACTAGAAATGGCGGTGAGGTGGCTCATGCGGACCTCTCCTTGCCATTCCAGGAGCCACGTGGCTTCGTCTCCCGGAACGGTGTGGGTTTCTTGCAGGAAGCACACCGCATATTTCCCCTCCCGCAGGAGCGAAAAATTGTCAAATCTACGGCGTGCCCCTCTGCCGCCGTTGATGTTGAGGCTGGCTATGGTTATCTTCATGGCAAAAGCATAGTGCAACCTCTACCTTAACCTATTGTGGGGGAGGGAGCGGAGTCTTTTGTTGAACTCCGCTCCCTCCGCAGCCCAGCGAGGAGTCCCTCGAGCTAGCGCAGCTCAAGGTGCTGCTCCTTTGTCAAGGGCCCGCCCGCGGCCAAGGTTTTAACGGCGGCGCGGACGGACCCCTTGATCAGCTCCGGCTCGGACCATTTTTCCAGGGCCAGTCGGGCTTGGTCGCGGCGACCCCGGCTCTGGGCCAAAAAGTCCCGGAGTTCCTTTGCAGGAACGAGGAGGGCCTCAGCGGCGGCCGCGAGCAGATCCACCGCCTCCCTGGCGGTGGTCTCTAGGTCTTCACCCGCGTCCCCCACCGAGTCCCCGTCCTCCTCCGGGAGGTGGCCGCCAGCAGCCGGCCCATCGACCGCACAAGGTACGGCAAATGAACCGGCCGCTCCAACCGGCCCTGGCACTGCCCCGATCCCACCCCCAGGATCGTCGGCAGAGGAGTCCCCACTGGGCTCTTTTAAAAATGGTGCCGGGTCGGGAAATGACAGCGGAAGGGGTTCCCCCTCCGCCCCAGGAACCGGAGAACAAGGAGAGACCCGGCCATAGGAAATCCCCAGGCCCTCCAAGTGCTCCAGCTCCAAAGTAAGGGGCGAGGGTGGGTGTTCCTCCCCCTCCCCGCTGCCACCCCCCGGCCCAGCATCTACAGTATCATTAAAATCAATTGTTTCATTCTCTGCCGGGTCGAGCAAATCCCGGGGTAAGTTGTGTATTGGCTGGGCGGGCTCAGGTTCGGCCTTTTCGGCCCCGCCCGCCTCGGTCCCCGGGACGCTCGACCCGGCGGCTACGCATTCTTCCACTGGCCCCACGCCCCCCACGACAGGCAGATCTTCCACGCCCTCCCCAGGAGGCAGCGGCTGGGCAGCCTCGACTGCCTCACCCTCCCCGGGGAAAGACTCCTCGCGCCTGCAGCGCAATTTGGGGGCGCTGGTGGGGGACGCGGGACACGCGGCGGGCACCGCCTCCTCCGCGGAGGGATGTTGTTCCCCCTCCGCCTCATTGGGGCGGTGCCTCTTTTTGTTCCTGGGGGCGCGCGGAGTCAGGGAGACCTCCATGTCTGCCGAGGCCTCCCGCTCCGCCCCCCCCTTTTCCTTTTCTTGCCCGCGCCTGGGCCCCTCTGTGGTGTTATTCAAGGGCCCGGGCACGGGCTCGGGGCACCCCGCGCTCGCCGGTGACTGGGTTGGGCTGAGCGCGGTGGTCAGACTTTCCGGCGCACCGAGGGGACCCGCCTCTAGATGTTTTTCCTTCTTCCGCGCCTTCTTTCCGCTCGGACGCTCTCCCTCCCCCCCGCCGGAGGCCCTGAAAACAAAGGCCTCCGACGATGCCCGCGCACCCATGGCTCCCGGCACGCGGACGCAACTAGGGGGAGGGGTGGCGGCGGCGCCAGCTATGGCCGCCTTCGGTGGTTTGGCGGCCTTGGAGGCGGGGCAGTTCTTGCGAACGTGCCCCACCTCCCTGCAGGCATGGCACCGCACGCCGTCCGACGTCCAGAAGACGCGGTAGGCAGTCCCCTCGTGCACCACATTAAAGTGCCCTTCTGTCAGGTCCTCCCGCGCCAGCCGGACAAAGAGCTGGCGGCGGAAGGAGAACACGTGGCGCAGGCTGTTCTCCCTGAGGCCGAGCGGTATGGGGTTGATCCCCGACCTTACCTCCCCCAGTTGGTGTAGGTGAGGGAGGAGGAGCTCAGCGGAAACAAAGGGCGGGACGTTTGACACGATGACCCTCTGCGCGGTGGCCTCGAGAGGGTCCACCGGCAGGAACGTCCCGCCCACCGTGAGCCCCTTTTCAAGGGCCAGGGACACCGCCCGCTCCGACCCCAGGAAGAACACGGCCTTCCCAGACATCTTGGAGGCTGCGACAATGGCCGAGGGGCCGACTACCCCAGCCATCGCCCGCACGCACTCCTCGATGGTCATTGTGGGGTGAGTGTAGCTCTTGACCCCGTGTTTTTTCGTAATTAACCTAAATGGTGGCAGGGCAGCGGGTGGCGCAGGAGGGGCCGTGGAAGCGGTTGCCACCTGCGCATACGTCCTTGCTGGCCCTGCCACCGGCGTGGATGGGGTCGCCATCACGGGGTCCCTTTAAGGGCTACACCCACCCCAAAGTCACAGGCCTTAATGGTCTTAATTGGCCTCTTGTATAATGACTGAGCAGAGGAGCCCTTAATGAGGCACACCTCTCCCCTAGTTGGCAATTGGGGAGGGGCCTTGCTCCCTCTGCTCAGTTGTCTTAAATTGTTTGTTTTTTAAATTAAATTTGGAAGGAAGGGCTCTCAGAGAGAGAGGGGAGAAACAGAGTAACAGAGAAAAGAGAGAGGGGGGTGGGAAGGGGGGGGGGCTGCGAGGGCAGGTCTCTCGTCGCAGCTGTGGGTGGGTGCACTCCCCAGATGGCAAAACACAAAAGTCTTTGAGGTGGTCTTCAGGTGGGGGGAGAAGATGTCTTCACCTGGGGTAGCTGGAGCCACCAGGCACTCCTAACGATCTTTAATTGGATGATTAATGAAAATCTTCAGCCTGGTAGCTCCAGCTATCCCAGGCTAGGCAATTGGGGGTGGGGGGGGTTTCAATTGTGGGGGGGGCCTAGTTGTAAGCACGGCCCCCACGCACACTACCACACACACACACACACACCCCCCGCGATGTTCCGGCCCTCAGTGGTCTTCTTTCCTCCCCCCACCGAAACAACAAAGTCTTTTTGGGGAAATGCACCCACACCCACCTGTAGAGTAGTTGAGTCTCCCTCCTTCCACACTGGATGTTGTTGGTGGTTTTTCCCCCTCTCTCCAACTCCTTGCAGAATGGTAAAGTTGTTTAAAGTTTTCTTTTTTCCTCCTCTCCCTCTGGTTAAAGTGGTGGTGAAGCCCCTTCCTTCCTTCTATTCCTGGGCTGGTCTCAGGGCTCTCCAGGCAGGAGCTCAAGTTGCTTGCTGCTCCTCTCACTGCTCACAGTTCCTACTGAGCAGGACACGCCTCCACAGCTCTCCAATTGGTCCTTGTGCATGAAACTCTTTTTGGAGTTCACCTGCAAAAACATAAAACATGTATCCGTGCCACCCGACCTGGATGACACACACAAGACATTTACAAGGCCCCTTTTTTATTTATTTTTTTGTGTTTTTTTTTTTGGGGCACTAAAATCAAATTTTTCCTTTTTCCAGTGCCCCCTATAAAAGGAAAGGGGGACACTAAAAGCACCGGCAATTAAAACAAATTAAACTTTAAAACGTAAAATCAAATTAAAATTTGGTTGCCGGGCGTGATGATGCACTCCAGTCCCTCCGGTGCCCACCTCTCGCGGAAGGCCGCGAGCGTACCGGTGGACACCGCGTGCTCCATCTCCAAGGACACCCTGGATCGGATGTAAGAGCGGAAGAGAGGCAGGCAGTCAGGTTGAACGACCCCCTCGACCGCCCGCTGCCTGGACCGGCTGATGGCACCCTTGGCCGTGCCCAGGAGCAGTCCTACGAGGAGGCCCTCGGACCTACCCGCTCCCCTCCGCACAGGGTGCCCAAAGATCAGGAGAGTGGGACTGAAGTGCAGCCAGAATTTCAGGAGCAGCCCCTTCAAATAGTGAAACAGGGGCTGCAACCTTGTGCATTCAATAAAAACATGGAACACGGACTCCTCCAGACCGCAGAAATTGCAGGCGGCCTGGGAGTCCGTGAACCGGCTTAAAAATTTGTTGCACGGCACTGCTCCGTGCACCACCCTCCAGGCCAAGTCCCCGATGAATAGTGGGAGGACCCCTGCGTAGAGTGCCCTCCATCGGGGACCCCCGCCTCCTCCGGACGGCAAGATGGTACGCCATGGCGTGTCCGGACGGCCGGCGAGGATGGCAAAGTTGAGGGTGTGCAGGAGCAGCCCGTACAGGAAACCCCTCCGCGCGGAACTGAAAGGCACGGAGGGGATTTCCCCGAGGCGGCTCAAGTTGTGAGGCGCCGGCCCCCGAGGGAGGTTCCGGGGTTTGGCGCCGATGAGGAATTCCGTCCGGACGGGGGTCAGTTCGGACGGGATCTCCCCACGTGCTTGAGCCTCCTCGATACACCTAACGGAGTCAGGGCCCAGAGCTGTTTTTAGCGACTCGATGGCATCGGCCGCGCGGCGGACGTTGGCAGAATTTAGGCGCCGCGCCAGCGTGACTGGCGCCATCCAGCCCGCTCCTCCGCCATCGAGCAGGTCCCTGACCCTGGTCACCTCACCAGCCACAGCCCTCTCTTCCGACCGCCACATGAAGCCTCGGCCGTGGAGGTACGGATTCCCGAGCAGCGGTTCCTGCAGGACGGCCGCCACTCCAGCCGGCGGAGAGCTGCGCTTGGTGGAGACTTTGTTCCAGACCCTGATGAGTTCCCTGTAAAAGACAGGCAGCTCCCGGAGGGCGGTCCTGGCACCCCCCAAGTTCACAAACAGGAGCTGCGTGTCATAATTGAGGTCGAGCTGCTGGCGGAAGAAATACCTCGCCAGAGCACACCACCTAGGAGGGGGCTCGACGTAAAGGTATCTCTGCAGGGTCTGAAGACGGAAAGTCGCGAGCTGGGCGCTGACGCACACCAACGACTGACCGCCCTCCTCAAGCGGGAGACTCAAGACCGCGACAGAGACCCAGTGCTTCCTGTTGTTCCAGAAGAAGTCCACCAGCTTCTTCTGTATCTTGGCGACAAACGCAGGGGGAGGGGTCAAAGTGACCAGCCGGTACCACAGCATTGCGGCCACCAGCTGGTTTATGACTAGCGCTCGACCCCTGTAGGACAGCACTCGGAGCAGTCCTGTCCAGCGCCCTAGGCGAGCGGCGACCTTGGCCTCCAGCTCCTGCCAGTTCGCCGGCCAGGCTTCCTCGTCGGGGCTAAGGTAGACTCCCAGATAGAGGAGATGGGTCGTGCTCCAGGCAAAAGGCCTGAGCTCCTCCGGCAGGGAGTCCACCCGCCACTGACCCACCAGGAGTCCGGAACATTTCTCCCAGTTGATCCTGGCGGAGGACGCGGCCGAGTAAATCTCCTGGCACTCACGCATCCTCCGCAGGTCAGCGGGATCCTCTACCGCGAGGAGCACGTCATCGGCGTAAGCCGAGAGGACGACCTCCACGCCCGGCCCTTGCAGAGCCAGTCCCGTCAACCTCGTCCGCAAGAGGCGCAGGAAAGGCTCCACGCAAACGGCGTATAACTGGCCGGACATGGGGCATCCCTGGCGCACCCCTCTCCTAAAGCGAAGGGGCGCCGTCAAGGACCCGTTAACCTTAATCAGACACTCCGCGGCGGCGTACAAAAGTCGGATCCGGGCGACGAAATGCGTCCCGAACCCGAAAGCGCGCAGAGTTCCGAGCAGATAGTCGTGATCCACCCTGTCGAACGCCTTCTCTTGGTCGAGGGATAGGAAGGCGACCGACAGACCAGCCTCCTGGGAACAATGGATGAGGTCCCGGACCAGATGGATGTTGTCGTGGATTGTCCGGCCCGGGACCGTGTATGACTGGTCGGGGTGGATCATGTGGTCCAGCACGGCACCAAGGCGAGCAGACATCGCCCTGGCGAAGATTTTGTAGTCCGTGCTGAGGAGGGAGACCGGGCGCCAGTTCTTAAGGAGGCGGAGATCGCCCTTCTTAGGCAGCAGGACGATGACTGCCCTGCGCCAAGAGAGGGGCATCTCCCCGGTCGCCAGACTTTCCCCCAGGACCCGCGCGTAGTCGCTCCCCAGGACGTCCCAGAACGCCCTGTGGAACTCCACGGTCAGCCCGTCCAGCCCCGGGGATTTTCCCCTCGAGAGCCGGGCGAGGGCACCGGTCAGCTCCGCCAGGCTTAGCGGAGCTTCCAGATTTTCGGCGCCCTCCGGGCCGACCTTCGGCAGGTCCTCCCACAAAACTCTACGCGCTTCCTCGCTGGACGGATCCGGAGAGAACAGAGCCCCGTAATATTCACGGACCCTGTTGTTGACGCCCTCCGGATCCGAGACGAGAGAGCCGTCGTCGGCCAGCAGCGTCAAGAGCTGCTTACGGACACTCTGCCTTTTTTCCAGCGAGTAGAAGAAGGGGGAGCCGCGGTCCAGATCCCGCAGGAACCGGATCCGCGACCTCACGAACGCGCCTCGGGACCCGACGAGCTGCAGGTCCTTCAGCGCGGCCTTCTTCGCTTCGTACACCGTCCGCAGGGCCGGGTCCCGGACGACTTGACCGAGACGGGCTTCCAGGTCGAGCACCTCTTTTTCTAGGCGCCCGACTCTGGCCGCCCGCCTCTTGGTCGACCCCCTCGCGTACTCTTGACAGAAGACGCGGACGTGAGCCTTGCCCACGTCCCACCATAGCCTCAAGGAGGGGAAGCCCCCCTGCTTCCTTCTCCAGTCGGACCAGAATCGACGGAACGAGTCCTGGAACCGCACGTCCTCCAGCAGCCGGTTGTTAAAGTGCCAGTACGCGGACCCCGTCCCCGCGCGGAGCGAAGCGAGCTCCGCCCACACCAGGTGGTGGTCCGAACACGGCACCGGCCGCATGGAGGCCGCCGGGACGCAGGAAACGTACGCCCGAGACACGTAAAGGCGGTCGACTCTAGACCATCCAACTCCAGGCCTCACCCAAGTAAAGGCGCTGGAGTCGGGGTGGAGATTTCGCCAGACGTCCACCAAGTCGAAGGACCCGACCAGGTCCCTCAACTTCTCCATCGCCGTCATGCACTGCGGGGCACCGGAGCGGTCCCTCGCCTCGAGGGTGCAGTTAAAATCCCCCCCGAGGACAATGCAGTCGCCGACGTCGACGGAGCCAAGAAGAGCGGACACCTCTTCAAAGAAGCGCGTCTGCTGCGGGCCGGGATGAGGGGCGTACACGTTCACGAGATGGAGCGGCACGTCCCCCAGGCGAACCGTTACGTGCAGCAAGCGGCCTGGCACGGGCTCCTCGACCCCCAAGATCTCCGGCTGAAAATGCGGGCCCAGCAAGATGGCCACCCCACTAGAAATGGCGGTGAGGTGGCTCATGCGGACCTCTCCTTGCCATTCCAGGAGCCACGTGGCTTCGTCTCCCGGAACGGTGTGGGTTTCTTGCAGGAAGCACACCGCATATTTCCCCTCCCGCAGGAGCGAAAAATTGTCAAATCTACGGCGTGCCCCTCTGCCGCCGTTGATGTTGAGGCTGGCTATGGTTATCTTCATGGCAAAAGCATAGTGCAACCTCTACCTTAACCTATTGTGGGGGAGGGAGCGGAGTCTTTTGTTGAACTCCGCTCCCTCCGCAGCCCAGCGAGGAGTCCCTCGAGCTCGCGCAGCTCAAGGTGCTGCTCCTTTGTCAAGGGCCCGCCCGCGGCCAAGGTTTTAACGGCGGCGCGGACGGACCCCTTGATCAGCTCCGGCTCGGACCATTTATCCAGGGCCAGTCGGGCTTGGTCGCGGCGACCCCGGCTCTGGGCCAAAAAGTCCCGGAGTTCCTTTGCAGGAACGAGGAGGGCCTCAGCGGCGGCCGCGAGCAGATCCACCGCCTCACTGGCGGTGGTCTCTAGGTCTTCACCCGCGTCCCCCACCGAGTCCCCGTCCTCCTCCGGGAGGTGGCCGCCAGCAGCCGGCCCATCGACCGCACAAGGTACGGCAAATGAACCGGCCGCTCCAACCGGCCCTGGCACTGCCCCGATCCCACCCCCAGGATCGTCGGCAGAGGAGTCCCCACTGGGCTCTTTTAAAAATGGTGCCGGGTCGGGAAATGACAGCGGAAGGGGTTCCCCCTCCGCCCCAGGAACCGGAGAACAAGGAGAGACCCGGCCATAGGAAATCCCCAGGCCCTCCAAGTGCTCCAGCTCCAAAGTAAGGGGCGAGGGTGGGTGTTCCTCCCCCTCCCCGCTGCCACCCCCCGGCCCAGCATCTACAGTATCATTAAAATCAATTGTTTCATTCTCTGCCGGGTCGAGCAAATCCCGGGGTAAGTTGTGTATTGGCTGGGCGGGCTCAGGTTCGGCCTTTTCGGCCCCGCCCGCCTCGGTCCCCGGGACGCTCGACCCGGCGGCTACGCATTCTTCCACTGGCCCCACGCCCCCCACGACAGGCAGATCTTCCACGCCCTCCCCAGGAGGCAGCGGCTGGGCAGCCTCGACTGCCTCACCCTCCCCGGGGAAAGACTCCTCGCGCCTGCAGCGCAATTTGGGGGCGCTGGTGGGGGACGCGGGACACGCGGCGGGCACCGCCTCCTCCGCGGAGGGATGTTGTTCCCCCTCCGCCTCATTGGGGCGGTGCCTCTTTTTGTTCCTGGGGGCGCGCGGAGTCAGGGAGACCTCCATGTCTGCCGAGGCCTCCCGCTCCGCCCCCCCCTTTTCCTTTTCTTGCCCGCGCCTGGGCCCCTCTGTGGTGTTATTCAAGGGCCCGGGCACGGGCTCGGGGCACCCCGCGCTCGCCGGTGACTGGGTTGGGCTGAGCGCGGTGGTCAGACTTTCCGGCGCACCGAGGGGACCCGCCTCTAGATGTTTTTCCTTCTTCCGCGCCTTCTTTCCGCTCGGACGCTCTCCCTCCCCCCCGCCGGAGGCCCTGAAAACAAAGGCCTCCGACGATGCCCGCGCACCCATGGCTCCCGGCACGCGGACGCAACTAGGGGGAGGGGTGGCGGCGGCGCCAGCTATGGCCGCCTTCGGTGGTTTGGCGGCCTTGGAGGCGGGGCAGTTCTTGCGAACGTGCCCCACCTCCCTGCAGGCATGGCACCGCACGCCGTCCGACGTCCAGAAGACGCGGTAGGCAGTCCCCTCGTGCACCACATTAAAGTGCCCTTCTGTCAGGTCCTCCCGCGCCAGCCGGACAAAGAGCTGGCGGCGGAAGGAGAACACGTGGCGCAGGCTGTTCTCCCTGAGGCCGAGCGGTATGGGGTTGATCCCCGACCTTACCTCCCCCAGTTGGTGTAGGTGAGGGAGGAGGAGCTCAGCGGAAACAAAGGGCGGGACGTTTGACACGATGACCCTCTGCGCGGTGGCCTCGAGAGGGTCCACCGGCAGGAACGTCCCGCCCACCGTGAGCCCCTTTTCAAGGGCCAGGGACACCGCCCGCTCCGACCCCAGGAAGAACACGGCCTTCCCAGACATCTTGGAGGCTGCGACAATGGCCGAGGGGCCGACTACCCCAGCCATCGCCCGCACGCACTCCTCGATGGTCATTGTGGGGTGAGTGTAGCTCTTGACCCCGTGTTTTTTCGTAATTAACCTAAATGGTGGCAGGGCAGCGGGTGGCGCAGGAGGGGCCGTGGAAGCGGTTGCCACCTGCGCATACGTCCTTGCTGGCCCTGCCACCGGCGTGGATGGGGTCGCCATCACGGGGTCCCTTTAAGGGCTACACCCACCCCAAAGTCACAGGCCTTAATGGTCTTAATTGGCCTCTTGTATAATGACTGAGCAGAGGAGCCCTTAATGAGGCACACCTCTCCCCTAGTTGGCAATTGGGGAGGGGCCTTGCTCCCTCTGCTCAGTTGTCTTAAATTGTTTGTTTTTTAAATTAAATTTGGAAGGAAGGGCTCTCAGAGAGAGAGGGGAGAAACAGAGTAACAGAGAAAAGAGAGAGGGGGGTGGGAAGGGGGGGGGCTGCGAGGGCAGGTCTCTCGTCGCAGCTGTGGGTGGGTGCACTCCCCAGATGGCAAAACACAAAAGTCTTTGAGGTGGTCTTCAGGTGGGGGGAGAAGATGTCTTCACCTGGGGTAGCTGGAGCCACCAGGCACTCCTAACGATCTTTAATTGGGTGATTAATGAAAATCTTCAGCCTGGTAGCTCCAGCTATCCCAGGCTAGGCAATTGGGGGTGGGGGGGGTTTCAATTGTGGGGGGGGGCCTAGTTGTAAGCACAGCCCCCACGCACACTACCACACACACACACACACCCCCCGCGATGTTCCGGCCCTCAGTGGTCTTCTTTCCTCCCCCCACCGATACAACAAAGTCTGTTTGGGGAAATGCACCCACACCCACCTGTAGAGATAGTAGAGTCTCCCTCCTTCCACACTGGATGTTGTTGGTCTTCTCCCCCTCTCTCCAACTCTTTGCAGAATGGTGAAAAAGATGTTGAAAGTTTTCTGCTTTCTCCTCCTCTCCCTCTGGATAGAAGTTGTAGTGAAGCCCCTTCCTTCCTTCTCTTCCTGGCTGGTCTCAGGGCTCTCCAGGCAGGAGCTCAAGTTGCTAGCTGCTCTCAGCACTGCTCACAGCTCCTACTGAGCAGGACACGCCTCTACTGCTCTACCATTGGTCCTTGTGCATGAAACTCTTTTGAGTTAAACTGCAAAAACATAAAACATGTATCCGTGCCACCCGACCTGGATGACACACACAAGACATTTACAAGGCCCCTTTTTTATTTATTTTTTTTTGTGGTTTTTTTTTTTGGGGCACTAAAATCAAATTTTTCCTTTTTCCAGTGCCCCCTATAAAAGGAGAGGGGGACACTAAAAGCACCGGCAATTAAAACAAATTAAACTTTAAAACGTAAAATCAAATTAAAATTTGGTTGCCGGGCGTGATGATGCACTCCAGTCCCTCCGGTGCCCACCTCTCGCGGAAGGCCGCGAGCGTACCGGTGGACACCGCGTGCTCCATCTCCAAGGACACCCTGGACCGGATGTAAGAGCGGAAGAGAGGCAGGCAGTCAGGTTGAACGACCCCCTCGACCGCCCGCTGCCTGGACCGGCTGATGGCACCCTTGGCCGTGCCCAGGAGCAGTCCTACGAGGAGGCCTTCGGACCTACCCGCTCCCCTCCGCACAGGGTGCCCAAAGATCAGGAGAGTGGGACTGAAGTGCAGCCAGAATTTCAGGAGCAGCCCCTTCAAATAGTGGAACAGGGGCTGCAACCTTGTGCATTCAATAAAAACATGGAACACGGACTCCTCCAGACCGCAGAAATTGCAGGCGGCCTGGGAGTCCGTGAACCGGCTTAAAAATTTGTTGCACGGCACTGCTCCGTGCACCACCCTCCAGGCCAAGTCCCCGATGAATAGTGGGAGGACCCCTGCGTAGAGTGCCCTCCATCGGGGACCCCCGCCTCCTCCGGACGGCAAGATGGTACGCCATGGCGTGTCCGGACGGCCGGCGAGGATGGCAAAGTTGAGGGTGTGCAGGAGCAGCCCGTACAGGAAACCCCTCCGCGCGGAACTGAAAGGCACGGAGGGGATTTCCCCGAGGCGGCTCAAGTTGTGAGGCGCCGGCCCCCGAGGGAGGTTCCGGGGTTTGGCGCCGATGAGGAATTCCGTCCGGACGGGGGTCAGTTCGGACGGGATCTCCCCACGTGCTTGAGCCTCCTCGATACACCTAACGGAGTCAGGGCCCAGAGCTGTTTTTAGCGACTCGATGGCATCGGCCGCGCGGCGGACGTTGGCAGAATTTAGGCGCCGCGCCAGCGTGACTGGCGCCATCCAGCCCGCTCCTCCGCCGTCGAGCAGGTCCCTGACCCTGGTCACCTCACCAGCCACAGCCCTCTCTTCCGACCGCCACATGAAGCCTCGGCCGTGGAGGTACGGATTCCCGAGCAGCGGTTCCTGCAGGACGGCCGCCACTCCAGCCGGCGGAGAGCTGCGCTTGGTGGAGACTTTGTTCCAGACCCTGATGAGTTCCCTGTAAAAGACAGGCAGCTCCCGGAGGGCGGTCCTGGCACCCCCCAAGTTCACAAACAGGAGCTGCGTGTCATAATTGAGGTCGAGCTGCTGGCGGAAGAAATACCTCGCCAGAGCACACCACCTAGGAGGGGGCTCGACGTAAAGGTATCTCTGCAGGGTCTGAAGACGGAAAGTCGCGAGCTGGGCGCTGACGCACACCAACGACTGACCGCCCTCCTCAAGCGGGAGACTCAAGACCGCGACAGAGACCCAGTGCTTCCTGTTGTTCCAGAAGAAGTCCACCAGCTTCTTCTGTATCTTGGCGACAAACGCAGGGGGAGGGGTCAAAGTGACCAGCCGGTACCACAGCATTGCGGCCACCAGCTGGTTTATGACTAGCGCTCGACCCCTGTAGGACAGCACTCGGAGCAGTCCTGTCCAGCGCCCTAGGCGAGCGGCGACCTTGGCCTCCAGCTCCTGCCAGTTCGCCGGCCAGGCTTCCTCGTCGGGGCTAAGGTAGACTCCCAGATAGAGGAGATGGGTCGTGCTCCAGGCAAAAGGCCTGAGCTCCTCCGGCAGGGAGTCCACCCGCCACTGACCCACCAGGAGTCCGGAACATTTCTCCCAGTTGATCCTGGCGGAGGACGCGGCCGAGTAAATCTCCTGGCACTCACGCATCCTCCGCAGGTCAGCGGGATCCTCTACCGCGAGGAGCACGTCATCGGCGTAAGCCGAGAGGACGACCTCCACGCCCGGCCCTTGCAGAGCCAGTCCCGTCAACCTCGTCCGCAAGAGGCGCAGGAAAGGCTCCACGCAAACGGCGTATAACTGGCCGGACATGGGGCATCCCTGGCGCACCCCTCTCCTAAAGCGAAGGGGCGCCGTCAAGGACCCGTTAACCTTAATCAGACACTCCGCGGCGGCGTACAAAAGTCGGATCCGGGCGACGAAATGCGTCCCGAACCCGAAAGCGCGCAGAGTTCCGAGCAGATAGTCGTGATCCACCCTGTCGAACGCCTTCTCTTGGTCGAGGGATAGGAAGGCGACCGACAGACCAGCCTCCTGGGAGCAATGGATGAGGTCCCGGACCAGATGGATGTTGTCGTGGATCGTCCGGCCCGGGACCGTGTATGACTGGTCGGGGTGAATCATGTGGTCCAGCACGGCACCAAGGCGAGCAGACATCGCCCTGGCGAAGATTTTGTAGTCCGTGCTGAGGAGGGAGACCGGGCGCCAGTTCTTAAGGAGGCGGAGATCGCCCTTCTTAGGCAGCAGGACGATGACTGCCCTGCGCCAAGAGAGGGGCATCTCCCCGGTCGCCAGACTTTCCCCCAGGACCCGCGCGTAGTCGCTCCCCAGGACGTCCCAGAACGCCCTGTGGAACTCCACGGTCAGCCCGTCCAGCCCCGGGGATTTTCCCCTCGAGAGCCGGGCGAGGGCACCGGTCAGCTCCGCCAGGCTTAGCGGAGCTTCCAGATTTTCGGCGCCCTCCGGGCTGACCTTCGGCAGGTCCTCCCACAAAACTCTACGCGCTTCCTCGCTGGACGGATCCGGAGAGAACAGAGCCCCGTAATATTCACGGACCCTGTTGTTGACGCCCTCCGGATCCGAGACGAGAGAGCCGTCGTCGGCCAGCAGCGTCAAGAGCTGCTTACGGACACTCTGCCTTTTTTCCAGCGAGTAGAAGAAGGGGGAGCCGCGGTCCAGATCCCGCAGGAACCGGATCCGCGACCTCACGAACGCGCCTCGGGACCCGACGAGCTGCAGGTCCTTCAGCGCGGCCTTCTTCGCTTCGTACACCGTCCGCAGGGCCGGGTCCTGGACGACTTGACCGAGACGGGCTTCCAGGTCGAGCACCTCTTTTTCTAGGCGCCCGACTCTGGCCGCCCGCCTCTTGGTCGACCCCCTCGCGTACTCTTGACAGAAGACGCGGACGTGAGCCTTGCCCACGTCCCACCATAGCCTCAAGGAGGGGAAGCCCCCCTGCTTCCTTCTCCAGTCGGACCAGAATCGACGGAACGAGTCCTGGAACCGCACGTCCTCCAACAGCCGGTTGTTAAAGTGCCAGTACGCGGACCCCGTCCTCGCGCGGAGCGAAGCGAGCTCCGCCCACACCAGGTGGTGGTCCGAACACGGCACCGGCCGCATGGAGGCCGCCGGGACGCAGGAAACGTACGCCCGAGACACGTAAAGGCGGTCGACTCTAGACCATCCAACTCCAGGCCTCACCCAAGTAAAGGCGCTGGAGTCGGGGTGGAGATTTCGCCAGACGTCCACCAAGTCGAAGGACCCGACCAGGTCCCTCAACTTCTCCATCGCCGTCATGCACTGCGGGGCACCGGAGCGGTCCCTCGCCTCGAGGGTGCAGTTAAAATCCCCCCCGAGGACAATGCAGTCGCCGACGTCGACGGAGCCAAGAAGAGCGGACACCTCTTCAAAGAAGCGCGTTTGCTGCGGGCCGGGATGAGGGGCGTACACGTTCACGAGATGGAGCGGCACGTCCCCCAGGCGAACCGTTACGTGCAGCAAGCGGCCTGGCACGGGCTCCTCGACCCCCAAGATCTCCGGCTGAAAATGCGGGCCCAGCAAGATGGCCACCCCACTAGAAATGGCGGTGAGGTGGCTCATGCGGACCTCTCCTTGCCATTCCAGGAGCCACGTGGCTTCGTCTCCCGGAACGGTGTGGGTTTCTTGCAGGAAGCACACCGCATATTTCCCCTCCCGCAGGAGCGAAAAATTGTCAAATCTACGGCGTGCCCCTCTGCCGCCGTTGATGTTGAGGCTGGCTATGGTTATCTTCATGACAAAAGCATAGTGCAACCTCTACCTTAACCTATTGTGGGGGAGGGAGCGGAGTCTTTTGTTGAACTCCGCTCCCTCCGCAGCCCAGCGAGGAGTCCCTCGAGCTCGCGCAGCTCAAGGTGCTGCTCCTTTGTCAAGGGCCCGCCCGCGGCCAAGGTTTTAACGGCGGCGCGGACGGACCCCTTGATCAGCTCCGGCTCGGACCATTTTTCCAGGGCCAGTCGGGCTTGGTCGCGGCGACCCCGGCTCTGGGCCAAAAAGTCCCGGAGTTCCTTTGCAGGAACGAGGAGGGCCTCAGCGGCGGCCGCGAGCAGATCCACCGCCTCCCTGGCGGTGGTCTCTAGGTCTTCACCCGCGTCCCCCACCGAGTCCCCGTCCTCCTCCGGGAGGTGGCCGCCAGCAGCCGGCCCATCGACCGCACAAGGTACGGCAAATGAACCGGCCGCTCCAACCGGCCCTGGCACTGCCCCGATCCCACCCCCAGGATCGTCGGCAGAGGAGTCCCCACTGGGCTCTTTTAAAAATGGTGCTGGGTCGGGAAATGACAGCGGAAGGGGTTCCCCCTCCGCCCCAGGAACCGGAGAACAAGGAGAGACCCGGCCATAGGAAATCCCCAGGCCCTCCAAGTGCTCCAGCTCCAAAGTAAGGGGCGAGGGTGGGTGTTCCTCCCCCTCCCCGCTGCCACCCCCCGGCCCAGCATCTACAGTGTCATAATTATTTAATTGTTTTTCTGCCGGGTCGAGCGACTCCCGGGGGAAGTTGGATAATAGCTGGGCGGGCTCAGGTTCGGCCTTTTCGGCCTCGCCCGCCTCAGTCCCCGGGACGCCCGGCCCGGCGGCTACGCATTCCTCCGCGGTTCCCACGCCCCCCACGACAGGCAGATCTTCCACTCCATCCCCGGGAGGCAGAGGCTGGGCAGCCTCAACTGTCTCACCCTCCCCGGGGAAAGACTCCTCGCGCCTGCAGCGCAATTTGGGGGCGCTGGTGGGGGACGCGGGACACGCGGCGGGCACCGCCTCCTCCGCGGAGGGATGTTGTTCCCCCTCCGCCTCATTGGGGCGGTGCCTCTTTTTGTTCCTGGGGGCGCGCGGAGTCAGGGAGACCTCCATGTCTGCCGAGGCCTCCCGCTCCGCCCCCCCCTTTTCCTTTTCTTGCCCGCGCCTGGGCCCCTCTGTGGTGGTATTCAAGGGCCCGGGCACGGGCTCGGGGCACCCCGCGCTCGCCGGTGACTGGGTTGGGCTGAGCGCGGTGGTCAGACTTTCCGGCGCACTGAGGGGACCCGCCTCGAGATGTTTCGCCTTCTTCCGCGCCTTCTTTCCGGTCGAACGCTCTCCCTCCCCCCCGCCGGAGGCCCTGAAAACAAAGGCCTCCGACGATGCCCGCGCACCCATGGCTCCCGGCACGCGGACGCAACTAGGGGGAGGGGTGGCGGCGGTGCCAGCCTTGGCCGCCTTCGGTGGTTTGGCGGCCTTGGAGGCGGGGCAGTTCTTACGAACATGCCCCACCTCCCTACAGGCATGGCACCGCACGCCGTCCGACGTCCAGAAGACGCGGTAGGCAGTCCCCTCGTGCACCACATTAAAGTTCCCCTCCGTCGTCTCCTCCCGCGCCAGCCGGACAAAGAGCTGGCGGCGGAAGGAGAACACGTGGCGCAGGCTGTTCTCCCTGAGGCCGAGCGGTATGGGGTTGATCCCCGACCTTACCTCCCCCAGTTGGTGTAGGTGAGGGAGGAGGAGCTCAGCGGGAACAAAGGGCGGGACGTTTGAAATGATGACCCTCTGCGCGGTGGCCTCGAGAGGGTCCACCGGCAGGAACGTCCCGCCCACCGTGAGCCCCTTTTCAAGGGCCAGGGACACCGCCCGCTCCGACCCCAGGAAGAACACGGCCTTCCCAGACATCTTGGAGGCTGCGACAATGGCCGAGGGGCCGACTACCCCAGCCATCGCCCGCACGCACTCCTCAATGCTCATTGTGGGGTGAGTGTAGCTCTTGACCCCGTGTTTTTTGGTTATAAGTCTGAACGGTGGCAGGGCAGCGGGTGGCGCAGGAGGTGCTGTGGAAGCGGTTGCCACCTGCGCATACGTCCTTGCTGGCCCTGCCACCGGCGTGGATGGGGTCGCCATCACGGGGTCCCTTTAAGGGCTACACCCACCCCAGAGTCACAGGCCTTAATGGTCTTTAATGGCCTCGTATGTTAACTGAGCAGAGGAGCCCTTAACGAGGCACCTCTCCCCTCGTTGACAATTGGGGAGAGGCCTTGCTCCCTCTGCTCAGTTGTCTTAATTGGTTTTTTTTTGCAAATTTGGAAGGAAGGGCTCTCAGAGAGAGAGGGGAGAAACAGAGTAACAGAGAAAAGAGAGAGGGGGGTGGGAAGGGGGGGGGACTGCGAGGGCAGGTCTCTCGTCGCAGCTGTGGGTGGGTGCACTCCCCAGATGGCAAAACACAAAAGTCTTTGAGGTGGTCTTCAGGTGGGGGGAGAAGATGTCTTCACCTGGGGTAGCTGGAGCCACCAGGCACTCCTAACGATCTTTAATTGGGTGATTAATGAAAATCTTCAGCCTGGTAGCTCCAGCTATCCCAGGCTAGGCAATTGGGGGTGGGGGGGGTTTCAATTGTGGGGGGGGGCCTAGTTGTAAGCACAGCCCCCACGCACACTACCACACACACACACACACCCCCCGCGATGTTCCGGCCCTCAGTGGTCTTCTTTCCTCCCCCCACCGATACAACAAAGTCTGTTTGGGGAAATGCACCCACACCCACCTGTAGAGATAGTAGAGTCTCCCTCCTTCCACACTGGATGTTGTTGGTCTTCTCCCCCTCTCTCCAACTCTTTGCAGAATGGTGAAAAAGATGTTGAAAGTTTTCTGCTTTCTCCTCCTCTCCCTCTGGATAGAAGTTGTAGTGAAGCCCCTTCCTTCCTTCTCTTCCTGGCTGGTCTCAGGGCTCTCCAGGCAGGAGCTCAAGTTGCTAGCTGCTCTCAGCACTGCTCACAGCTCCTACTGAGCAGGACACGCCTCTACTGCTCTACCATTGGTCCTTGTGCATGAATCCCAAAAGGTTAGTTTGCAGGTGCAGCAGGTAATCAGGAAGGCGAATGGAATGTTGGCCTTCATTGCGAGAGGGATAGAGTACAAAAGCAGGGAGATCTTGCTGCAACTGTATAAGGTATTTGTAAGGCCGCACCTGGAGTACTGCGTGCAGTTTTGGTCACCTTACTTTTGGAAGGATATACTAGCTTTGGAAGGGGGTACAGAGACGATTCACTAGGCTGATTCCAGAAATGAGGGGGTTACCTTATGATGATAGATTGAGTAGACTAGGTCTTTACTCGTTGGAGTTCAGAAGGATGAGGGGTGATCTTATAGAAACATTTAAAATCATGAAAGGGATAGACAAGATAGAAGCAGAGAGATTGTTTTTACTGGTAGGGGAGACTAGAACTAGGGGGCACAGCCTCAAAATACGGAGGAGCCAATTTAAAACCGAGTTGAGAAAGAATTTCTTCTCCCAGAGGGTTGTGAATCTGTGGAATTCTCTGCCCAAGGAAGCAATTGAGGCTAGCTCATTGAATGTTTTCAAGTCAAAGATAGATAGATTTTTAACCAATAAGGGAATTAAGGGTTACGGGGAGAGGGCGGGTAAGTGGAGCTGAGTCCACGACCAGATCAGCCATGATCTTATTGAATGGCGGAGCAGCCTCGAGGGGCTCGATGGCCTACTCGTGTTCCTAATTCTTATGTTCTTATTCAGTTTTAGTGGTTCAGAGTAGTTTTTTCAGTCAACTGCAAATACATTGTCAAAATCTTTTGAAACACCGTGATGCTGCACTTGTGAGCAATTGTACCTGTGTGCCAACACTGCCCCCTTGCTTGCAAACCACCCTCTTGGCCAGCTTTGCCTTCTGAGCCTGCACGTAAGACTGTCTTTACTTTGCAAATGGACTGCAGGAATTGGCCATACTATTCGTTGCCACCATTTGACACTTTATGAAGTGTCTCTCACCCTCTCTGCATTGATTGTGGAGCAATTGAATGAGTTATGGATAAAACTGACCTTGCAGCTAGCAGAGAATGGTTTCGATTCATTGACCTCTGAATTATGGGCCCAGCACACTTCCACTGTGCCACTCTGCTCAGCTGTTTTAAGCCAATATTCCACTGCATTTAACACAAACCACTGATGCCACATTTCTCTTTCATTTCAAGTCATTTTCCCTTCCTAATTGACTGCAGACATTCACATATGATTCGGAGTCATCATTTCATCCCACCAACAGTCACTCTCAGCCTTGCTCCATTGATTCTATACAGCAATTCACCCACTCAGCTTCAAATATACTGCTAACATTTACTGCTAACATAACAGTGCACTCCTGATCGCACATTTTGACACACATTTTCCCCCTTAGACTCACAATGCCCTGCAAAGTTGACACAAATTTATTCTCTTTGCAAGGAGACCATTTCTTTTGCTTCACACACCACTTTTCACAATTACGCAAACCAATGTTTTAAAAACGCTCACCTAACAACTGGCAGAGGACACTGTCAATTTCTTCACTGCTGTGCGATGGGTTGCTACTTCTGCACCACTCTGCTTGCCAGCATTGTCTTCTTAAACCCTCCACCTGCTTTGTGCAGTACTCACTGCTCCACCTTCCAATGTGAAGCCATCACGTCAAGTAATCTTTCCTTTGTAAATTGGTGCAGCCATGACACATACTATCAGTTGTCATCATATTATCGTGCCACAAGTCCATTTCCACCCTTCAGTTTTAGTGGATGAGAACAGTTTTTGCAGTCGATTGCAAATACATTGCCAAATGTTTTGAAACACCACGATGCTGCGCTTATGAGCAATTGCACTTGTGTGCCAACACTGCCCTCGAGCTTGCAAACCACCCTCTTGGCCAGCTTTCCCTTCTGAACCTGCACGCAAGACTATCTTTACTTTGCAAATGGACTGGAGGAATTTGGCACACGACTCGTTGCCATTATTTGACACTTTATGAAGTGTCTCTCAGCCTCTCTGCGTTGATTATGGACAGCAATTGAACGAGTTCCGAAAAAGTTGCCTTTGCTGCTAGCAGAGAATGGCTTCGATCCATTGACTTCTGGGTTATGGGCACAGCACGCTTCCGCTGCGCCACTCTGCTCAGCTGCTTGAACATAATATTCCACTTAATTTAACACAAACCACTGATGCCACATTTCTCTTTCACTTCAGGTCATCTTTCCCTCCCTAATTAATTGCAGGCATTCACATATGACTCGGAGTCATCATTTCATCCCAACAAAAGTCACTCTCAGCCTTCCTCCATTGATTCTGAACAGCAATTTACCCACTCAACCTCAAATATACTGCGAATACTCACTTCAACTGCACTCCTGATCATCTTTTGTGACACACCTTTTCACCTTCAGCCTCACAATGCCCTGAAAACTATCACAAATTTATTCTCTTTGCAAAGGGGCTCATTTCTTTTGCTTTGCACACCACTTTTCACAATTACACAAAAAAATGTTTTGAAAACATTCACCTAACAACTGGCAGAAAATACTTTAAATTTCTTCACTGCTGTGCAATGGGTTGCTCCTTCTGCACCACTCTGCTTGCCAGCATTGTCTTCTTAAACCCTCCACCTTCTTTGTGCAGTACTCACTGCTCCACCTTCCAATTTGAAGCCATCATGTCAAGTAATCTTTCCTTTGTAAATTGGTGCAGCCATGACACATACTATCAGTTGTGATCATATTATTGTGCCACAAGTCCATTTCCACCCTTCAGTTTTAATGGATGAGAACAGTTTTTTCAGTCGACTGCAAATACATTGGCAAAATCTTTTGAAACACAGTGATGCTGCACTTGTGAGCAATTGAACTTGTGCGCTCACACTGCCCCCTTGCTTGCAAACCACCCTCTTGGCCAGCTTTCCCTTCTGAGCCTGCATGTAAGACTGTCTTTACTTTGCAAATGGGCTGCAGGATTCGGCCACACTACTCGTTGCCATTATTTGACACTTTATGAAATGTCCCTCTGCCTCGTTGCGTTGATTGTGAACAGCAATGGAACAAGTTACAAAGAAGTTGTATTTGCAGCTAGCAAAGAATGGTTTCGATCCATTGACCTCTGCATTATGGGCCCAGCATGCTGCTGCTGCGCCACTCTGCTCAGCTGTTTTAAGCCAATATTCCACTGCATTTCACACAATCCATCGATGCCACATTTCTCTTTCACTTCAGGTCATCTTTCCCTCCCTAATTAACTGCAGGCATTCACATATGACTCGGAGTCATCATTTCATCCTAACAAAAGTCACTCTCAGCCTTGCTCCATTGATTCTGTACTGCAATTTACCCACTCAACTTCAAATATACTGCTAACATTTACTGCTAACATAACAGTGCACTCCTGATCGCACTTTTTGACAGACATTTTCCCCCTTAGACTCACAATGCCCTGCAAAGCTGACACAAATTTATTCTCTTTGCAAGGAGACCATTTCTTTTGCTTTACACTCCACTTTTCACAATTACTCAAACCAATGTTTTAAAAATGCTCATCTAACAACTGGCAGAGAATACTTTCAATTTCTTCACTGCTGTGCAATGGGTTGCTACTTCTGCACCACTCTGCTTGGCAGCATTGTCTTCTTAAACCCTCCACCTGCTTTGTGCAGTACTCACTGCTCCAATTTGAAGCCATCACGTCAAGTAATCTTTCCTTTGTGAATTGGTGCAGCCATGACACATGCTATCAGTTGTCATCATATTATTGTGCCACAAGTCCATTTCCACCCTTCAGTTTTAGTGGATGAGAACAGTTTTTTCAGTCGACTGCAAATACATTGGCAAAATCTTTTGAAACACAGTGATGCTGCGCTTATGAGCAATTGCACTTGTGTGCTCACACTGCCCCTAGCTTGCAAACCACCCTCTTGGCCAGCTTTCCCTTTTGAGCCTGCACGTAAGACTATATTTACTTTGCAAATAGGCTGGAGTAATTTTGCAAACTATTCGTTGCCATTATTTGACACTTTATGAAGTGTCTCTCAGCATCTCTGCGTTGATTGTGGACAGCAATTGAACGAGTTCCTAAAAAGTTGCCTTTGCTGCTAGCAGAGAATGGTTTTGATCCATTGACCTCTGGGTTATGGGCCCAGCACGCTTCCGCTTGCCAGTCTATTCAGCTGCCTGAAGCTGATGTTCCACTGCATTTAACACAATTCACTGATGCCACATTTCTCTTTCACTTCAGGTCATCTTTCCCTCCCGAATTAACTGCAGGCATTCACATATGACTTGGAGTCATCATTTCATCCGAACAAAAGTCACTCTCAGCCTTCCTCCATTGATTCTGAACAGCAATTTTGTAAAGTCCTGTCCCCTCAGTACAGATTAACACGAGGCATGTAGTGAAGTCAAGGTCACTCAGGACCTGCACCTTTATTTCACAGCTCTGGAATGCTGCACTTGCCTGAGACCTGTCCTTATATACCTGTCTCTTGCAAGTGCACCCCTGGTGGTAAGGTATGCTGGTGGTTACAGGTCGTATCTTATTACAGTCATGTACAGTATGTTAGGATACAGTTATATATAATAATATAAGATACATGACAAATTTACCCACTCAACTTCAAATACACTGCGAATACTCACTTCAATTGCATTCCTGATCATCCTTTGTGGCACACTTTTTCACCTTCAGCCTCACAATGCCCTGCAAAGCGGACACAAATTGATTGTCTTTGCAAGCAGCTCATTTCTTTTGCTTTGCACACCACTTTTCACAATTACACAAAAAAATATTTTGAAAACGCTCACCTAATAACTGGCGGAGAATATTTTCAATTTCTTCACTGCTGTGCGATGGGTTGCTACTTCTGCACCACTCTGCTTGCCAGCATTGTCTTCTTAAACCCTCCACCTGCTTTGTGCAGTACTCACTGCTCCACGTTCCAATTTGAAGCCATCACGTCAAGTAATCTTTCCTTTGTGAATTGGTGCAGCCATGACACATGCTATCAGTTGTCATCATATTATCGTGCCACAAGTCCAGTTCCATCCTTCAGTTTTAGTGGTTGAGAGCAGTTTTTGCAGTCGACTGCAAATATATTGGCAAAATGTTTTGAAACACAGTGATGCTGCGTTTGTGAGCAATTGCACTTGTATGCTAACACTGCCCCTGAGCTTGCAAACCACCCTCTTGGCCAGCTTTCCCTTCTGAGCCTGCACGCAAGACTGTCTTTACTTTGCAAATGCACTGGAGGAATTGGGCACACTACTCGTTGCCATTATTTGACACTTAATGAAGTGTCTCTGAGCTTCGCTGTGTTGATTGTGGACAGAGTTACGAAAAAATTGACCTTGCAGCTTGAAGACAATGGTTTCGATCCGTTGATCTCTGCATTATCGGGCCAGCAGACATCAGCTGCGCCACTCTACTCAGCTGCTGGAAACCAATATTCCACTTAATTTAACACAAACCACTGATGCCACATTTCTCTTTCACTTCAAGTCATCTTTCCCTCCCTAAATGTCTGCAGGAATTCACATATGACTCGGAGTCATCATTTCATCTTACCAAATGTCACTCTCAGCCTTCCTCCATTGATTCTGAACAGCGATTTACCCACTCAAGTTCAAATATACTGCGAATACTCACTTCAAGTGCACTCCTGATCATCCTTTGTGACACACTTTTTCACCTTCAGCCTCACAATGCCCTGCAAAGCAGACACAAATTGATTCTGTCTGCAAGGAGCTCATAGCTCATTTCTTTTCCTTTGGACACCACTTTTCACAATTACACAAATATAACACTCAACTAACAACTGGCAGAAGATTTGTTCACTGCTGTGCGATGGGTTGCTACTTCTGCACCACTCTGCTTGCCAGCATTGTCTTCTTAAACCCTCCACCTGCTTTGTGCAATACTCACTGCTCCACCTTCCAATTTGAAGCCTTTACGTCAAGTAATCTTTCCTTTGTGAATTGGTGCAGCCATGACACATGCTATCAGTTGTCATGATATTATTGTGCCACAAGTCCATTTCCACCCTTCAGTTTTAGTGGTTGAGAACAGTTTTTTCAGTCGACTGCAAATACATTGGCAAAATCTTTTGAAACACCATGATGCTGCGCTTGTGAGCAATTGAACTTGTGTGCCAACACTGCCCCCTAGCTTGCAAACCAACCTCTTGGCCAGCTTTGCCTTCTGAGCCTGCACAAAAGACTGTCTTTAATTTGCAAATGGGCTGCAGGAATTGGCCACACAACTCGTTGCCATTATTTGACACTTCATGAAGTGTCCCTCTGCACTGATTGTGGACAGCAATTGAACAAGTTCTGAAAACGTTGATGTTGCAGCTAGCAGAGAATGGTTTCGATCCATTGACCTCTGGGTTATGGGCCAAGCACACTTCTGCTGCTCCACTCTGCTTAGCTGCTTGAACCAAATATTCCACTGCATTTAACACAATCCACTGATGCCACATTTCTCTTTCACTTCAGGTCAACTTTCCCTCCCTGATTAACTGCAGGCATTCACATATGACTCAGAGTCATCATTTCATCCTATAAATGTCACTCTCAGCCTTCCTCCATTGATTCTGTACAGCAATTTACCCACTCAACTTCAAATATACTGCTAACATTTACTGCTAACATAACAGTGCACTCCTGATTGCACTTTTTGACACACATTTTCCCCCTTAGACTCACAATGCCCTGCAAAACTGACACAAATTGATTCTCTTTGCAAGGAGACCATTTCTTTTGCTTCACATACCGCTTTTCACAATTACTCAAAACCAATGTTTTAAAAACGCTCACCTAACAACTGGCAGAGAAGACTTTGAATTTCTTCACTGCTGTGCAATGGGTTGCTACTTCTGCACCACTCTGCTTGGCAGCATGGTCTTCTTAAACCCTCCACCTGCTTTACTCACTGCTGTACCTTCCAATTTGAAGCCATCACGTCAAGGAATCTTTCTTTTGTAAATTGGTGCAGCCATGACACATACTATCAGTTGTCATCATATTATCGTGCCACAAGTCCATTTCCACCCCTCAGTTTTAGTGGATGAGAACAGTTTTTTCAATCGACTGCAAATACATTGGCAAAATCTTTTGAAACACAGTGATGCTGCGCTTGTGAGCAATTGAACTTGTGTGCCAACACTGCCCCCTTGCTTGCAAACCACCCTCTTGGCCAGCTTTCCCTTCAGAGCCTGCACATAAGACTGTCTTTACTTTGCAAATGGACTGGAGCAATTTGCCAATATTTGACACTTTATGAAGTGTCGCTCAGCCTCTCTGAGTTGATTGTGGGCAGCAATTGAATGAGTTCTGAAAAAGTTGCCTTTGCAGCTAACAGAGAATGGCTTTGATCTATTGACCTCTGGGTTATGGGCCCAGCACGCTTCCGCTGCGCCACTCTGCTCAGCTGCTCAAAGCTAATATTCCACTTAATTTAACACAATCCACTGATGCCACATTTCTCTTTCACTTCAGGTCATCTTTACCTCCCTAATTAACTGCAGGTGTAAAGTCCTGTCCCCTCAGTGCAGATTCACACGAGGCATGTAGTGAAGTCAAGGTCACTCAGGACCTGCACCTTTATTTCACAGCTCTGGAATGCTGCACTTGCCTGAGACCTGTCCTTTTCTACCTGTCTCTTGCAAGTGCACCCCTGGTGGTAAGGTATGCTGGTGGTTACAGGTCATATCTTATTACAGTCATGTATAGCATGTTAGGATACAGTTATATATAATAATGTAAGATACATGACATCGCCCTCTTCCAAGGTCTTATTGTCTTTATAGATCCAGTCTCTCAGGTGGCCTACGCTCTCGCGTGGAGCGTCTGAGTTGTGGTTCAGTTGTTTGCCATGGTGTCTGTTTTTCTTTGGGTGTGGTTGCTGGTATCTCGCCTGGGCTGTCTGTTTCGATTGGTGTGATTGTTGTTGACTCGCCTGGGCTGTCTTTTGGGATTGCCCTTTCCTCAGGTTGTTCCCTCTGTCCACCAGGTGTGGTGCGAGTTCCACATTGTAGTCTGCCTCTGGTTCCGCAGTGTTGTTGGTAAATCTACTTTTACTTGGTCTGCATGCCTCCGGCAGGTTTTGCCATTGACCATTTGTACGACCAGTAGCCTGTTTCCTTCCTTGCCCATTACTGTCAATGCAAGCCATTTGGGACCCCTGCCATAGTTTAGTACAAACACTTTGTCCCCTATCTCATTCCATCGCCCCCTCGAATTTCTGTCATGGTACTCAGTCAGATTCCGGCGCTTTGCCTCAACGATTTCGTGCATGTCTGGGAGGATTTATGAGATCCTTGTTTTTAAAGTCCTTTTCATCAACAGTTGCGCGGTGGGGATCCCAGTCAATGAGTGCGGAGGAGATCTGTATGCCAGCAGCAGTCACGACAGGCGACCCTGCAGCGTGTGACCTTGGATTTTAAGCATGCCGTTGGAGGCCGGCTTGAACGGTGCCGTCTTGACGTGATTTATGCCGTGGTCAATTATAAAATCTTGGAATTCTGCGCTGGTGAAGCACGGACCATTGTCACTGACCAATATGTCAGGGATTCCGTGCGTTGCAAACATGGTTGCGAGGCTCTCCACAGTGGTGGAGGTTGTGCTCGAGTTTAAAATGGCACATTCGATCCACTTTGAAAAGGCATCTACAACTACGAGGAACATTTTGCCCATGAATGGGCCCGCATAGTCTACGTGCACCCCGACCACGGTTTGGTAGGCCAGGGCCAGGGGCTCAGGGGAGCCTCCCTGGGGGCATTGCTGAGTTGGGCACAAATGGTGCACCTTCGGATGCAGAGCTCCAAGTCCGCGTCAATACCAGGCCACCAGACGTGGGATCTGGCTCTGACCTTCATCAGAATGATCCCCGGGTGCTCGCGGTGGAGCTCCCGGACAAATGCCTCTTTGTCTCGCAGAGGCATGACTACTCGGCTGCCCCACATCAGGCAATCTGCTTGTAGTGATAGCTCATGCATGCGCCTGTGAAAGGGTTTTAATTCCTCGGGGCAGGCATCGCGAGCCTCTGCCCAGTCACTGGTTAGGACACATCTTTTTACTAAGGATAACGTGGGGTCGCTGGCCGTACAGGCTCTGATTTGGTGAGCCGTCATGGGAGAACCTGTGGACTCAAAGGCATTGATTGCCATGACTATCTCACAGTCCTGTTCGTCAGACCCTTCCGTGGTCACCAGGGGTAGCCTGCTGAGCGCGTCGGCACAGTTGTCTGTGCCTGGTCTGTGCCTTATGGTATAATCGTAGGACGCCAGCATGAGTGCCCCCTGTTGAATTCGCGCCGAGGCGTTGGCGTTTATTGCCTTGCTCTCGGAGAGGAGGGACGTGAGGGGCTTGTGGTCGGTTTCTAATGCGAACTTGGCCCCGAAAAGGTATTGGTGCATCTTTTTGACACAGTACACGCACGCGAGCGCCTCCTTCTCTACCATTCCGTACCCGCGCTCCGCCCGCGAAAGTGACCTGGAGGAATAAGCTATGGGTTGTAATTTGCCCGCACTATTGACATGTTGCAAAACGCACCCGACCCCATACATCGCATGCATCGCATGTGAGAACTAGCTTTTTACCTGGATCAAAGAAAGTCAAAACACTGTTGGAACACAGAAGGTTGTGTGCCCTATTGAAGGCGCGTTCTTGGGCGTCCCCCCAAAACCAATCGCACCCATTCCTGAGTAGCACGTGGAGAGGCTCGAGCAGCGTGCTTAAGTTCTGCATAAAGTTCCCAACGTAATTGAGTAGCCTGAGAAAGGCGCGCAGTTCTGAGACATTCTGGGGCCTGGGTGCCAGGCGAATTGCTTCTGTTTTGGACGCTGTTGGGCTTATTCCATCAGCGGCAATCCTTCTGCCCAAAATTTCAACCTCGGGTGCGAGAAACAGGCACTTGGATTTCTTGACTCGTAAGCCAACCCGATCCAACCGCTTTAGTACTCCCTCCAATTTACGGAGATGGAAGTCGGTGTCCCTGCCCGTGATAAGTATGTCGTCTTGAAATACAACCGTCCCCGGGATGGACTTGAGCAGACTCTCCATGTTGCGCTGGAATATGGCAGCTGCCGACCTGATGCCGAATGGGCATCGATTGTACATGAAAAGGCCTCGATGTGTGTTGATGGTGGTGAGTAGCTTGGATTCCTCGGTCAATTCTTGCGTCATTTACGCAGATGTGAGGTCTAGTTTTGAGAAAAGTTTATCTCCAGCCAATGTGGCAAATAAGTCCTCCGCTCTGGGCAGCGGGTACTGGTTCTGTTGGGAGACTCTGTTTATGGTAGATTTGTAGTCCCCACAGATTTGTACAGATCCATCAGGCTTCATGACTGGGACGATGGGACTTGCCCAGTCGCTAAATTCCACAGGTGATATAATGCCTTCCCACAGAAGCCTGTCTAGTTCATGTTCAATCATTTCCCTCATCACATAGGGTACAGCTCTGGCCTTGTGATGGACCGGTCTAGCATCTTGTGTGATGTAGATTTTAACTTTGGCCCCTTTGAAAGTGCCCACACCTGGCTGAAAGAGATGTTCAAATGGCTTTATAACTGTTGAGCAGGAGGTCCGTTCCTCTAATGACATGGCATGGACATCATCCCATTTCCAGTTTAGTTTTGCCAGCCAGCTTCTCCCCAGCAGTGCTGGGGGGTCTCCGGGGACAATCCACAGGGGAAGTCGGTTCAATGTCCCTTTGTGTGTGACAGAGAGCATGGCGCTGCTGAGGACTGGTACGATTTCTTTGGTATAAGTCCTTAGTTTGGTGTCGACCCTTGTGAGTTTTGGTCTGACGCTTTTATGCGGCCACAGTTGTTCAAATTGTTGAGCGCCCATGAGAGAGTGACTTGCTCCTGTATCCAGCTCCATGTTGACAGGTATCCCGTTGAGTCGGACCCTCATCATTATAGGAGGCATCCTGTTGTAGGAGCAGCGGCCATTGATCGCGTTGACCCGCTGTACATCGGTGTCCCGGGTACTGTCCCCACCGTCTTCTGGTCCGCTTTCCGACCCATCCGATTCGTATCCCAGCCGAGCTGCCATTTGTTTGCACATGCGTGCCAAATGCCCTGTATATTCACAGTTCCTGCAATCAGCCTGCTGAAATTGACATCCCCTTGACGAGTGCCCACCCCCACACCTCCAGCACTGACCTGTTCCATTCTTCAAAGTGTTCCCAAAGAATGAGTTGCGTCTGGCTGATCTCTCTTGAGCTTCTCTCAGTTTGTAGTTGATTGCTCGCATTGTGGGTTGATGAGGTGTGAACGGCCTTTCCTGTGGTACTTGGGATGGCTTCTGGTGCTACTGCCTGCTGTCGAGAGCCTGTTCTCCCGGTTTTGTCTCTGTGTTGAGGTAGCAGCTTGTTTAGTGCTGCGAACTTCTTTTCCGATATTTCGTTAGTTGTCGAACCTGCATTGTAAATCAACCTCGTTTCTTCTTCCCCTACCAAGAATGTCTGTGTCAGGTTCTTGGTCTCTATGAGCTTTCAGAATATGCCTGCGTGGCCTATTCCTTCAATGAAAAAATCTCTCACCATTCTTTCCTCAGTTCATCGCAGAACTCACATAAACTAGACAACCTCGGAAGTTCCGCCACGAAGTCGGGTATGCTCTGGCCCACTCAGTGCCTGTGGTTGTAGAACGTGTGTCTGGCCATTTGTAGGCTGCTCGCTGGCTTCAGGTGGTCGCTTACCAGTGTGCTTAATTTTTCAAACGACTTGCTTGCTGGTTTCTCAGGTGCCAGCAGATCCTTCAATAAAGCGTATGTTTTCGAGCCACAGCTGGTCAAGAGCTGGGCTCTTCTCTTGTCTGCCTTATTGTCGCCTAACCAATCTTTCATAACAAAGCTTTGCTGGAGCCTTTCTATAAAGTCCTCCCAATTGTCTCCCGCTTTGTACTTTTCATCTGATCCGTTGTTCGCCATTCTGTGGATTCTGTAATCCCGTAACTCGTCGCTAATGTAAAGTCCTGACCCTTAATACAGATTCACACGAGGCATATAGTGAAGTCAAGGTCACTCAGGACCTGCACCTTTATTTCACAGCTCTGAGACCTGTCCTTATATACCTGTCTCTTGAAAGTGCACCCCTGGTGGTAAGATATGCTGGTGGTTACAGGTCATATCTTATTACAGTCATGTGTAGCATGTTTGGATACAGTTATATATAATAATGTAAGATACATGACAGCAGGCATTCACATCTGACTTGGAGTCATCATTTCATCCGAACAAAAGTCACTCTCAGCCTTCCTCCATTGATTCTGAACAGCAATTTACCTCCTCAACTTCAAATATACTGCAAATACTCACTTCAAGTGCACTCCTGATCATCCTGTGTGACACACTTTTTCACCATCAGCCTCACAATGCCCTGCAAAGCGGACACAAATTGATTCTCTTTGCAAGGAGCTCATTTCTTTTGCTTTGCACAACACTTTTTACAATTACACAAAAAAATGTTTTGAAAACGCTCACCTAACAACTGGCAGAGAATACTTTCAATTTCTTCACTGCTGTGCGATGAGTTGCTACTTCTGCACCACTCTACTTGGCAGCATTGTCTTCTTAAACCCTCCACCTGCTTTGTGCAGTACTCACTGCTCCACCTTCTAATTTGAAGCCATCACGTCAAGTAATCTTTCCTTTGTGAATTGGTGCAGCCATGACACATACTATCAGTTGTGATCATATTATCGTGTCACAAGACCATTTCCAGCCTTCAGTTTTAGTGGATGAGAACAGTTTTTGCAGTCGACTGCAAATACATTGGCAAAATCTTTTGAAACACAGTGATGCTGTGAGCAATTGCACTTATGTGCGAACACTGCCCCCCAGCTTGAAAACCACCATCTTGGCCAGCTTTCCCTTCTGAGCCTGCACGTAAGACTCTCTTTACTTTGCAAATGGACTGGAGGAAATCGGCACACTACTCGTTGCCATTATTTGACACTTTCTGAAGAATCTCTCAGCCTCCCTGCGTTGATTGTTGTTCGATCTCTCTGATTTCCAATGAAATACGAACTCCGGTTGTAATTTTAATGTAATTTTATTCTGGCAGCAGCAACAAGCTCTTGGCTTTAAACTCGGCCTTTGTCCTTCTGAGACCACATGGCCAAAATGGCTGTACTTATACCTGGTTCAATTTCCAGAAAATAACTCACCTTCTTTGACCTTATTGGCTCACTTGATAGTCTGTTAACCTTTAATTGGCTCGCTACCCAAGGTCCTAAAATGTTAAGTTGATTGATGACTTAATGCAATGTGGTCTGTGTCTTTTTCAAAACTGCAGCCAGGCTGCAGAGCTTGAATTCTCTATCACTCCCACCTTTGATTCTTTCACAAACTGAATCATAAAACATCAGCTATCACTGGTTAAACATTCTACAAAATAATTTGATACATGTTAATCGAATTTCCTTCTAAAATTTGTTGATGTGTTTCGCCACATGTCCGGACTAGTAGCTTCCACATAAATTTACACCAACCCGAGTTCCATCGTGGCCACAATGGAAGTCTAGTTTTAGTAGGTTAATTAACCTGATTCCAATTTAATCCAAATCAATACCTTAATTCAACCAGTAAACAACCTTCCCTTAAGCATAACATACCCCTGTGCCACGTACAGATGGTCTGCTGGGACCTGCAAGGTGTCTCACCTGCGGAACAGCAGCTACAGCCGCCTGGTCGCAACAACATTTAATCAACATAAACAAACAATATAAAAGTAAAATAATTACAATGAATAGAATTAAACCTTCCACCAATGAAGTTCCTATTAAACCTAGCCATTCAGTGGCTCCGCTCCACAAAGTGAATGATGGGGGTTGCTTAAGTTTTTCCATCTCCTTTTGGATATGCTCCGCTAAGTGGGTAATTTCTTCGGAGCTATCTGGCATATATGTGCAACACTCAGTTCCGAGTAGGGCGCAAGTACCTCCCTTTTCAACCGGGATGTAATCAAGGGCCAGTCTATTCTGCAGGGCTACTGTGCAGATTGCTACCATTTCTGCATTGATTTTAACTAGGGCCTCTGAGGTATCATTGGCTATCCGGTCCACAACGGATGCCATGTTAATGGATTCCCTTGCCAGTCTGGCGGTCCCATACCTGGGGATCAGAATGGCAAAGAACCTCTCTGTTTCTGTGATAGCTCTCTTAGGACGGTGTAAATGTTCCGACAGTGACTTTATATGATACATATAAGGCACAATGTAGGCTAAATAGCAGGATCCCGTCCAATTTTAGGGCAGCCAAGGGTAGGCCTTGTGGCCACACACCCAATCGGTGCCATTATAGGCAATGAATGTTAGCTGTTTCTTTGTCAGCAACACTTCGGGGCCTGTCCAGGCTTTTCCATCTGTTTCATTCAGAATCCCCGTTACGTTAAAAATTCCCACATCGGCCCAGTTTGGACGGTTCCGTGGCTTGATTATATTATAATTCTGGGAGCAGTTACTATACCCCATATTTTGGCCTCCTTTGATGTTTCTAATCAGACAGACCGATTCCCCCGGTCTTCCTATTCCCGTTGTATTAGTGATAACAATAAATGGGGACCATTTGGAATTATTGTAGCACGGTTGGTATCCCCCTTCAAAGGTAGTCAGATTGTAACCTGCTGACTTCCATTTACGTGCCCAGTTTTCCGTATCCTGAAACGCATTGCCTGTTTTGTTTTGATTAATTATCCACTCAGCCATTTCCGAGATATTCAAGGGAACTGGCCTCAAGGGAATCCCTCCCTTTGAGTGAATAGGAATATGCGCACACACCCAACAAGTAGAAATGTTACCTTGTTTGGCATAAATGTATGACATATATTAGAAGGTATTTACATGTAATTCCCTTGCTACCCTACTATTTCCCTTTGGTGCAGAGGGTCGGCTAGTAAGAAGTAGGCCTATGCCTAGAATACCTACAGTCAGTAATACAGTAAATTTATACATTTTGGCAAAAAGTAATTGTCCTTATTAGATTTCAGCTTCAGTTACGGGTGCTTGTTTAACGTGTGAAGCGTGGATCCAGGCTTTCTTTCCTTGGACTTTAACAGCTGCCTGGGTGGTCAATAACACTTGATAAGGTCCCTCCCACTTGGCACCCAAAGGTTCTTTATGCAACTTTTTCATATTCACCCAGACTCCTGGGATGATGTCGTGTCCTCCTTCGGGTGGATTACCCCAAGCTGCCGATACCTGTCGGGAAACAGAATTAATAGCATTGGTTAAGTTCTGACAGTATGATAACAAAGTGTCACTCAATAAGTGAACATCAGCTTTCCGTAAATCAATAGTTCCTGGCAGCGACATGGGTCTTCCTGTTATAATTTCAAATGGGCTTAGACCTGTAGTTCTGTTCGGGGTTGCCCTAATGCTTCAAAGCACCATTGGTACTGCCTGGGGCCATGGTGTTCCTTCTTGGTGATATTTGGCAAGCTGTTGTTTCAGAGTTCGATTCATTCGCTCTATTTGTCCTGATGATTGTGGATGATAAGGACAGTGTAAATCCCACGTAATGTTCAGTAACCTACAGACTTCTTGGCAGACAGCACCTGTGAAGTGTGTTCCCTGATCTGAGTCAATGCTACTCGGGACTCCCCATCGGGGAATGTAATCTTGACACAAGACCTTTGCAGTGCGATTGGCTGTGGCTCTTTTAGTTGGGACAGCTTCTACCCATCGAGAGAATCTGTCGACCATGACAAGAATGTTAGTGTATCCTTGGCATGAAGGAAGAGATATATAATCAACCTGCAGATGCTGGAATGGTCCGACAGGGGCAGGGGGCCTCAGTTGGGGCATTACCGTGATGGGTCCAGAATTATTTTTCTGGCAGACCACAACATACCAGCTGGGCATGTTTTTTAAATCCCCGACCCCACCAGCTTTTCTGGAACTGTCCCATCATCTGTTGTGAGGCCAAATGTCCCCACGAGTGGATCTGTTGGGCTAAAAAAGGCATAAGCGCTTGTGGCGCGACTGGCTTGTCGGTAACTCTTTGTCTCCAGACACCATCTTCACATAGATTAATTCCTGCCTCAATCCATGTCCATTTTTCCTCTCGGGAGCGCTCGCCTTGCATTGTTTGTAGGTCTCGTGTCAGAGTCCTGAGTGCTTTCAATCTGCACATCTGTGTTGGTTCTTCTGGAGGAACGCCCTGTGAGGCGGCATCTTTAGCTGCCTGGTCGGCTAGGTCATTTCCCTGTGCTTCTGTGGTATTTTCCTTGGTATGGGCCTTACACTTCAGGATGGACACTTCCTGAGGTAATTGTATGGCCTCTAGTAAGTCTCGGACTTCTTTTCCATTTTGGATAGGTGTACCAGCAGCAGTGAGGAATCCCCTTTTCCGCCATAACAGACCAAAGTCGTGAGCGACTCCAAAAGCATAACGTGAATCTGTCTAGACATTAGCTGTCTGTCCTTCTGCTATTCGACATGCTTCTGACAGGGCCCGTAACTCGGCCTGTTCTGCTGACGTCCCTGAGGGTAAACATCCTTTTGCCACGACCTCATATAAGGTTGTAACTGCCCATCCTGCTTTTCTGGTACCATTGTCAACAAAGGAGGAACCATCTGTAAACAGGATGAGGTCTGGGTTGTGCAGAGGCTCCTGTGTTGCTAAGGCTGCTTCTTCTGTTTCTTTTAAAATCTACACGCAGTCATGCTCTTCACATTCTCTCCCCTCTTGCTCCCTTGATTCTGATCTCGGGAGCATAGTTGCGGGATTAACCGGACTGGCCCGGACGATATGGAGATAAGGAGCTTCCAAAACTGCTGTCCAGCAGGTCCATCGAGCTGCCATCACCTGAGACATTCTATTCATAGACAGCAAAGCGTATACGGCGTGGGGACACTTGACAATCAGCTTTTGGTCGAGGACTAGACCCGCAGTGATCATTACCGCTCGATATGTAGCTTCCACGGCCCTTAGGCAACTTCCCCATCCAAGGGCTACCGCATCCAGTTTTGCCGAATAATAGCCAATAGTCTTTGCCGATCCCCATGGTTCTTGTGTCAGTATAGCTGTCATATATCCTTCTTTCTCATGGACAAACAGGGTAAATGGCTTACCACTGTCGGGGATTCCCAGAGCCGGTGCCGAACACAAAGCCTTTTTCAAACTCAGGAAGGCCTCTTGCTGTTCCTTCGTGAGTGTGATGGCTTCTTTAGAGGCACGTTTCCCCTTTAAAATATCATTCAATGGCTGAGCAAGCTATGTGAAGGAGTCAATCCAATTTCTGTTAAAGTTACACAATCCGAAAAAAGACCTTAGTTCCTGAATAGTGGTGGGTTTTTTACCAGCCCGAATGGCTGCAGTTCTATCCTGGGTAAGTTCTCTCTTTCCTTGTGAAATCTTTTGTCCCAGGTATACAACCTCTTCTTGGGATATTTGTGCTTTGTCGATGCTGGCTTTATGTCCTTTCAGCCGAAGGTGGTCCAGCAAAGCTCGTAAATCTTGTTCATGTTGTTCTTCCGTGTTTGAAGCGAGCAGGATATCGTCGACATATTGGATGACTGTGGATGACAGGGGAGGTAATTCTCGCAAATGGCTTTGTAAAGCCATCTGGAATACCGTAGGGCTGTTGTGGAAACCCTGCGGTAACCGGCTCCAAGTATACTGTTGTCTTTGGACAGTGAAAGCAAACCACTGTCGAACCTCCGGTGCCAGAGGCACTGACCAAAATCCATTGGCCATATCTATAACCGAGAAATATTTATGTTCCAGTTTGAGGGCATTAAAAATGGTGGACGGATCTGCGACCAAAGGAGCTTTTTGATCAATACACTGGTTAGCTTTCCTATACACGACAGTCAAACGCCAAGTCTCATTCGATTTCTGTACCGGCCACATGGGGCTATTGGAGGAGCTATGTGTTTTAATAAGCACACCTTGTTTCTCCAATTGCTGAATAACCGGTGAGATTCCCACGATGGCAGTTGGACTGATGGGATACTGTTTAGTGCATGGAGGCTTGGTCCCGGTAAATGACGCAGGCTCCATCTGGAGTAGGCCACAATCGTTCTTATCTTTAGCCCATATCGGATGTTCCTTCAATTCTTCTTTCTTCAAAGTTCTAATTGACCATGTCACCCGACCATCCTCTAAATGCAACGATGAATCTACTTGGATTCGAACGTCTATTCCCAAAAGAGGTTGATCTACGGGGCCTATCCAGACCGGCGTGGTTAGTTCATGTGGACCCAGCCCTATAAGTACCGGTGTTGTCCTTTTAATTTCCATTTTATGGCCCCCAACTCCATAGGCTGTACGTGCCCTACCATCCAACGGCAAAAAGTATCCATATTGTAGGGGTAGCATGTTAATTCCACCCCTGTGTCTAAAAGACAGTCCACATCCTTATCGCCCACCCTCACAGTTATATATAGCCCATCTCCCCTTTGTTGTATTAGTGCGAGGAGCGGAGCCAGGATGGGCTCTAATCGTTTTTTGCTATCCCAAGTAACTCCTTCTGTTGTTGTATTGTCAGTCGCTTAAATGCTTCTATGAGGTCATTATCTTGTGACAAGCCTGGTTTGTTGGCTGAATTGTATCCCTGGCTGTGTCCTCTTCCCCGGTCACGACCTTGCTGTTTTGCCCTGCACGTCTTGGCCCAGTGACCTTCTTTCCCACAATAATGACATTTTCCGGGTAATTTTCCGAATAACTGTTTATCGGAATCCTGGGATTTCCATCCCACAGCCTGTACAGCTCGGACTTTAGCTCCCATATCCCGATCTAATTGGTTACATCGATCCACCAATGCTGCAAAGGTAGTTCCTCTCCCTTCCCAGTCCGGTAACACTACCTTAAGCATTTTGCACAGTTCTGGCTTTAGACCTGCCACGAAAGCTGCTTTCAGGGGTCCAAACACTTGTTCATCCATTTCCTCATCCGTATTATTCATACCCGAATGTTCTAACCACATGCATCTAAACCTCTCGTCATACTCCAGGACCTCCCCTGTTACTTTCTGTTGGCAGGCTGCAATTTTTCCCCAGTCTGTTTTCGCTGGACAGAAGGCTTGCAGCCAGTGTTTAATCGCCTCCCATCCTGCGTTTAATTCTTGCTCATCCTGCCCCAAAGCTTCTTCTACCTTGTCGTGCAATTTTCTTCCCTGTGTTTTTGGCACCATTATGGTCAAAATTTGCACTCCGTCCCAGGGATGAAGTTGATATATATTTCTTAAGCGGTCCAATTGGTCCCACGTTTTTACTCCCCCTTTCTTTGGATTGGGCAATTCCTTGGACCATTTATCAATTTTCTCTGGGTCTGCCGGATCATGAACTAAGTATTCTGCATATACCCTTTTCCTCGTTTTTTTGGTTCCGCCCTCATCCGCAGCCTCTTCTGATTTAACTACAACTCGTCTTTTTTTAAACGGGGCAAAGCGCACCCCTAATTCTTCATCCTCCAACTCTGTATCGTCAGAGGATTCAGAATCCGTATTTATTCCTCGGTCGTGTCTTCGGGTTTGCGCTTATAATTTATCCAAACATGGCTACCTTGGGAATTGACCGATACATTTTACTTTTCCGATTACTGTCTCTTGACCTAATGATTTTTTCCATTCTTTAATTTCACCTTTAAGATCTTTAACTTCCGCTTCCGACTTTTCAAGTTCAAGTCTTTTCTGTCGCAGCTGTGCACAAACAGCTTGCAATTGGTCCTTTGTACTGATCAGTTCTCGATCATGTTGGGAACGCATTATAATTTCATTCCGCTTTCGGATCTGTCCCATAACGGCTAGGGACCATCTAGTTCGCTCTTTATTTTTCATGCGGGTCGTTTTTCCCCAGACCCTTTTAATCTCGTCCAAGGACCATTGTCCTTTGGAGGTTCTGTACTTTTGTTCGATCTGAATACAGGTTTTAGATAAGTTCAATTGTTGCTCTATGTATTCTTTCAACTGTTCAAGGATTTCATCTATCGAAACCTCAAGTGGTGCCTGCCCATCTTTAACAGTTGTAGGCAATTCTTTGCTCTTATCTCCTGCTGCCATAATACTGATTTCTTTACTGGGGTCTCGAGTCGTAGGCTTTCCAGCCGATCAGGGGGTCGGTGATTAATGAACTAACACACCGCCGAAGTTAGACGTCTATGGGACCTCGTGCCGACTACCAACCGGAGGGTTCACAAACCGGAGACTTTCGGAATCGCGTAGAAGGAGCGGCGAATTTAGACTTTTGACCGAGGACTTTTATAAAGAGGAGTGCTTACCTTTGTCCTTCTGAGACCACATGGCCAAAATGGCTGTACTTATACCTGGTTCAATTTACAGAAAATAACTCGCCTTCTTTGACCTTATTGGCTCATTCGATAGTCTGTTAAGCTTTAATTGGCTCGCTACCCAAGGTCCGAAAATGTCAAGTTGATTGATGACTTAATGCAATGTGGTCTGTGTTTTTTTCAAAACTGCAGCCAGGCTGCAGAGCTTGAATTCTCTATCAATTGTGGACAGCAATTGAATGAGTTCCGAAAAAGTTGCCTTTGCGGCTAGCAGAGAATGGTTTTCATCTATTGACCTCTGGGTTATGGGCCCAGCACGCTTCAGCGGCGCCACTCTGCTCAGCTGTTTTAATCCAATATTCCACTGCATTTAACACAATCCACTGATGCCACATTTCTCTTTCACTTCAGGTCATCTTTCCCTCCCTAATTAACTGTAGGCATTCACATATGACTCGCAGTCATCATTTCATCCAAACAAAAGTCACTCTCAGCCTTCCTCCATTGATTCTGAACAGCAATTTACCCATTCAACTTCAAATATACTGCGAATACTCACTTCAAGTGCACTCCTGATCATCCTTTGTGACACATGTTTTCACCTTCAGCCTCACAATGCCCTGCAAAGCGGACACAAATTGATTCTCTTTGCAAGGAGACCATTTCTTTTGCTTTGCAGACCACTTTTCACAATTACACAAAAAAATGTTTTGAAAACGCTCACCTAACAACTGGCAAAGAATACTTTCAATTTGTGCACTTCTGTCCGATGGGTTGCTGCTTCTGCACCACTCTGCTTGCCAGCATTGTCGTTTTAAACCCTCCACCTGCTTTGTGCAGTACTCACTGCTCCACTTTCCAATTTGAAGCCATCACGTCAAGTAATCTTTTCTTTGTGAATTTGTGCAGCCATGACACATACTATCAGTTGTGATCATATTATCGTGCCACAAGTCCATTTCCACCCTTCAGTTTTAGTGGTTGAGAGCAGTCTTTTCAGTCGACTGCAAATACATTGGCAAAATCTTTTGAAACACCGTGATGCTGCACTTGTGAGCAATTGAACTTGTGTGCCAACACTGCCCCCTTGCTTGCAAACCACCCTCTTGGCCAGCTTTCCCTTCTGAGCCTGCATGTAAGACTATCTTTACTTTGCAAATGGACTGCAGGAATTGCCACACGACTCGTTGCCATTATTTGACACTTTCTGAAGTGTCTCTCAGACTCTCTGCGTTGATTGTGGACAGCAATTGAACGAATTACGAAAAAGTTGCTTTTACGGCTAGCAGAGAATGGTTTCGATCCATTGACCTCTGGGTTATGGGCCCAGCACGCTTCCGCTGTGCCACTCTGCTCAGCTGATTGAAGCTAATATTCCACTGCATTTCACACAATCCACCGATGCCACATTTCTCTTTCATATCAAGTCATCTTTCCCTCCCGAATTGACTGCAGGCATTCACATATGACTCACAGTCATCATTTCATCCTAACAAAAGTCACTCTCAGCCTTGCTCCATTGATTCTTTACAGCAATTTACCCACTCAACTTCAAATATGCTGCGAATATTTACTGCTAACATAACAGTGCACTCCTGATCGCACTTTTTGACACACATTTTCCCCTTTCGCCCCACAATGCCCTGCAAAGCTGACACAAATTGATTCTCTTTGCAAGGAGCTCATTTATTTTGCTTTGCACACCACTTTTTACAATTACACAAACCAATGTTTTAAAAAACGCTCACCTAACAACTGGCAGAGAATACTTTCAATTTCTTCACTGCTGTGCGATGGGTTGCTACTTCTGCACCATGTAAGGGGTTCTCGCGGAGTGTTGTTATGCCTTGGGTGTCTCTCTCTGGACTTCTGCCCTCACAGCTTATGCCTGGCCTGTGAGGTACCCTGAATGCTGCAAGAACACCCCTGGAGAGACTGTGTCCACAGCTTATGAAGTGAGTTTTGAAACTCATGCGTCCCCACAGCTTATGCCTAGCCTGTGAGGCACGTGTGAGTGACAAACACTCCTAACCCCTTCTTCTCTAGCCTGTGACACACAGTTGAGCATTTTCGAGGCGCTCCTAGCTTCCCTTACACTGTTCTGACATAAGACTCACGATCAGGAGATGCAATACAATAGAATTGAGACAAGGTGATTCCAAGAGGAACTGAGGCTTCCAATTTATTTGACAAGGTGTATCTCAACAAACAGCAATATACCAACAAAACAATCCCCCTAAATCCCACTAAATGGACACAACGAAAATTTTTACACAAGTTTAGCTGCACAGTGCCCAATCTCCCACCTTTCCTGGCCGAACTGAGTTGGGAGTTCTGGGGACCACAGGTTATACTCACTACTGTGCCTTTTGCAGTCTGGTGGTTTGTTTCTTCTATCTTCGGTGTCTTCGGACACTGGTTTTCCTTCAGTGTCGAGAGGGTTGCTGGTTGTTGGATCACGAGAGCAGAGAGCCACACACACTGCGTCAGAAACCCCTTTTTATAGCCAGATTATCCAGTCTGCCTCTCGTGCTGTAATCGATGCTTCCCATTGGTGGGCTTTGTGATTTTGAAAAATGCAGCAGTTTTAGATTATTGCAGGTTTTTTCCACTGATGTTAACCTACTCAAGGTTTGAGTAGGTGTTGCTTGCGTTGGCCTCCTGTAGCCATTGTGTAGGCCCTTGGGTTGTTTTGGGTTCCCTAGTTTTCTGAAGGTCTGCATAATTTCCCTCCAATTCAGTTTTTCTAACCTACTCAAGGTTTGAGTAGATGTTAGAAACATAGAAACATTGAAAATAGGTGCAGGAGTAGGCCATTCGGCTCTTCGAGCCTGCACCGCCATTCAATGAGTTCATGGCTGAATATGCAACTTCAGTACCCAATTCCTGCTTTCTCGCCATACCCCTTGATCCCCCTAGTAGTAAGGACTACATCTAACTCCCTCCTGAATACATTTAGTGAACTGGCCTCAACAACTCTCCGTGTCAGAGAATCCCACAGGCCCACCACTCTCTGGGTGAAGAAGCCTCTCCTCATCTCCGTCCCAAATGGCCCACCCCCCCCCCCCCCCCCCCCCATCCTTAGACTGTTACCCCTGGTTCTGGACCTCCCCAACATTAATAAGAACATAAGAACATAAGAATTAGGAACAGGAGTCGGCCATCTAACCCCTCGAGCCTGCTCCACCACCCAACAAGATCACGGCTGATCTAGCCGTGTACTCAGCTCCACTTACCCCCCAGCTCCCCATAACCCTTAATTCCCTCATTGGTGAAAAATCTATCTATCTGTGATTTGAATATATTCAATGAGCTAGCCTCAACTGCTTCCTTGGGCAGAGAATTCCACAGATTCACAACCCTCTGGGAGAAGAAATGGCTTCTCAACTCGGTTTTAAATTGGCTCCCCCATATTTTGAGGCTGTGCCCCCTAGTTCTAGTCTCCCTGACCAGAGGAAACAACCTCTCTGCCTCTATCCTGTCTATCCCCTTCATTATTTAAAATGTTTCGATAAGATCACCCCTCATCCTTCTGAACTCCAACGAGTAAAGACCCAATCTACTCAATCTATCATCATAAGGTAACCCTCTCATATCCGGAATCAGCCTAGTGAATCGTCTCTGTACCCCTTCCAAAGCTAGTATATCCTTCCTTAAGTAAGGTGACCAAAACTGCATGCAGTACTCCAGGTGCGGTATCACCAATACCCTGTACAGTTGCAGCAGGACCTCCCTGCTTTTGTACTCTATCCCTCTCGCAATGAAGGCCAACATTCCATTCGCCTTCCTGATTACCTGCTGCACTTGCAAACTAACTTTTTGGGATTCATGCACAAGGACCCCCAGGTCCCTCTGCACCGCAGCATGTTGTAATTTCTCCCCATTCAAATAATATTCCCTTTTACTGTTTTTTTTTCCGAGGTGGATGACCTCACATTTTCGGACATTGTATTCCATCTGCCAAATCTTAGCCCATTCGCTTAACCTATCTAAATTTCTTTGCAGCCTCTCTGTGTCCTCTACACAACCCGCTTTCCCACTAATCTTTGTGTCATCTGCAAATTTTGTTACACTACACTCTGTCCCCTCTTCCAGGTCATCTATGTATATTGTAAACAGTTGTGGTCCCAGCACCGATCCCTGTGGCACACCACTAACCACTGATTTCCAACCCGAAAAGGACCCATTTATCCCGACTCTCTGCTTTCTGTTTGCCAGCCAATGCTCGATCTATGCTGATACATTTCCTCTGACTCCGCGTACCTTTATCTTCTGCAGTCACCTTTTGTGTGGCACCTTATCGAATGCCTTTTGGAAATCTAAATACGCCACATCCATCAGTACACCTCTATCCACCATGCTCGTTATATCCTCAAAGAATTCCAGCAAATTAGTTAAACATGATTTCCCCTTCATGAATCCATATTGCGTCTGCTTGATTGCACTATTCCTATCTAGATGTCTTGCTTTTGCTTCCTTGATGATAGCTTTACGCATTTTCCCCACTACAGATGTTAAACTAACCGGCCGATAGTTACCTGCCTTTTGTCTGCCCCCTTTTTTAAACAGAGGCGTTACATTAGCTGCTTTCCAATCCGATGGCACCTCCCAGAGTCCAGAAAATTTTGGTAGATTATAACGAATGCATCTGGTATAACTTCCGCCATCTCTTTTAATACCCTGGGATGCATTTCACCAGGACCAGGGGACTTGTCTACCTTGAGTCCCATTAGCCTGTCCAGCACTACCCCCCTTGTGATCGTGATTGTCTCAAGGTCCTCCCTTCCCACATTCCCGTGACCAGCAATTTTTGCATGGTTTTTGTGTCTTCCACTATGAAGACCGAAGCAAAATAATTGTTTAAGGTCTCAGCCATTTCCACATTTCCCATTATTAAATGCCCCTTCTCATCTTCTAAGGGACCAACATTTACTTTAGTCACTCTTTTCCGTTTTATATATCGGTAAAAGCTTTTACTATCTGTTTTTATGTTTTGCGCAAGTTTACATTCGTAATCTATCTTCCCCTTCTTTATTGCTTTCTTAGTCATTCTTTGCTGTCGTTTAAAATTTTCCCAATCTTCTAGTTTCCCACTAACCTTGGCCACCTTATACGCATTGGTTTTTAATTTGATACTCTCCTTTATTTCCTTGGTTATCCATGGCTGGTTATCCCTTCTCTTACCGCCCTTCTTTTTCACTGGAATATATTTTTGTTGAGCACTATGAAAGAGCTCCTTTAAAGTCCTCCACTGTTCCTCAATTGTGCCACCATTTGGTCTGTGTTCCCAGTCTACTTTAGCTAACTCTGCCCTCATCCCACTGTAGTCCCCTTTGTTTCAGCATAGTACACTCGTTTGAGACACTACTTCCTCACCCTCAATCTGTATTACAAATTCAACCATACTGTGATCACTCATTCCGAGAGGATCTTTTACTAGGAGATCGTTTATTATTCCTGTCTCATTACACAGGACCAGATCTAAGATAGCTTGCTCCCTTGTAGGTTCTGTAACATATTGTTCTAAGAAACAATCCCGTATGCATTCTATGAATTCCTCCTCAAGGCTACCCTGTGCGATTTTATTTGACCAATTGATATGTAGGTTAAAATCCCCCATGATTACTGCCGTTCCCTTTTCACATGCCTCCATTATTCCCTTGATTATTGTCCGCCCCACCGTGAAGTTATTATTTGGGGGCCGAAAACTACGCCCACCAGTGACTTTTTCCCCTTACTATCTCTAATCTCCACCCACAATGATTCAACATTTGCTTATCAGAGCCAATATCGTCTCTCACAACTGCCCTGATATCATCCTTTATTCACAGAGCTACCCCACCTCCTTTCCCTTCTTGTCTATCTTTTCGAATTGTCAGATACCCCTGTATGTTTAATTCCCAGTCTTGGCCACCCTGCAACCACATTTCTGTAATGGCCACCAAATCTTACCCATTTGTGCCATCAGCACATTTACTTTATTTCGAATGCTGCATGCGTTTAGGTAGAGTGTTTTAATACTAGTTTTTAAACCATGATTTTTAGTTTTGACCCCTCCTGCAGCCTCTTTATATTCATACATAATGTCCCTTCCTGTCACCTTGTGGTTTACACTTACCCAGTGCTACTCTGCTCTGTTGCCTCCTGCCTTTTGCATTCTTTCTTGGGGTCCTGTTCATCTGAGCTTTCACCCACTCTAACTAGCTCAGAGCACTCTCCTGGGTTCCTATCCCCCTGCCAAGCTAGTTTAAAGCCCTCCCAACCGTACTATCAAAACCACCTGCGAGAACATTGGTCCCGTCTCTGTTGAGGTGTAACCTGTCCGACTTGTACAGGTCCCACCTTCCCCAGAAGCGGTCCCAATTGTTCAGGAAACTAAAGCCCTCCCTCCTACACCAAAGGGAGAGTGGAGAGCACCAGTTCTAACTGTCACAGGACGGGAGAGTGGAGAGCACCAGTTCCAACTATCACAGGACGGGAAAGTGGAGAGCACCAGTTCCAACTGTCACAGGACGGGAGAGTGGAGAGCACCAGTTCCAACCGTCGCAGGAGAGAGAGTGGAGAGCACCAGCTCCAATTGTCGCAGGAGAGAGAGTGGAGAGCACCAGCTCCAACTGTCGCAGGAGAGAGAGTGGAGAGCACCAGCTCCAACTGTCGCAGGACGGGAGAGTGGAGAGCACCAGTTCAAACTGTCACAGGACAGAGAGTGGAGAGCACCAGTTCAAACTGTCACAGGACGGGAGAGTGGAGAGCACCAGTTCAAACTGTCACAGGACGGGAGAGTGGAGAGCACCAGTTCCAACTGTCGCAGGACGGGAGAGTGGAGAGCACCAGTTCAAACTGTCACAGGACAGAGAGTGGAGAGCACCAGCTCCAACTGTCGCAGGAGAGTTGATTGGGTTGGCCTCCTGTCGCCATTGTGTAGGCCCTTGCGTTATTTTGGGTTCCCTAGTTTTCTGAAGGTCTGCATAATTTCCCTCCATAGTGTTAACATGGGGAAGACAATAGCCCGATAATGGCGATGAGTCAGTCCCACAGTTTTCGAGAAAGTGCTCTCCCATTGGCTTGAAAGCCCCATGCTTCAGGCTGACTCTGTCTCACCATTGGCCCTCCAGTGTCCTCCCCCGTCCAATCACTGCTCTGCCAAGGTCAAACTGTCTTGGTTTCAATTCATATTGCAGCACAGACAGATCCCACAGCCTTTTCCTTCTGGGTAAAATGAGGGGGTTTTCGTCCTCCCTTACAACCACTCTGCTTGGCAGCATTGTCTTCTTAAACTCTCCACCTGCTTTGTGCAGTACTCTCTGCTCCACCTTCCAATCTGAAGCCATCACATCAAGTAATCTTTCCTTTGTGAATTGGTGCAGCCATGACACATACTATCAGTTGTGATCATATTATCGTGCCACAAGTCCATTTCCACCCTTCAGTTTTAGTGGATGAGAATAGTTTTTGCAGTTGACTGCAAATACATTGGCAAAATGTTTTGAAACACAGTGATACTGCGCTTGTGAGCAATTGCACTTGTGTGCCAACACTGCCCCCAAGCTTGCAAACCACCCTCTTGGCCAGCTTTCCCTTCTGAGCCTGCACGTAAGACTAGCTTTACTTTGCAAATGGACTGGAGTAATTTTGCAAACTACTCGTTGCCATTATTTGACACTTCATGAAGTGTCTCTCACCCTCTCTGCGTTCATTGTGGACAGCAATTGAACGAGTTCCGAAAAAGTTACCTTTGCGGCTAGCAGAGAATGGTTTCTATCCATTGACCGCTGGGTTATGGGCCCAGCACGCTTCAGCTACGCCACTCTGCTCAGCTGTTTTTAGCTAATATTCCACTGCATTTAACACAATCCACTGATGCCACATTTCTCTTCAACTTCAGGTCATTTTCCCTCCCTAATTAAATGCAGGCATTCACATATGACTCGGAGTCATCATATCATCCCAACAAAAGTCAGTCTCAGCCTTCCTCCATTGATTCTGAACAGCAATTTACCCACTCAACCTCAAATATACTGCGAATACTCACTTCAAGTGCAGTCCTGATCATCCTTTGTGACACACTTTTTCACCTTCAGCCTCACAATGCCCTGCAAAGCTGACACAAATTTATTCTCTTTGCAAGGAGCTCATTTCTTTTGCTTTGCGCACCACTTTTCACAATTACACCAAAAAATGTTTTAAAAATGCTCACCTAACAACTGGCATAGAATACTTTCAATTTCTTCACTACTGTGCGATGGGTTGCTACTTCTGCACCACTCTGCTTGGCAGCATTATCTTCTTAAACCCTCCACCTGCTTTGTGCAGTATTCACTGCTCCACCTTCCAAATTGAAGCCATCACGTCAAGTAATCTTTCCTTTGTGAATTGGTGCAGCCATGACACATGCTATCAGTTGTCATCATATTATAGTGCCACAAGTCCATTTACACCCTTCAGTTTTAGTGGATGAGAACAGTTTTTTCAGTCGACTGCAAATACATTGGCAAAATCTTTTGAAACACAGTGATGCTGCGCTTGTGAGCAATTGCACTTGTGTGCCAACACTGCCCCCTTGCTTGCAAACCACCCTCTTGGCCAGCTTTCCCTTCTGAGCCTGCATGTAAGACTATCTTTACTTTGCAAATGAACTGGAGGAATTTGGCACACGACTCGTTGCCATTATTTGACACTTTATGAAGTGTCTCTCAGCCTCTCTGCATTGATTGTGGACAGCAATTGAACGAGTTCTGAAAAAGTTGCCTTTGCAGCTAGCAGAGAATGGTTTCGATCCATTGACGTCTGGGTTATGGGCACAGCACGCTTCCGCTGCGCCACTCTGCTCAGCTAATTGAAACCAATATTCCACTGCATTTCACACAATCCACCGTTGCCACATTTCTCTTTCACTTCAACTCATCTTTCACAGAAACATAGAAAATAGGTGCAGGAGTAGGCCATTCAGCTTTTCGAACCTGCACCACCATTCGATAACATCATGGCTGATCTTTCCCTCAGTACCCCTTTCCCGCTTTCTCTCCATACCGCTTGATCCCTTTAGCCGTAAGGGCCATATCTAACTCCCTCTTGAATATATCCAATGAACTGGCAGCAACAACTCTCTGCGGCAGGGAATTTCACAGGTTCACAACTCTCTGAGCGAAGAAGTTTCATCTCATATCAGTCCTAAATGGCCTACTCCTTATCCTAAGACTGTATTCTCTTGTTCTGGATTTCCCCAATGTCGGGAACAATCTACCCGTATCTAACCTGTCCCGTCCTGTCAGAATCTTGTATCTTTCTATGAGATCCCCTCGCACCCTTCTAAACTCCAATGTATAAGGCCAAGTTGATCCAGTCACTCCTCATATGTCAGTCCGGCCATCCCGGTAATCAGCCTGGTGAACCTTCGCTGCACTCCCTCAATAGCAAGAACGTCATTCTTCAGATTAGGAGACCAAAACTGAACACAATCTTCCAGGTGAGGTCTCACCAAGGCCCTGTACAACTCCAGTAAGACCTTCCTGCTCCTATACTCAAATCCCCTAGCTATGAAGGCCAACATACCATTTGCCTTCTTTACTGCCTGCTGCACCTGTATGCCAACTTTCAATGACTGATGAACCATGACACCCAGATCTCGTTGCACCTCCCCTTATCCTAATCTGCCGCCATTCAGATAATATTCTGCCTTCGTGGTTTTGCCACCAAAGTGGATAACCTCATATTTATGCACATTATACTGCATCTGCCATTCGTTTGCCCACTCACCTAACCTGTCCAAGTTACTCTGCAGCCTCATAGCATCCTCCTCACAGCTCACAGTGCCACCCAACTTAGTGTCAACCGCAAATTTGTAGATACTACATTTAATCCCCTCATCTAAATCATTAATGTACAATGTAAACAGTCTAAGCCCGTCAGAATTTTAAACGTTTCTATGAGATCCCCTCTCATTCTTCTGAACTCCAGTGAATACAAGCCCAGTTGATCCAGTCTTTCTTGATATGTCAGTCCCGCCATCCCGGGAATCAGTCTGGTGAACCTTCGCTGCACTTCCTCAATAGCAAGAATGTCCTTCCTCAAGTTAGGAGACCAAAACTGTACACAATACTCCAGGTGTGGCCTCAACCAAGGCCCTGTACAACTGTAGCAACACCTCCCTGCCCCTGTACTCAAATCCCCTCGCTATGAAGGCCAACATGCCATTTGCTTTCTTAACCGCCTGTTGTACCTGCATGCCAACCTTCAATGAATGATGTACCATGACACCCAGGTCTCGTTGCACCTCCCCTTTTCCTAATCTGCCACCATTCAGATAATATTCTGTCTTCGCGTTTTTGCCCCCAAAGTGGATAACCTCACATTTATGCACATTATACTGCATCTGCTATGCATTTGCCCACTTACCTAATCTGTCTAAGTCACCCTGCAGCCTCTTAGCTTCTCCCTCATAGCTCACACCGCCACCCAGTTTAGTGCCATCTGCAAACTTTGCGATATTAGACTCAATTCCTTCATCCAAATCATTGATGTATATTGTAAAGAGTTGGGGTCCCAGCACTGAGCCCTGCAGCACTCCACTAGTCACTGCCTGCCATTCTGAAAAGGACCCGTTTACGCCGACTCTCTGCTTCCTGTCTGCCAACCAGTTCTCTATCCACGTCAGTATATTACCCCCAATACCATGTGCTTTGATTTTGCACACCAATCTCTTGTGTGGGACCTTGTCAAAAGCCTTTTGAAAGTCCAAATACACCACATCCACTGGTTCTCCCTTGTCCACTCGACTAGTTACATCCTCAAAAAATTCCAGAATATTGTTAAGCATGATTTCCCCTTCATAAATCCATGCTGACTTGGACCGATCCTGTCACTGCTTTCCAAATGCGCTGCTATTTCATCCTTAATAATTGATTCCAACATTTTCCCCACCACTGATGTCAGGCTAACCCGTCTATAATTACACGCTTTCTCACTCCCTCCCTTTTTAAAAAGTGGTGTTATATTCGCTCCCCTCTAGTCCATGGGAACTGATCCCGAGTCAATCGACTGTTAGAAAATGATCACCAATGCATTCACTATTTCTAGGGCCATATCCTTAAGTACTCTGGGATGCAGACTATCAGACCCCGGGGATTTATCGGCCTTCAATCCCATCAATTTCCCGAACACAATTTCCCGCCTAATAAGGATATCCTTCAGTTGCTCCTTCTCACTAGACCCTCGGTCCCCTTGTACTTTCGGAAGGTTATTTGTGTCTTCCTTTGTGAAGACAGAACCAAAGTATTTGTTCAATTGTCTGCCATTTCTTTGTTCCCCATTATAAATTCACCTGAATCCGACTGCAAGGGGCCCACGTTTGTCTTCACTAATCTTTTTCTCTTCACATATCTATAGAAGCATTTGCAGTCAGTTTTGATGTTCCCCGCAAGCTTCTTCTCGTAATCTATTTTCCCCCTCTTAATTAAACCCTTTGTCCTCCTCTGCTGAGTTCTAAATTTCTCCCAGTCCTCAGGTTTGCTGCTTTTTCTGGCCAATTTATATGCCTCTTCCTTGGATTTAACACTATCCATAATTTCCCTTGTCAGCCATGGTTGAGCCACCATCCCCGTTTTATTTTTACCCCAGACAGGGATGTACAATTGCTGAAGTTCATCCATGTGATCTTTAAATGTTTGCCATTGCCTATCCACCGTCAACCCTTTAAGTATTATTTGCCAGTCTACTCTCGCCAATTCACGCCTCAAACCATCAAAGTTATCTTTCCTTAAGTTCAGGACCCTAGTTTCTGAATTAACTGTGTCACTCTCCATCCTAATAAAGAATTCTACCATGTTATGGTCACTCTTCCCCAAGGGGTCTCGCACAACATGATTGCTAATTAGTCCTTTCTCATTGCACATCACCCAGTCTAGGATGGCCAGCTCCCTGGTTGGTTCCTCGACATATTGGTCTCGAAAACCATCCCTAATACACTCCAGGAAATTCTCCTCCACTGCTTTGCTCCCAGTTTGGTTAGCCCAATCAATATGTAGATTAAAGTCACCCATGATAACTGCTGTACCTTTATTGCATGCATCCCTTATTTCTTGTTTGATGTTGTCCCCAACCTTACGACTACTGTTTGGTGGTCTGTAAACAACTCCCACAAGCGTTTTCTGCCCCTTTGTGTTCCGCAGCTCCACCCATACCGATTCCACATCCTCCAAGCTACTATCCTTTCTTACTATTGCATTAATTTCCTTTTTAACCAGCAATGCCACCCCGCCTCCTTTTCCTTTCTGTCTATCCTTCCTAAATGTTGAAAAACCCTGGATGTTGAGTTCCCAGTCTTGGTCACCCTGGAGCCATGTCTCCGTGTTGCCAATTACATCATATCTGTTAACTGCTGTCTGCGCAGTTAATTTGTCCACCTTCGTACGAGTACTCCTCGCATTGAGGCACAGAGCCTTCAGACTTGTCTTTCTAACACACTTTGCCCCTTTAGAATTTTGCTGTAATGTGGCCCTTTTTGCTTTTTGCCTTAGGTTTCTCTGCCCTCCACTTTTACTTTTCTTCTTTCTATCTTTTGCTTCTGCCCCCATTCTACTTCCCTCTGTCTCCCTGCATAGGTACCTATCCCGCTGCCGTATTAGTTTAACTCCTCCCCAACAGCACCAGCAAACAGTCCCCCTAGGACATTGATTCCGGTCCTGCCCAGGTGCAGACCGTCTGGTTTGTACTGGTCCCACCTTCCCCAGAACCAGTTCCAATGTCCCAGGAATTTGAATCCCTCCCTGCTGCACCACTGCTGAAGCCACGTATTCATCTGAGCTATCCTGTGATTCCTACTCTGACTAGCACGTGGCACTGGTAGCAATCCTGAGATTACTACTTTTGAGGTCCTAATTTTGAATTTAGCTCCTCGATCCTTAATTAGTCTTATAGGACCTCATCTGTTTTTTTACCTAGATCGTTGGTACCTATATGCACCACGACAACTGGCTGTTCACCTTACCTTTTCAGAATGCCCTGCACTCGCTCCGAGACATCCTTGACCCTTGCACCAGGGAGGCAACATACCATCCTGGAGTCTTGGTTGTGGCCGCAGAAACGTATATCTATTCCCCTTACAATTGAATCCCCTATCACTATAGCTCTCCCACTCTTTTTCCTGCCCTCCTGTGCAGCAGAGCCACCCACGGTGCCATGAACTTGGCTGTTGCTGCCCTCCTCTGGTGAGTCATCCCCCTCAACAGTACCCAAAGCGGTGTATCTGTTTTGCAGGGGGATGACCGCAGGGGACCCCTGCACTACCTTCCTTGCACTGCTCTTCCTGTTGGTCTCTCATCCCCTATCTGGCTGTGTACCCTTTTCCTGCGGTAAGAACAACTCACTAAACGTGCTATTCACGTCATTCTCAGCATCGTGCATGCTCCAGAGTGAATCCGCCCGCAGCTCCAGCGCCACAATGCGGTCTGTCAGGAGTTGCAGCCGGACACACTTCCCGCACACATAGTCGTCAGGAACTTCCCTGACTTCCCACATAGTAAAGGAGGAGAATAACACGTGTCCGAGCTGTCCTGCCATGACTTAACCCCTAGATAAAATTAATTTGGCAATTACTGATACAGAAAAGAAAAAGAAAAATTACTTACCAATCAGCAGCCAATCACTTACCCCCTTGGCTGTGATGTCACCTTTCAATTTCTTTCTACTTCTTTTTTGCCTTCTCACCCTGCTGCAGCTGCACCGGCTGGGCCTCTTGTAAGCGGCTCGCCTCCCGAACTCCCGCCTCTCACGAACTCCCACTACTCACTGACAGGTCTCTTGTAGGCCGCTTGCCTCCCGAACTCCCGTCTCTCACAAACTCCCGCTGCTCACTGACGGGCCGCTTGTAGGCCGCTAGCCTCCGGAACTCCCGCCTCTTACTAATTGACTGCAGGCATTCACATATGACTCGGAATCATCATTTCATCCTACCAAAACTCATCCTCAGCCTTCCTCCATTGATTCTGAACAGCAATTTACCCACTCAAGTTCAAATATACTGCTAACATTTACTTCAAGTGCACTCCTGATCATCCTTTGTGACACACATTTTCACCTTCAGCCTTGCAAGGAGCTCATTTCTTTAACTTTGCACACCACTTTTCACAATTACACTAACATAACGCTCACCTAACAACTGGCAGGGAATTTGTTCACTGCTGTGCGATGGGTTGCTACTTCTGCACCACTCTGCTCGTCAACATTGTCTTCTTAAACCCTCCACCTGCTTTGTGCAGTACTCACTGCTCCACCTTCCAATTTGAAGCCATCACGTCAAGTAATCTTTCTTTGTGAATTGGTGCAGCCATGACATATACTATCAGTTGTCATCATATTATCGTACCACAAGTCCATTTCCACCCTTCAATTTTAGTGGTTGAGAGCAGTTTTTTCAGTCGACTGCAAATACATTGGCAAAATCTTTTGAAACACCGTGATGCTGCGCTTGTGAGCAACTGAACTTGTGTGCCAACATTGCCCTCTAGCTTGCAAATCACCCACTTGGCCAGCTTTCCCTTCTGAGCCTGCACGCAAGATTGCTTTTACTTTGCAAATGGACTGCAGGAATTGGCCACATTACTTGTTGCCATTACTTGACACTTTATGAAGTGTCACGCTACGTTGATTGTGGACAGCAATTGAATGAGTTACGAAAAAGTTGACATTGCAGCTCACAGAGAATGGTTTCGATTCATTCACCTCTGGGTTATGGGCCCAGCACGCTTCCCCTGCGCCACTCTGCTCAGCTGTTTTAAATCACTGTTCCACTGCATTTCACACACCTATGCCACATTTTTCTTTCACTTCAGGTCATCTTTCCCTCCCTCATTGACTGCGGATATTCACATTTGACTAGGAGTCATCATTTCATCTGACAAAAGGTCACTCTCAGCCTTCCTCCATTGATTCTCAACAGCAATTTACCCACTCTGTTGTGTATGCATGTAAAGCATGCACTCCCATGTTCCGCCACCAGGGAGCGCATCCTCTGAAGTCCCATGGGATCCCAGCATCCTTTGGGTGCACTCCAAATAAGCCGGCCCCTAAGGCCTGTTCCTCACTCTGGAGTGTCTTAATAAAGCCCGAGGTCACTGTTACTTTAACCTCCCTGTGTGCAGTCTCATCAGTGTAAGGAACACAACAACTGGCGACGAGTATACGAATCCAACGCAAAGATGCAGTAAACTGTGGGCATCCTGGAGAAGTTCTCGGAGGGTGCGGATTGGGAAGCCTATGTTGAACGGTTGGACCAGTACTTTGTAGCCAACGAACTGGACGGAGAAAGAAGCGCTGCAAAAAGGAGAGCGGTCCTCCTCACAGTCTGCGGGGCACCGACCTACAGCCTCATGAAGAATCATCTGGCTCCAGTGAAACCCACAGATAAGTCATATGAGGAGCTGTGTACACTGGTTCGGGAGCATCTTAACCCGAGGGAGAGCGTGCTGATGGCTAGGTGTCGGTTCTACATGTGCCAGCGATCTGAAGGTCAGGAAATGGAAAGCTACATCGCTGAGCTAAGGCCACTTGCAGGACAATGTGAGTTTGATGGCTACCTGGAGCAGATGCTCAGAGACTTTCTTGTACTGGGCATTGGCCATGAGACCACCCTACGAAAACTTTTGACTGTAGAGACACCGACCCTCAGCAAGGCCATTGCGATAGCACAAGCATTTATGTCCACCAGTGATAACACCAAACAAGTCTCAGCACATAAGTGTTAGCAATGTTCATAAATTAACTGGAACTGTGTTTGCGAGCAGAAACGTACAGAGCAGAAACCACGAGTCTGCAGCTGCCAGCAGGCCGCAGGTGACCCAGATGACTCAGAGTCCACAACAAAGGATGAATACAAGGCAATTCACACCTTCTTGGCGTTGTGGAGGCTTCCATTCAGCCTATTCATGCCGCTTCAAAGGGTATGTTTGCAAGAGCTTTGGAACAATGGGGCAGCTCCAACGAGCTTGCAGATGAGCTGCAAGCTCTGCAAAACCTGCTAACCACCACTTGGCAGAGGACGATCGGTCCTTGATGGATCAAAGCAATTTCGAGCCTCAGAGAGAGGAGGCAGATGCTGAAGTACGCGGGGTGCACACATTTTTGACGAAATGTCCACCTATAATGCTAAATGTAAAATTGAATGGCTTACCTGTAGCCATGGAACTGGACACTGGCGCTAGCCAATCCAGCATGAGTAAAAAGATGTTTGAGAGACTGTGGTGCAACAAGGCACTCAGACCAGCCCTGAGCCCCATCCACACGAAACTGAGAACATACACCAAAGAGCTCATCACTGTCCTGGGCAGCACCATGGTCAAGGTCACCTACGAAGGCATGGTGCACGAACTGCCACTCTGGATTGTCCCGGGTGATGGCCCCACACTGCTTGGAAGGAGCTGGCTGGACAAAATCCGCTGGAACTGGGATGACATCCGAGCGCTATCACATGTTGATGAGGCCTCATGCACCCAGGTTCTGAACAAATTTCCTTCCCTTTTTGAGCCAGGCATTGGAAACTTTTCTGGGGCAAAGGTGCGGATCCACTTGGTCCCAGAGGCACAACCCATTCACCAAAAGGTGCGAGCGGTACCTCACATGATGAGGGAGAGAGTGGAAATCGAGCTGGACAGGCTGCAACGTGAGGGCATCATCTCCCCAGTGGAATTCAATGAGTGGGCCAGCCTGATTGTTCCAGTACTCAAAGGTGATGGCATGGTCACGATTTGCGGCGATTATAAAGTATCTATTAATCGTTTCTCGCTACAGGACCAATACCTGCTACCTAAGGCAGACGACCTATTTGCGAGGCTGGCAGGAGGCAAGATGTTCACCAAGCTCGACCTGACTTCGGCCTACATGACACAGGAGCTGGAGGAGTCTTCGAAGGGCCTCACCTGCATCAACACGCACAAGGGATTGTTCATCGACAATAGATGCCCGTTTGGAATTCGGTCAGCTGCAGCGATCTTCCAGAGAAACATGGAGAGCCTACTCAAGTCGGTACCACACATGGTGGTCTTTCAGGACAACATATTGGTCACAGGTCGGGACACCGCCAAGCACCGACAAACCCTGGAGAAGGTCCTCCAGCGACTGGATCGTGTAGGGCTGTGGCTGAAGAGGTCGAAATGCGTCTTCATGGCAACAGAATTGGAGTTTTTGGGGAGAAAGATCGTGGCGGATGGCATTCGGCCCACAGATGCCAAGACAGAGGCTATCAGGAATGCGCCCAGGCCGCAGAACATCATGGAGCTGCGGTCATTCCTGGGACTCCTCAACTATTTTGGTAACTTCCGACCCGGGTGAAGCACCCTCTTAGAGCCCCTACATGTGTTACTGGGTAAAAGTGAGAACTGCGTATGGGGAAAAAAAACAAGTAATTGCTTTTGAGAAAGCCAGAAACATTTTATGCTCCAACAAGCTGCTTTTATTGTATAACCCGTGTAAAAGAATTGTGCTAGCATGTGGTGCGTCGTCGTATGGAGTCGGGTGTGTATTACAACAAGCTAACGTTGCGGGGAAGTTGCAATTTGTCGCCTATGCCTCCAGGAGCTTGTCTAAGGCTGAGAGGGCCGACAGCATGATTGAGAAAGAGGCATTAGCATGTGTGTTCGGGGTAAAGAAAATGCATCAGTACCTGTTTGGCCTCAAATTTGAGCTGGAACCCGATCACAAGCTCCTCATATCCCTGTTCGCTGAAAACAAGGGGATAAATACTAATGCCTCAGCCCGCATACAAAGGTGGGCACTCACGCCATCAGCATATAACCATATCATCCGCCACAGGCCAGGCACCGAGAACTGTGCGGATGCTCTCAGTCGGCTACCATTGGCCACCACGGGAGTGGAAATGATGCAGCCTGCAAACTTGTTGATGATGGCGCAGCCCGCAGACTTGTTGATGGTCATGGAAGCGTTTGAAAATGATAAATCACCTGTCACGGCCCGCCAAATTAGGACTTTGACCAGCCAAGATCCTCTGCTGTCCCTAGTAAAAAGCTGTGTACTGCATGGGAGCTGGGCCAGCATCCCCGTTGAAATGCAAGAGCTAATCAAGCCGTTCCAGCAGCGAAAGGACGAGCTGTCCATTCAGGCAGACTGCCTGTTGTGGGATAACTGCGTAGTGCTACCCAAAAAGGGCAGGGAGACGTTCATCTCGGATCTCCACAGCACACACCCGGGTATAGTAATGATGAAAGCGATAGCCAAATCCCGCATGTGGTGGTCCGCTATCGACTCTGACTTAGAGTCCTGTGTAAGGCAATGCCGCATGTGTGCTCAGTTGAGCAACACGCCCAGAGAGGCACCACTAAGTTTGTGGTCGTGGCCTTCCAGACCATGGTCGAGGATCCATGTCGACTATGCGGGCCCGGTTCCCGGTAATATGTTCCTGGTGGTGGTGGATGCTTTTTCAAAATGGATTGAATGTGAAATAATGTCAGGAAGCACCGCCACCGCCACCATTGAAAGCCTGAGGGCCATGTTTGCCACCCACGGCCTGCCTGACATACTGATCAGTGACAACGGGCCATGTTTTACCAGTGCCAAATTTAAAGAATTCATGACCTGCAATGGGATCAAACTTGTCACCTCGGCCCCGTTTAAACCAGCCTCCAATGGCAGACAGAGCAGGCAGTACAAACCATCAAACAAACAGAGCCTTAAACGAGTCACAGAGGGCTCACTCTAAACCCGCCTATCCCGAGTACTGCTCAGCTACCGCACGAGGCCCCACTCGCTCACAGGGGTGCCCCCGGCTGAGCTACTCATCAAAAGGACACTTAATACCAGACTCTCGCTGGTTCACCCCAACCTGCATGATCAGGTGGAGAGCAGGCGGCATCAACAAAATGTAAACGACGGTCACGCCACTGTGTCACTGGAAATTGATCTGAATGACCCTGTGTATGTGCTAAACTATGAACATGGTCCCAAGTGGATCGCGGGCACGGTGATAGCTAAAGAAGGGAGTAGGGTGTTTGTAGTCAAACGAGACAATGGACAAATTTGCAGGAAGCACCTGGACCAAACGAGGCTGCGGTTCACAGACTGCCCTGAACAACCCACAAGACACACTTTTTTCGAGCCCACAACACACACCCAAAGGATCAATGACGCCACGCCGGACCAGGAAATCAAACCATCACGCCCAACAGCCCAGCAAGGCCAGGCTCACCCAGCAGCCCTGCAGGGCCAACAACACGCCAGCCCAGCGAGGGCACAGCCAACACACCAGAACAGACATTTGTACCGAGGCGGTCCAGCAGGGAAAGAAAGGCTCCCGACCGCCTCACCTTGTAAATAGTTTTCACTTTGACTTTGGTGGGGAGTGATGTTGTGTGTCTGCAAAGCATGCACTCCCATGTTCCGCCACCAGGGAGCTCATCCCCTGAAGCACCAAGGGATCCCAGCATCCTTTGGGAGCACTGTATATAAGCCGGCCCCAAAGGCCTGTTCCTTACTCTGGAGTGTCTTAATAAAGACCAAGGTCACTGTTACTTTAACCTCCCTGTGTGCAGGCTCATCTGTGTTAGGAACACAACACACTCAACTTCAAATATACTGCAAACATTTACTTCAAGTGCACTCCTGATCATACTTTTTGACACACATTTTTGCCTTCAGCCTCACAATGCCTTGCAAAGCTGACACAAATTTATTCTCTTTGCAAGGAGACCATTTCTTCTGCTTTCCACACAACTTTTCACAATTACACAAAAAAATGTTTTGAAAACGCTCACCTAACAACTGGCAGAGAATACTTTCAATTTGTTCACTGCTGTGCGATGGGTTGCTACTTCTGCACCACTCTGCTTGCCAGCATTGTCTTCTTAAACCCTCCACCTGCTTTGTGCAGTACTCACTGCTCCACCTTCCAATTTGAAGCCATCACGTCAAGTAATCTTTCCTTTGTGAATTGGTGCAGCCATGACACTTGCTATCAGTTGTCATCATATTATCGTGCCACAAGTCCATTTCCACTCTTCAGTTTTAGTGGTTGAGAGCAGTTTTTTCAGTCGGCTGCAAATACGTTGGCAAAATCTTTTGAAACACAGTTAGAGTTGAGGAGAGGCGGGAGTTCTGTGGTTGGAGCGGCAGCGGCCTACAAAAGGCCCAGAGTCGGTGAGACGTCGGAGAGTCAAGGAGAGGCGGGAGTTCCGGGGTCGGAGAGGCAGCTTTCTTTATCAGTCAGTAACATTTAGCATTGTTGTTGCCAAATTGTTAATCTAAGGGTTAAGTCATGGCAGGAGAGCTCGGACACATGTTATGCTCCTCCTGTACTATGTGGGAAGTCAGGGACGCTTCCGGTGTCCCTGACGACTCCGTGCGCGGGAAGTGTATTCGCCTCCAGCTCCTGATGGACTGCATTGCAGCACTGGAGCTGTGGGTGGATTCACTCTGGAGCATCCACGATGCTGAGAATGACATGAATAGCACGGTTAGCAAGTTGGTCTTACCACAGGAAAAGGGTACACAGCCAGATAGGGAATGGAAGACCAACAGGAAGAGCAGTGCAAGGAAGGTAGTGCAGGGGTCCCCTGCGGTCATGCCCCTGCAAAACAGATACACCACTTTGGGTACTGTTGAGGGGGATGATTCATCAGGGGAGAGCAGCAGGAGCCAGGTTCATGGCACCATGGCTGGCTCTGCTGCACAGGAGCGCAGGAAAAAGAGTGGGACAGCAATAGTGATAGAGGATTCAATTGTAAGGGGAATAGATAGATGTTTCTGCGGCCGCAACCGAGACTCTAGGATGGTATGTTGCCTCCCTGGTGCAAGGGTCAAGGATGTCTTGGAGCGGGTGCAGGACATTCTAAAAAGGGAGGGTGAACAGCCAGTTGTCGTGGTACATATAGGTACCAACGATATAGGTAAAAAATGGGATGAGGTCCTATGAGATGAATTTAGGGAGCTCGGAGTCAAATTAAAAAGTAGGACCTCAAAAGTAGTAATCTCAGGATTGCTACCAGTGCCACGTAATAGTCAGAGTAGGAATTGCAGGATAGCTCAGATAGCTTGAGCAGTGGTGCAGCAGGGAGGGATTCAAATTCCTGGGGCATTGGAACTGGTTCTGGGGGAGGTGGGATCAGTACAAACTGGACGGTCTGCAGGTCCGGAACCAATGTCCTAGGGGGAGTGTTTGCTAGTGCTGTTTGGGAGGAGTTAAACTAATATGGCAGGGGGATGGGAACCTATGCAGGGAGACAGAGGGAAATAAAATGGAGACAGAAGCAAAAGATAGAAAGGAGAATAGTAAAAGTGGAGGGCAGAGAAACCCAAGGCAGAAAACAAAAGGGGCCACTTGACAGCAAAATTCTAACGGGTCAAAGTGTGTTAAAAAGACAAGCCTGAAGGCTCTGTGCCTCAATGCGAAGAGTATTCGGAATAAGGTGGACGAATTAACTGCGCAGATAGCAGTTCACGGATATGATGTGATTGGCATCACGGAAACATGGCTCCAGGGTGACCAAGGCTGGGAACGCAACATCCAAGGGTATTCAGCATTTAGGAAGGATAGACAGAAAGGAAAAGGAGGCGGGGTGGCGCTGCTGGTTAAAGAGGAAATTAATGCAATTTTAAGGAAGGACATTAGCTTGAATGATGTGGAATCGGTATGGGTGGAGCTACGGAATACCAAAGGGCAGAAAACGCAAGTGGGAGTTGTGTACAGTCCACCGAATAGTAGTTGTGAGGTTGGGGACAGCATCAAACAAGAAATAAATGATGTGTGCAGTAAAGGTACAGCAGTAATCATGGGTCACTTTAATCTACATATTGATTGGGCTAACCAAACTGGTAGCAATGCGGTGGAGTATATTATGGATGTTTTCCAGACCAATATGTCAAGGAACCAACCAGAGAGCTGGCCATCCTCGACTGGGTGATGTGTAATGAGAAAGGACTGATTAGCAATCTTGTTGTGCGAGGCTCCTTGGGGAAGAGTGACCATAATATGGTAGAATTCTTTATTAAGATGGAGAGTGACAAAGTTAATTCAGAAACTAGGGTCCTGAACTGAAGGAAAGGTAACTTTGATGGTATGAGGCGCGAACTGGCTGGATTAGACTGGAAAGGATACTTAAAGGGTTGACGGTGGATAGGCAATGGCAAACATTTAAAGATCTCAATGGATGAACTTCAACAATTGTACATCCCTGTCTGGAGTAAAAATAAAATGGGGAAGGTGGCTCAACCGTGGCTAACAAGGGAAATTAAGGATCGTGTTAAATCCAAGGAAGAGACATACAAATTAGCCAGAAAAAGCAGCAAAGCGGAGGACTGGGAGAAATTTAGAATTCAGCAGAGGAGGACAAAGGGTTTAATTAAGAGGGGGAAAATAGAGTAGGAGAGGAAGCTTGCCAGAAATGTAAAAAATGACTGCAAAAGCTTCGATAGATATGTGAAGAGAAAAAGATTAGTGAAGACAAATCTAGTCGGATTCGGGTGAATTTATAATGGGGAACCAAGGAATGGCAGACCAATTGAACAAGTACTTCGGTTCTGTCTTCACAAAGGAAGACACAAATAACCTTCCGGATGACTAGGGGACCGAGGGTCTAGTGAGAAGGAGGAACTGAAGGATATCCGTATAAGGCAGGGAATTGTGTTTGGGAAATTGACGGGATTGAAGGCCGATAAATCCCCATGGCCTGATAGTCTACATCCCAGAGTATTTAAGGAAGTGGCCCTGGAAATAGTGGATGCATTGGTGATAATTTTCCAGCAGTCTATCGACTCTGGATCAGTTCCTATGGACTGGAGGGTTGCTAATGTAACACCACTTTTTAAAAAAGAGGGAGAGAGAAAATGGGTAATTATAGACCAGTTAGTCCGACATCAGTCGTGGGGAAAATGTTGGAATCAATCATTAAGGATGAAATAGCAGCACATTTGGAAAGCAGTGATAGGATTGGTCTAAGTGAGCATAGATTTATGAAAGGGAAATCATGCTTGACAAATCTTCTGGAATTTTTTGAGGATGTAACTAATTGAGTGGACAAGGGAGAACCAGTGGATGTAGTGTATTTGGACTTTCAAAAGGCTTTTGACAAGGTCCCACACAAGAGATTGGTGTGCAAAATCAAAGCACATGGTATCGGGGGTAATGTACTGACGTGGATCGAGAACTGGTTGGCAGATAGGAAGCAGAGAGTCGGGATAAATGGGCCCTTTTCAGAATGGCAGGCAGTGACAAGTGGAGTGCCGCAGGGCTCAGTGCTGGGACCCCAGCTCTTTACAATATATATTAATGATTTAGATGATGGAATTGAGTGTAATATTGCCAAGTTTGCAGATAACACTAAACTGGGTGGCAGTGTGAGCTGTGAGGAGGATGCTAAGAGGCTGCAGGGTGACTTGGACAGGTTAGATGCGTTGGCAAATGAATGCCAGATGCAGTATAATGTGGATCAATTTGAGGTTATCCACTTTGGGGGCAAAAACACAAAGGCAGAATATTATCTGAATGGTGGCAGATTAGGAAAAAGGGAGGTGCAATGAGACCTGGGGGGTCATGGTTCATCAGTCACTGAAAGTGGGCATGCAGGTACAGCAGGCGGTGAAGAAGGCAAATGGTATGTTGGCCTTCATAGCTAGGGGATTTGAATACAGGAGCAGGGAGGTCTTACTGCAGTTGTACAGGGCCTTGGTGAGGTCTCACCTGGAATATTGTGTTAAGTTTTGGTCTCTTAATCTGAGGAAGGACGTTCTTGCTATTGAGGGAGTGTAGCGAAGGTTCACCAGACTGATTCCAGGTATGGCTGGACTGTCATATGAGGAGTGACTAGATCAACTGGGCCTTTATTCACTGGAGTTTAGAAGGATGAGAGGGGATCTCATAGAAACGTATCAGATTCTGACTGGACTGGACAGGTTAGATGCGGGAAGAATGTTCCCGATGTTGGGGAAGTCCAGATCCAGGCGACATATTCTTAGGATAAGGGGTAGGCCATTAAGGACTGAGATGAGGAGAAACTTCTTCACTCAGAGTGTTGTTAACCCGTGGAATTCCCTGCTGCAGAGAGTTGTTGATGCCAGTTCATTGGATATGTTCAAGAGGGAGTTAGATATGGCCCTTATGGCTAAGGGGATCAATGGGTATGGAGAGAAAGCAGGAAAGGGGTACTGAGAGAATGATCAGCCATGATCTTATTGAATGGCAGTGCAGGCTCGAAGGGCCGAATGGCTGACTCCTGCACCTATTTTCTATGTTTCTATGATGCTGCGCTTGTGAGCAATTGAAATTGTGTGCCAACACTGCTCCCAAGCTTGCAAATCAACCTCTTGGCCAGCTTTCGCTTCTGAGCATGCACGTAAGATTGTCTTTACTTTGCAAATGGACTGCAGGAATTGCCCACACTACTCGTTGCCATTATTTGACACTGCATGAAGTGTCCCTTTGCCTCGTTGCATTGATTGTGGACAGCAATTGAATGAGTTACGAAAAAGTTGACCTTGCGGCGAGTAGAGAATGGTTTCGATCCATTGACCTTTGGGTTATGCGCCCAGCACGCTTCCGCTGTGCCACTCTGCTCAACTGTTTGAAACCACTAATTCACTGCATTTCACACACTGATGCCACATTTCTCTTTCACTTCAGGTCATCTTTCCCTCCCTAATTGATGGCAGGCATTCACATATGACGAGGAGTCATCATTTCATCCTACCAAACGTCACTCCCAGCCTTCCTCCATTGATTCTGAACAGCAGTTTAGCCATTCAACTTCAAATATACTGCTAACATTTACTTCAAGTGCACTCGTGATCATACTTTTTGACACACATTTTCATCTTCAGCCTCACAATGCCCTGAAAAGCTGAAATAAATTTCTTCTCTTTGCAAGGAGCTCATTTATTTTGCTTTGCACACCACTTTTCACAATCACACTAACATAAAGCTCAACTAAGAACTGGCAGAGAATGTTTTCACTGCTGTGCAATAGATTGCTAATTCTGCACCACTCTGCTTACCAGCATTGTCTTCTTCAACCCTCCACCTGCTTTGTGCAGTACTCACTGCTCCACCTTCCAATTTGAAGCCATCACGTCAAGTAATCTTTCCTTTGTGAATTGGTGCAGCCATGACACATACTATCAGTTGTGATCATATTATCGCGCCTCAAATACATTTCCACCCTTCAGTTTTATGGTTGCGAGCAGTTTTTTCAGGCGACTGCAAATACATTGGCAAAATCTTTTGAAACACAGTGATGCTGTGCTTGTGAGCAATTGAACTTGTTTGCTCACACTGCCCCCTAGCTTGCAAACCACCCTCTTGGCCAGCTTTCCCTTCTGAGCCTGCACATAAGACTGTCTTTACTTTGCAACTGGACTGCAGGAATTGGCCACATTATTCATTGCCATTATTTGACACTTTATGAAGTGTCTCTCAGCCTCGCTGCGTTGATTGTGGACAGCAATTGAACAAGTTACGAAAATATTAACCTTGCAGCTATCAGAGAACGGTTTTGATTCATTGACTTGTGGGTTATGGGCCCAGCGCGCTACCGCTAAGCCACACTGCTTAACTGCTTTAAACCACAATCCCACTGCATTTCAGACACCAATGCCTCATTTTTCTTTCACTTCAGGTCATCTTTACCTCCCTAATTGACTGCAAGCATTCACATATGAATCGGAGTCATCCTTTCATCCTACGAAAATTCCCTCTCCGCCTTCCACCATTGATTCTGAACAGCAATTTACCCACTCAATTTCAAATATACTGCTAACACTTACTTCAAGTGCACTATTGATCATCCTTTGTGACACACATTTTCTCCTTCAGCCTCACAATGCCCTGCAAAGCGGAGACAAATTCTTCTCTTTGCAAGGAATGAAGGAGGTGCAAAATTCACAATAACCCCCGCAGTGTTTGGGCTCATTCGAAAGGAAATTTAAATTGGGACTCTCTACCGAAAAGTTTGAAACTCGAAAGTGCTTACGGAAGAAACTCGGAACTTTAATAGAATTTTGTATATTTAAAAGACAAATTCAAGGCTGTGGGTGGGCTTAAGGAACTAGCAGGAGACAGTCTGATTAATTGAGGCTACCTGGGTGTGAGGACTAATTTAACCTCTCTGAAGGAATGAGTGTTCGAGAATCCTTCTCCACAAGAGACATTAACATCACAAAATTACCCAGAGATAGCTACCCATCAACATAGGTCTGGAAAACCATTCAGCATATACATCACAAAGAGGCCCAATCCAGCCTGTATGCGAAGACTAAGCACAAAAGGAAATTGCAATTACTAAACTAATATTTCCATCAGGAAACAGTTTACGAACATCAACTCACCCAAAACATATCAACTTTTAACGAGCCCGCCAAAATATGACTAAGAAGAGCCAAGCCCGCCAAATTTATACAAAGGATTCTGAACAGATTTGGCGCCAAAATTAGAACCACTGAACTCGTATAACTGGCCCCTACTTTCAACAGAGGTTAGGTTGCTAAGTAGCTATAAGTTTGCTACTACCTCAGATGACACACTTTGCCAGACAACCGAGACCAAGCTGATGGCATCAAGACAAGGAGAGAAACCAACGCGACAGTTGTAAACTAACTTCTCCAGCCTCGAAGGCCTGAAGTCCTGAAGGAAGGAAGAACATCACCATCGCGGCAGCAACCGACCACAACCAATGTGGTATCAACGAGAAAACACCGCGATCAACCAAACTCAAAACAAAACTCCAACGGGGAAAAACTGAAGAATCGAAAAGTTTCCACTCTACAATCTAATCCTGACCTACCAACGGGTAAAACATTACCTAAAAGACTGTAGGAACCTATTTCTAACGAAGAAAACCGGGGTACTTACCCCATAGATCCAAAACGCGCCTTACCGCGTCAGCGGACTCAACCCAACTGAAGATTGCGCAGCAAGAAGTCTTCTCCGACGTTCGGGGTATGGCAAGAAGACCCTGCCACAGCGAACCCCAAAACAGTGATCTACCTCTAACTATCAAAAGGATTGGTAAGCATAGGCCCTGCCTGCCCTGGAGTCCAACCTAGCTAGAATTAGGTGTTGGGAGTTGGGAGGTATAATTCTACTGTAACCCCCTTTAAATATAATGTATTGTTCTCTATTAGAGTCATTATAAGCTAGTGTAACCCTCTCTGAGTGTATAAGGTATTGTTCTTTAATAAGTTTGAATAAGTTTTGACATTGTACTTTCTTATTAGAGTAATTATAAGTTTGTAATATTTTCGACTGTAATAAAAACAAAGTTCTTTTGCATCAAACCAGTGTCCTTTGCACCTTTGTCACACCCCCCAAATAAATCCAGAGTCTAGAACCCAAGGGAGTGGAAGTGATTAGAACTGCTCAAGTTGGTCAGAAGGGAACCTGACCTCCTCATAGAGACCACCCCCTTACAGGAGCTCAGTTCTTTTGATTTGCACACCACTTTTCACAATTGCACTTACATAATGCTCAACAAACAACTGGCAGAGAATTTGTTCACTGCTGTGTGATGGGTTGGTATTTCTGCACCACTCTGCTTTCCAGCATTGTCTTCTTAAACCCTCCACCTGCTTTGTGCAGTACTCACTGCTCCACCTTCCAATTTGAAGCCATCACGTCAATTAATCTTTCCTTTGTGAATTGGTGCAGCCATGGCACACACTATCAGTTGTCATGATATTATCGTGCCACAAGTCATTTCCACCCTTCAGTTTTATGGTTGAGAGCAGTTTTTTCAGTCGACTGCAAATACATTGACAACACTTTTTGAAACACAGTGATGCTGCGCTTGTGAGCAATTGATCTTGTGTGCGAACACTACCCCCTTGCTTGCAAACCACCCTCTTGGCCAGCTTTCCCTTCTGAGCCTGCATGTAAGACTGTCTTTACTTTGCAAATGGGCTGCAGGAATTGCCCACATTATTCGTTGCCATTATTTGACACTTTATGAAGTGTCCCTCTGCCTCGCTGCATTGATTGTGGACAGCAATTGAACGAGTTACGAAAAAGTTGACCTTGTGGCTAGCAGAGAATGGTTTCAGTCCATTGACCTCTGGGTTATGGGCCCAGCACGCTTCCGCTGCGACACTCTGCTCAGCTGTTTTAAAACAATATTCCACTGCATTTCACACAATCTACCGATACCACATTTCTCTTTCACTTGAGGTCATCATTCCCTCCCTAACTGACTGCAGGCATTCACAAATGACTCAGAGTCATCATTTCATCCAACCAAAAGTCACTCTCAGCCTTCCTCCATTGATTCTAAACAGCACTTTACACACTCAACTTCAAATATACTGCTAACATTTACTTCAAGTGCACTCCTGATCATACTTTTCGACACACATTTTCACCCTCAGCCTCACAATACCCAGCAAAGCTGACACAAATTGATTCTCTTTGCAAGGAGCTCATTTCTTTTGCTTTGCACACCACTTTTCACAATTACACAAGAAAATGTTTTGAAAACGCTCACCTAACAACTGGTAGAGAATACTTTCACTGCTGTGCGATGCGTTGCTACTTCTGCACCACTCTGCTTGCCAGCATTGTCTTCTTAAACCCTCCATCTGCTTTATGCAGTACTCACTGCTCCACCTTCCAATTTGAAGCCATCACGTCAAGTAATCTTTCCTGTGTGAATTGGTGCAGCCATGACTATCAGTTGTCATTATATTATCGTGCTACAAGTCCATTTCCACCCTTCAGTTTTAGTGATTGAGAACAGTTTTTTCAGTCGACTGCAAATACATTGGCAAAATCTTTTGAAACACAGTGATGCTGCGCTTGTGAGCAATTGAACTTGTGTGCCAACACTGCCCCCTTGCTTGCAAACCACGCTCTTGGCCAGCTTTCCCTTCTGAGCCGACACGTAAGACTGTCTTTACTTTGCAAATGGACTGGAGGAATTTGGCACACTACTCGTTGCCATTATTTGACACTTTATGAAGTGTCTCTCAGCCTCGCTACGTTGATTGTGGACAGCAATTGAGTGATTTACAAAAAAGTTGACCTTGCGGCTAGCAGAGAACGGTTCGGATCCATTCACCTCTGAGTTATGGGCCCAGCACACTTCTGCTGCACCACTCTGGTCAATTGCTTTAAATCACTAAGCCGCTGCATTTTACACAGCGATGCAACATTTCTGTTTCACTTCAGGTCATCTTTCCTTCCCGAATTGACTGCAGACATTCACATATGACAAGGAGTCATCATTTCATCCGAACAAAAGTCACTCTCAGCCTTCCTCCATTGATTCTGAACAGCGATTTTCCCACTTAACTTCAAATATATTGCCAACACTCACTTCAAGTGCACTCGTGATCATACTTTTAGACACACATTTTCACCCTCAGCCTCTCAATGCCATGCAAAGCAGACACAAATGTATTCTCTTTGCAAGGAGACCATTGCTTTTGCTTTGCACACCACTGTTCACAATTACACAAACAGATTTTTTGAAAATGCTCACCTAACAACTGGCAGAGAATACTTTCAATTTGTTCACTGCTGTGCACTGCACCACTCTGCTTGCCAGCATTGTCTTCCTAAACCCTCTACCTATTTTGTGCAGTACTCACTGCTCCTCCTTCCAATTTGAAGCCATCCCATCAAGGAATCTTTCCTTTGTGAATTGGTGCAACCATGACACATACTATCAGTTGTCATCATATTATCGGCCACAAGTCCATTTCCACCCTTCAGTTTTGTGACACACATTTTCTCCTTCAGCCTCACAATGCCCTGCAAAGCGGAGACAAATTCTTCTCTTGGCAAGGAGTGAAAGAAGTGCAAAATTCACATGAACCCCACCATTGTTTGGGCTCATTCAAAAGGAATTTTAATCTGGGACTATCCACCGAAAAGTTTGGAACTCTAAATGCTTACGGAAAAAACTATGAACTTTAATAGAATTTTGTATTTTTAAAAGACAAATTCAAGGCTGTGGGCAGGCCTAAGGAGCTAGCAGGAGACAGTCTGATTAATTAAGGCTACCTCGGTGTGAGAACTAATTTAACCTGTTTGGAGGAATGATTATTTGAGAATCCTTCTCTACAAGAGACATGAACATCACAAAATCACCCAGAGATAGCTACCCATCAAAATGGGTCTGGAAAACCACTTCAGCATATACATCACAAAGAGGCCCAATCCAGCTTGTATGCGAAGGCTAAGCACAAAAGGACATTGCAATTACCAAACTAATATTTCCATCAGAAAACAGTTTTCGAACATTAACTCACCCAAAACATATCAACTTTTAATGAGCCCGCCAACATATTACAAAGAAGAGCCAAGCCCGCCAAAATTATACAAAGGATTCTGAACAGATTTGGCGCCAAAATTAGAACCACTGAACTCGTATAACTGGCCCCTACTTTCAACAGAGGTTAGGTTGCTAAGTAGCTACAAGGTTGCTGCTACCTCAGATGACACACTTTGCCATACAACCGAGACCAAGCTGATGGCATCAAGACAAGGAGAGAAACCAATGCGACAGTTGTAAATTAACCTCTCCAGCCTCGAAGTCCTGAAGTCCTGAAGTCCTGAAGGAAGGAAGAACATCACCATTGCAGCAACAACCGACCACAACCAACGTGGTATCAACGAGAAAACACCGCGATCGACCAAACTCAAAACAAAACTCCAACGGGGAAAAAGCGAAGAATCGAAAAGTTTCCACTCTACAATCTAATCCTGACCTACCAACGGGTAAACCATTACCTAAAAGACTGTAAAAACCTATTTCTAACGAAGAAAACCGGGTACTTACCCCATAGATCCAAAACGCGTCTTACCGCATCAGCGGACGCAACCCAACTGAAGATTGCGCAGCAAGAAGTCTTCTCCGACATTCAGGGTACGGCAAGCAGACCCTACCACATCCAGCGAACCCCAAAACAGTGATCTACCTCTAACTATCAAAAGGATTGGTAAGCATAGTCCCTGCCTGCCCTGGAGTCCAACCTAGCTGGAATTAGGTATTGGGAGGTGGGAGGTGTAATTCTACTATAACCCCCTTTGAATGTAGTGTGTTGTTCTCAATTCGAGTCATTATAAGCTAGTGTAACCCGCTCTGCGTGTGCAAGGTATTGTTCTTTATTAAGTTTGAATAAGTTTTGACATTGTACTTTCTTATTAGAGTAATTATAAATTTGTGTTTTTATTATAGTCAAGAAAATTTAAGTTCTTTTGCACTTTTGTCACACCCCCCAAATAAATCCAGAGTCTCGAACCTAAGGGAGTGGGAGCGATTCAAACCGCTCAAGTTGGTCAGAAGCTAACCTGACCCCCTCATAGAGACCACATCCTTACAGGAGTTCATTTCTGTTGCTTTGCACACCACTTTTCACAATTGCACTTACATAACGCTCAACTAACAACTGGCAGAGGATTTGTTCACTGCTGTGCGATGGGTTGCTACTTCTGCACCACTCTGCTTGCCAGCATTGTCTTCTTAAACCCTTCACCTGCTTTGTGCAGTACTCACTGCTCCACCTTCCAATTTGAAGCCATCACGTCAAGTAATCTTTCCTTTGTGAATTAGTGCAGCCATGACACATACTATCAGTTGTCATGATATTATCGTGCCACAAGTCCATTTCCACCCTTCAGTTTTAGTGGTTGAGAGCAGTTTTTTCAGTCGACTGCAAATACATTCGCAACATTTTTTGAAACACAGTGATGCTGCGCTTGTGAGCAATTGATCTTGTGTGCCAACACTGCCCCCTTGCTTGCAAACCACCCTCTTGGCCAGCTTTCCCTTCTGAGCCTGCACGTAAGACTGTCTTTACTTTGCAAATGGACTGCAGGAATTGGCCACACTACTCGTTGCCATTACTTGACACTTTTTGAAGTGTCTCTCAGCCTCGTTACGTTCATTGTGGACAGCAATTGAATGAGTTACGAAAAAGTTGACCTTGCGGCTAGCAGAGAATGGTTTACATCCATTGACCCCTGGGTTTTGGGCCCAGCACGCTTCCGCTGAGCCACTCTGCTCAACTGTTTTAAACTACTATCCCACTGCATTTCACACATCGATGCCACATTTCTCTTTCACTTCAGGACATCTTTCCCTCCCTAGTTGACTGCAGGCATTCACTCTGAGTGACTAGGAGTTATCATTTCATCCAACCAAAACTCACTCTGAGCATTCCTCCAATGATTCTGAACAGCAGTTTACCCACTCAACTGTAAATATACTGCTAACACTTACTTCAAGTGCACTCCTGATCATCCTTTGTGACACACTTTTTCACCTTCAGCGTCACAATGCCCTGCAAAGTGGAGACAAATTTCTTCTCTTTGCAAGGAGCTCATTTCTTTTGCTTTGCACACCACTTTTCACAATTACACAAGTATAACGTTCAACTAACAACTGGCAGAGGATTTGTTCACTACTGTGCTATGGGTTGCTACTTCTGCACCACTCTGCTTGCCAGCATTGTCTTCTTAAACCCTTCACCTGCTTTGTGCAGTACTCACTGCTCTACCTTTAAATTTGAAGCTATTACTTCAAGTAATCTTTCCTTTGTGAATTGGTGCAGCCATGACACATACTATCAGTTGTCATCATCATTGTCATGCCACAAGACCATTTCCACCCTTCAGTTTTGCAGAGAGCAAAATTCACCAGAACTCCACCCCACCGGGGCGCTGTGTTTGGGCTCATTCGAAAGGAAATTTAATTTGTGACTATCTACCGACAAGTTTGGAACTCTAAAGTGCTTATATGGAAGAAACTACAAACTTTAATAGAATTATGAACTTTTACAAGACAAATTCAAACCTGTGGGCGGACTTAGGGAACAAAAGAAGCCCACTTGATTATTGGAACTGTCTGGGTGTGAGGACTGAGTTAACCTGTCTGGAAGAATGAGTATTTGAAAATCCTTCTCCCCAAGAGACATTACCATCACAAAATCACCCAGAGGTAGCTCCCCATCAACATGGGTCTGGACAAACCATTTCAGCATATATATCACAAAGAGACCCAATCCAGCCTATATGCGAAAGACTAAGCACAAAAGGACATTGCAATTACCAAACTAATATTTCCATCAGGAAACAGTTTTCGAACATCAACCCACCCAAGACATATCAACTTTAACGAGCCCGACAAAATATTACAAAGGATTGTGAACAGATTGGGCGGCAAGATTAGAAATCATACAACTGGCCAGTGTTTTCAACAGGGGTTAGAGATGAGAGAGCGGTGGTTGCTACTCCCTCATCAAGACAAGGAGAGAAACCAATGCAACAGTTGTAAACTAACTTCTCCAGCCTCGAAGTCTTGCAGTCCTGAAGGAAGGAAGAACATCACCATCTACCATTAACTATCAAAAGGGATTGGTAAGCATAAATCCCTGCCTGCCCTGGAGTCTAACCGAGCTAGAATTAGGTATTGGGAGGTTGGAGGTATAATTTTACTGCAACCATCTTTGAATGTGTAGTGTATGGTACTTTATTCGAGTGATTATAAGTTTGACCTTGCACCTTTCCTCATATTTTTCTTTATTGGAGTGATTTTAAGTTTGACTTTGTACCTTTCCTTGTATTTTTCTTTCTTAGAGTGATTGTAAGTTTGACCTTGTACCTTTCCTTGTATTGTTCTTTATTATAGTGATTATAAGTTTGACCTTGTATTTTCTTACTCGAGCAGTAAGCCTGTATTACCTCGACTGTAATAAAAACAAAGTTCTTTGCATCAAATCCGTGTCCTTTGCACTTTTGTCACACCCCCCAAATAAATCCAGAGCACAGAACCTAGGAGATGGAGTGATTTGAATCGCTCAAGTTGGTCAGAAGGGAACCTGACCCCCTCATAGAGACCACAACTGCTCCCCCCGCCCCCTTCGAGTTTTAGTGATTGTGAGCAGTTTTTTCAGTCGACTGCAAATACATTGGCAAAATCTTTTGAAACACAGTGATGCTGCGCTTGTGAGCAATTGAACTTGTATACCAACACTGCCCCCTAGCTTGCACATCACCCTCTTGGCCAGCTTTTCCTTCTGAGCCTGCACGTAAGACTGTCTTTGTAAAGTCCTTACACAATACCACAAATCCACACGAGGCACATTCTATGGACGAGGTCACTCTGTGACCTGCACCTTTATTCACAGGACCAAGAAGTGCTGATCCTGTATGGGACCTCCCTTTTTATATACCTGGATGACCAGGTGAGGAGTGTCTCTCACAAGTTCACACCCTGTGGTCAAGGTGTGCATTTCTCAAGTATATACAGTATTACAGTGTTGTTACATGAAGGTTACATACATGACATCACCTCCCCCCCCCCCCCCGCATCCCCCCACAAAGTCTTATTGGGATCACAGGTTAAGTCTTTCGGGTGGTCTGCGCTCTGTCATGGAGCGCCGCAGTTGGGGCTCTGGCTGTTGAGCCTTGGAATGCGTGTCTGTCCCCTGTGGTGATTTCGGCCTGTCCGGGCTGACCGCAGGGACTGTGCATGCTGCTGAATGTTCTTGTTGCTCGTTCACTGGCGGTGGTGTGAATACCATCTCATGATCTTCCTCAGGTTCCTCAGTATCCATGCTGAAAATTTTTTTGACTTGGTCCTGATGCTTGCGGCATATCTGCCCATTGTTAGGTTTAACCACCATGACCCTATTCCCCTCTTTGTCTATTACAGTACCTTCAAGCCATTTGGGCCCCAAAGCGTGATTGAGAACAAATACAGGGTCACCAATTTCTATACATCTCCCCCTTGAATTACGGTCATGGTACTCATTTTGGGACTTGTGCTTGCCCTCAACAATGTCGGACAAGACAGGATGAATGAAGGACAGCCGAGTTTTGAGTGTACGTTTCACAAGGAGCTCCGCGGGCAGGACATAGAAAACATAGAAACATAGAAAATAGGTGCAGGAGTAGGCCATTCGGCCCTTCTAGCCTGCACCGCCATTCAATGAGTTCATGGCTGAACATGCAACTTCAGTACCCCATTCCTGCTTTCGCACCATACCTCTTGATTCCCTTAGTAGTAAGGACTACATCTAACTCTTTTTTGAATATATTTAGTGAATTGGCCTCAACAACTTTCTGTGGTAGAGAATTCCACAGGTTCACCACTCTCTGGGTGAAGAAATTCCTCCTCATCTCGGTCCTAAATGGCTTACCCCTTATCCTTAGACTGTGACCCCTGGTTCTGGACTTCCCCAACATTGGGAACATTCTTCCTGCATCTAACCTGTCTAAACCCATCAGAATTTTAAACGTTTCTATGAGGTCCCCTCTCATTCTTCTGAACTCCAGTGAATACAAGCCCAGTTGATCCAGTCTTTCTTGATAGGTCAGTCCCGCCATCCCGGGAATCAGTCTGGTGAACCTTCGCTGCACTCCCTCAATTGCAAGAATGTCCTTCCTCAGGTTAGGAGACCAAAACTGTACACAATACTCCAGGTGTGGCCTCACCAAGGCCCTGTACAACTGTAGCAACACCTCCCTGCCCCTGTACTCAAAACCCCTCGCTATGAAGGCCAACATCGGGAGTTCGTTGGTGAGGAGTGAGTCCGGGGTCGCAGGCCTATAAAAGGCCACGAGAGGCGTCAGAAGTTCGTTGGTGAGGGGTGAGTCCGGGGTCGGAGGCCTATAAAAGGCGTGACTTGTGCAGCTGCAGGGAGAAGGCAAAAAAGAAGTAGAAAGAAACAGAAAGGTGACGTCACAGCCTAGGGGGTAAGTGATAAGCTGGTGATTGGTGAGTAGTTTTTCTTTTTCTTTTTTATATTAGTCAGTAACTTTTAACATTGTTGTTGCCAATTTAAGTGTATCTAAGGGTTAAGTCATGGCAGGAGAGCTCGGTCGGGTGTTATGCTCCTCCTGTACCATGTGGGAACTCAGGGACACTTCCGGTGTCCCTGACGACTACGTGTGCGGGAAGTGTATCCGCCTCGAGCTCCTGACGGTCCGCATTGCGGAGTTGGAGCTGAGGGTGGATTCACTATGGAGCATCCACAATGCTGAGAATGACGTGAGTAGCACGTGTAGCAAGTTGGTCTTACCGCAGGAGAAGGGTCCACAGCCAGATAGGGAATGGAAGACCAGCAGGAAGAGTAGTGCAAGGAAGGTAGTGCAGGTGTCCCCTGTGGGCATCCCCCTGCAAAACAGATACACCGCTTTGAGTACTGTTGGGGGGGATGACTCACCAGGGGAGGGCAGCAGCAGCCAAGTTCATGGCACCATGGCTGGCTCTGTTGCACAGAAGGGCAGGAAAAAGAGTGGAAGAGCGATAGTGAAAGGGGATTTAATGGTGAGGGGAATAGATAGGCGTTTCTGCGGCCGCAACCGAGACTCCAGGATGGTATGTTGCCCCCCTGGTGCAAGGGTCAAAGATGTCTCGGAGCGGGTGCAGGACATTCTGAAAAGGGAGGGAGAACAGCCAGTTGTCGTGGTGCACATTGGTACCAACAACATAGGTAAAAAAAGGGATGAGGTCCTACGAGACGAATTTAAGGAGCTAGGAGCTAAATTAAAAAGTAGGACCTCAAAAGTAGTAATCTCAGGATTGCTACCAGTGCCACGTGCTAGTCAGAGTAGGAATCGCAGGATAGCGCAGATGAATACGTGGCTTGAGCAGTGGCGCGGCAGGGAGGGATTTAAATTCCTGGGGCATTGGAACCGGTTCTGGAGAGGTGGGACCAGTACAAACCGGACGGTCTGCACCTGGGCAGGACCGGAACCAATGTCCTAAGGGGAGTGTTTGCTAGTGCTGTTGGGAGGAGTTAAACTAATATGGCAGGGGGATGGGAACCAATGCAGGGAGACAGAGGGAGACAAAAAGGAGGCAAAAGCAAAAGACAGAAAGGAGATGTGGAAAAGTGGAGGGCAGAGAAACCCAAGGCAAAGAACAAAAAGGGCCACTGTACAGCAAAATTCTAAAAGGACAAAGGGTGTTAAAAAAACAAGCCTGAAGACTTTGTGTCTTAATGCAAGGAGTATCCCCAATAAGGGGGATGAATTAACTGTGCAAATAGATGTTAACAAATATGATGTGATTGGGATTACGGAGACGTGGCTCCAGGATGATCAGGGCTGGGAACTCAACATTCAGGGATATTCAACAGTCAGGAAGGATAGAATAAAAGGAAAAGGAGGTGGGGTAGCATTGCTGGTTAAAGAGGAGATTAATGCAATAGTTAGGAAGGACATTAGCTTGGATGATGTGAAATCTATATGGGTAGAGCTGCAGAACACCAAAGGGCAAAAAACGTTAGTGGGAGTTGTGTACAGACCTCCAAACAGTAGTAGTGATGTTGGGCAGGGTATCAAACAGGAAATTAGACGTGCATGCAATAAAGGTGCAGCAGTTATAATGGGTGACTTTAATATGCACATAGATTGGGCGAGCCAAACTGGAAGCAATACGGTGGAGGAGGATTTTCTGGAGTGCATAAGGGATGGTTTTCTAGACCAATATGTCGAGGAACCAACTAGGGGGGAGGCCATCTTAAACTGGGTGTTGTGTAATGAGAGAGGATTAATTAGCAATCTCATTGTGCGAGGCCCCTTGGGGAAGAGTGACCATAATATGGTGGAATTCTGCATTCGGATGGAGAATGAAACAGTTAATTCAGAGACCATGGTCCAGAACTTAAAGAAGGGTAACTTTGAAGGTATGAGGCGTGAATTGGCTAGGATAGATTGGCGAATGATACTTAAGGGGTTGACTGTGGATGGGCAATGGCAGACATTTAGAGACTGCATGGATGAATTACAACAATTGTACATTCCTGTCTGGCGTAAAAATAAAAAAGGGAAGGTGGCTCAACTGTGGCTATCAAGGGAAATCAGGGATAGTATTAAAGCCAAGGAAGTGGCATACAAATTGGCCAGAAATAGCAGCAAACCCGGGGACTGGGAGAAATTTAGAACTCAGCAGAGGAGGACAAAGGGTTTGATTAGGGCAGGGAAAATGGAGTATGAGAAGAAGCTTTCAGGGAACATTAAGGCGGATTGCAAAAGTTTCGATAGATATGTAAAGAGAAAAAGGTTAGCAAAGACAAACGTAGGTCCCCTGCAGTCAGAATCAGGGGAAGTCATAATGGGGAACAAAGAAATGGCAGACCAATTGAACAAGTACTTTGGTTCGGTATTCACTAAGGAGGACACCAACAACATTCCGGATATAAAAGGGGTCAGAGAGTCTAGTAAGGAGGAGGAACTGAGGGAAATCTTTATTAGTCGGGAAATTGTGTTGGGGAAATTGATGGGATTGAAGGCCGATAAATCCCCAGGGCCTGATGGACTGCATCCCAGAGTACTTAAGGAGGTGGCCTTGGAAATAGCGGATGCATTGACAGTCATTTTCCAACATTCCATTGACTCTGGATCAGTTCCTATCGAGTGGAGGGTAGCCAATGTAACCCCACTTTTTAAAAAAGGAGGGAGAGAGAAAACAGGGAATTATCGACCGGTCAGCCTGACCTCAGTAGTGGGTAAATTGATGGAATCAATTATTAAGGATTTCATAGCAGTTCATTTGGAAAATGGTGACATGATAGATCCAAGTCAGCATGGATTTGTGAAAGGGAAATCATGCTTGACAAACCTTCTGGAATTTTTTGAGGATGTTTCCAGTAAAGTGGAAAAGGGAGAACCAGTTGATGTGGTATATTTGGACTTTCAGAAGGCTTTCGACAAGGTCCCACACAAGAGATTAATGTGCAAAGTTAAAGCACATGGGATTGGGGGTAGTGTGCTGACGTGGATTGAGAACTGGTTGTCAGACAGGAAGCAAAGAGTAGGAGTAAATGGGTACTTTTCAGAATGGCAGGCAGTGACTAGTGTGGTACCGCAAGGTTCTGTGCTGGGGCCCCAGCTGTTTACATTGTACATTAATGATTTAGACGAGGGGATTAAATGTAGTATCTCCAAATTTGCGGATGACACTAAGTTGGGTGGCAGTGTGAGCTGCGAGGAGGATGCTAATAAGGCTGCAGAGTGACTTGGATAGGTTAGGTGAGTGGGCAAATGCATGGCAGATGAAGTATAATGTGGATAAATGTGAGGTTATCCACTTTGGTGGTAAAAACAGAGAGACAGACTATTATCTGAATGGTGACAGATTAGGAAAAGGGGAGGTGCAACGAGACCTGGGTGTCATGGTACATCAGTCATTGAAGGTTGGCATGCAGGAACAGCAGGCGGTTAAGAAAGCAAATGGCATGTTGGCCTTCATAGCGAGGGGATTTGAGTACAGGGGCAGGGAGGTGTTGCTACAGTTGTACAAGGCCTTGGTGAGGCCACACCTGGAGTATTGTGTACAGTTTTGGTCTCCTAACTTGAGGAAGGACATTCTTGCTGTTGAAGGAGTGCAGCGAAGATTCACCAGACTGATTCCCGGGATGGTGGGACTGACCTATCAAGAAAGACTGGATCAACTGGGCTTGTATTCACTGGAGTTCAGAAGAATGAGAGGGGACCTCATAGAAACGTTTAAAATTCTGACGGGTTTAGACAGGTTAGATGCATGAAGAATGTTCCCAATGTTGGGGAAGTCCAGAACCAGGGGTCACAGTCTAAGGATAAGGGGTAAGCCATTTAGGACCGAGATGAGGAGAAACTTCTTCACCCAGAAAGTGGTGAACCTGTGGAATTCTCTACCACAGAAAGTAGTTGAGGCCAATTCACTAAATATATTCAAAAGGGAGTTAGATGAAATCGTTACTACTCGGGGGATCAAGGGGTATGGCGAGAAAGCAGGAATGGGGTACTGAAGTTGCATATTCAGCCATGAACTCATTGAATGGCGGTGCAGGCTAGAAGGGCTGAATGGCCTACTCCTGCACCTATTTTCTATGTTTCTATGTAACATGCCATTTGCTTTCTTAACCGCCTGCTGTACCGGCATGCCAACCTTCAATGACTGATGTACCATGACACCCAGGTCTCGTTGCACCTCCCCTTTTCCTAGTCTGTCACCATTCAGATAATAGTCTGTCTCTCTGTTTTTACCACCAAAGTGGATAACCTCACATTTATCCACATTATACTTCATCTGCCATGCATTTGCCCACTCACCCAACCTATCCAAGTCGCTCTACAGCCTCATAGCATCCTCCTCGCAGCTCACACTGCCACCCAACTTAGTGTCATCCGCAAATTTGGAGATACTACATTTAATCCCCTCGTCTAAATCATTAATGTACACTGTGAACAGCTGGGGCCCCAGCACAGAACCTTGCTGTATCCCACTAGTCACCGCCTGCCATTCTGAAAAGTATCCATTTACTCCTACTCTTTGCTTCCTGTCTGACAACCAGTTCTCAATCCATGTCAGCACACTACCCCCAATCCCATGTGCTTTAACTTTGCACATTAATCTTTTGTGTGGGACCTTGTCGAAAGCCTTCTGAAAGTCCAAATATACCACATCAACTGGTTCTCCCTTGTCCACTCTACTGGAAACATCCTCAAAAAATTCTAGACGATTTGTCAAGCATGATTTCCCTTTCACAAATCCATGTTGACTTGGACCTATCATGTCACCTCTTTCCAAATGCGCTGCGATGACATCCTTAATAATTGATTCCATCATCTTACCCACTACCGATGTCAGGCTTACCGGTCTATAATTCCCTGTTTTCTCTCTCCCTCCTTTTTTAAAAAGTGGGGTTACATTGGCTACCCTCCAATCGATAGGAACTGATCCAGAGTCAATGGAATGTTGGAAAATGACTGTCAATGCATCCGCTATTTCCAAGGCCACCTCCTTAAGTACTCTGGGATGCAGTCCATCAGGCCCTGGGGATTTATCGGCCTTCAATCCCATTAATTTCCCCAACACAATTTCCCGACTAATAAGGATTTCCCTCAGTTCCTCCTCCTTACTAGACCCTCTGACCCCTCTTATATCCGGAAGGTTGTTAGTGTCCTCCTCAGTGAATACCGAACCAAAGTACTTGTTCAATTGGTCCGCCATTTCTTTGTTTCCCGTTATGACTTCCCCTGATTCTGACTGCAGGGGACCTACGTTTTTCTTTACTAACCTTTTTCTCTTTACATATCTATCGAAACCTTTGCAATCCATCTTAATGTTCCCTGCAAGCTTCTTCTCGTACTCCATTTTCCCTACCCCAATCAAACCCTTTGTCCTCCTCTGCTGAGTTCTAAATTTCTCGCAGTCTCCGGGTTCACTGCTATTTCTGGCCAATCTGTATGCCACTTCCTTGGCTTTAATACTATCCCTGATTTCCCTTGATAGCCATGGTTGATCCACCTTCTCTTTTTTATTTTTGCGCCAGACAGGAATGTACAATTGTTGTAGTTCATCCATGCGGTCTCTAAATGTCTGCCATTGCCCATCCACAGTCAACCCCTTAAGTATCATTCGCCAATCAATCCTAGCTAATTCACGCCTCATACCTTCAAAGTTACCCTTCTTTAAATTCTGGACCATGGTCTCCGAATTAACTGTTTCATTCTCCATCCTAATGCAGAATTCCACCATATTATGGTCACTCTTCCCCAAGGGGCCTCGCACAACGGTATTGCTAATTAATCCTCCCTCATTACACAACACCCAGTCTAAGATGGCCTCCCCTCCAGTTGGTTCCTCAACATATTGGTCGAGAAAACCATCCCTTATGCACTCCAGGAAATCCTCCTCTACCGTATTGCTTTCAGTTTGGTTAGCCCAATCTATGTGCATATTAAAGTCACCCATTATAACTGCTGCACCCTTATTGCATGCACCCCTAATTTCCTGTTTGATGCTCTCCCCAACATTACTACTACTGTTTGGAGGTCTGTACACAACTCCCACTAACGTTTTTTGCCCTTTGGTGTTCTGCAGTTCGACCCATATAGATTCCACATCATCCAAGCTAATGTCCATTCTAACTATTGCATTAATCTCTTCTTTAACCAGCAATGCTACCCCACCTCCTTTTCCTTTTATTCTATCCTTCCTGAATGTTGAATACCCCTGGATGTTGAGTTCCCAGCCCTGATCATCCTGGAGCCACGTCTCCGTAATCCCAATCATATCATATTTGTTAACATCTATTTGCACAGTTAATTCATCCACCTTATTACAGATACACCTTGCATTAAGACACAAAGCCTTCAGGCTTGTTTTTTTAACACCCTTTTTCCTTTTAGAATTTTGCTGTACAGTGCCCCTTTTTGTTTTTTGTCTTGGGTTTCTCTGCCCTCCACTTTTCCTCATCTCCTTTCTGTCTTTTGCTTTTGTCTCCTTTTTGTTTCCCTCTGTCTCCCTGCATTGATTCCCATCCCCCTGCCATATTAGTTTAACTCCTCCCCAACAGCACTAGCAAACACTCCCCCTTGGACATTGGTTCCGGTCCTGCCCAGGTGCAGACCGTCCGCTTTGTACTGGTCCCACCTCCCCAGAACCGGTTCCAATGCCCCAGGAATTTGAATCCCTCCCTGCTGCACCACTGCTCAAGCCACGTATTCATCTGTGCTATCCTGCGATTCCTACTCTGACTAGCACGTGGCACTGGTAGCAATCCCGAGATTACTACTTTTGAGGTCCTACTTTTTAATTTAGCTCCTAGCTCCTTAAATTCGTTTCGTAGGACCTCATCCCTTTTTTTAACCTATGTCATTGGTACCAATGTGCACCACGACAACTGACTGTTCTCCCTCCTTTTTTAGAATGTCCTGCACCCGCTCAGGAACATCCTTGACCCTTGCACTAGGGAGGCAACATACCATCCTGGAGTCTCGATTGCGGCCGCAGAAACGCCTATCTCTTCCCCTTACAATTGAATCCCTTATCACTATCGCTCTCCCACTCTTTTTCCTCCCCTCCTGTTCAACAGAGCCAGCCACGGTGCCATGAACTTGGCTGCTGCTGCCCTCCACTGATGAGTCATCCCCCTCAATAGTACTCAAAGCAGTGTATCTGTTTTGCAGGGGGATGCCCACAGGGGACCCCTGCACTACCTTCCTTGCACTGTTCTTCCTGCTGGTCTTCCATTCCCTATCTGGCTGTGGACCCTTCACCTGCGATAAGACCAACTCGCTACACGTGCTACTCACGTCATTCTCAGCATCGTGGATGCTCCAGAGTGAATCCACCCTCAGCTCCAACTCCGCAACGCGGTCTGTCAGGAGCTGGAGGTGGATACACTTCCCGCACACGTAGTCGTCAGGAACACTGGAGTCGTCCCTGAGTCCCCACATGGTACAGGAGGAGCATAACACGTGACCGAGCTGTCCTGTCATGACTTAACCCTTAGATAGGCAACAACAATGCTAAAGTTTACTCAATGCTGAAGGACCCTCGTGAGCGAATGCCATCGGGATCTAAAGACCAACAGGAGGCGTGATAGGCGGCATTGAAGGGAGGGACCTTGAAATTGAGTATGCCTTGTTTTTTGATTTGGACCGCATGTTCCGCCTGGCCATTGGAGGCCAGCTTGAACGGTACTGTCCTGACATGGTTGATGCCATTACCCGACCTGAACTCCCGGAATTCGTAGCTCGTGAAACATGGGCCATTATCGCTAACAAGGATGTCCGGCAAATCATGGGTCGCAAAGACCATCCACAGTGGTGGATGTCATGCACGAATTCAAAATGATGCACTCGATCCAGTTCGAGTACGCATCAACCACGATGAGAAACATTTTGCCCATGAACGGGCCCGTGTAGTATACGTGAATATGTGACCATGGCCTGGTGGGCCAGGGCCATGGGCTGAGCGGGGCCTTCCTGGGGGCATTTCCCAGCTGAGCACACTTCGTGCACCTGCGAACACAGTGTTCCAGATCTGAATCAATTTACGGCCACCAAACGTGTGACCGGGCAATGTCCTTCATCAGCACGATGCCTGGGTGCTCGCTGTGGAGTTCCCTGATGAAAGCTTCCCTGCCCCTCTGGGGCATGACTACCCGGCTGCCCCATAGTAGGCAGTCGGCTTGGATGGAGAGCTCATCCATCCGCCTGCGAAATGGTCTGACCTCCTCAGGGCATGCTCCGTGTGCGGGCGCCCAATCCCCTGTCAGGACACATTTCTTAATCAGGGATAGGAGGGGATCTCTGTTGGTCCAGATTTTGATCTGCAGGCTGTGATGGGGAGCCTGCGCTGTCAAAGGCATCAATGGCCATGACCATCTCGGCGCTTTGCTCCGCTGCCCCATCAGTGGTGGCCAGTGGAAGCCTGCTGAGCGCGTCAGCGCAATTTTCAGTGCCCGGCCGGTGCCGGATGGTGTAGTCATACGCAGCCAGCGTGAGAGCCCATCGCTGTATGCGAGCTGACGCATTGGCATTGACAGCCTTGCTGTCTGACAACAGGGATGTTAACGGCTTGTGGTCCGTTTCTAATTCGAACCTCCTGCCAAAAAGCTACTGGTGCATCTTTTTCACCCCATTGATACATGCGAGTGCTTCCTTCTCAACCATCCCATATCCGCGTTCTGCTTGAGAGAGCGACCTGGAAGCACAAGCCACAGGTTGGAGTTGCCCCTCAGCATTGCACTGCTGCAACACGCACCCAACCCCATAGGACGATGCATCACATGTCAGAACCAATTTCTTACAGGGGTTGTACAGGGTCAACAGCTTATTTGAACAGAGTAGGTTACGCGCCCGATTGAAAGCCCGTTCTAGACAGTCCCCCCAAAACCAATCGCAACCCTTATGCAGGAGCACGTGTAGCGGCTCCAACAATGTGCTTAAGTTCAGCAGAAAGTTCCCGAAGTAGTTCAAGAGTCCCAGAAATGGACTCCGATGTGTTGCAGGGCCTAGGCGCTTGTTGAATCGCCTGTTTTAGATTCGGTAGGCTGAATCCCATCTGCAGCAACCCTCCTGCCCAGAAACTCGACGTTAGGAGCCAAAAACACTCACTTAGGTTTCTTGAGTCACAGGCCTACCCAGTCCAGTCGGCGTAGCACCTCTTCCAGGTTGTGGAGGTGTTCCTTGGTGTCCCGACCCGTGATGAGGATAGCGTCCTGGAATACGATCGTTCCAGGAATGGATTTGAGCAGGCTTTCCATGTTTCTTTGAAAGATCGCGGCCGCTGATCGAATGCCAAACGGGCACCTGTTGTAAACAAACTGTCCCTTGTGCGTGGTGATCGTGGTCAGTAGCTTGGATTCGTCGGCCAGTTCTTGGGTCACATGTAGGCTGAAGTGAGGTCCAACTTGGTGAACAACATGCTGCCTGCCAGCGTGGCTAAAAGATCCTCCGCTCTCGGAAGCGGGTATTCGTCTTGTAGGGATACCCGGTTGATAGTGGCCTTGTAGTTGCCACAGATCCTGACCGAGCCATCTGCTTTTAGGACGGGAACAATGGGACTCGCCCAGTCGCTGAATTCAATGGGCGAGATGATGTCCTCTCTCAGCAAACGGTCCAATTCGCTTTCAATTTTCTCCCGCATCACATACGGCACAGCTCTGGCTTTGTGGTGCACTGGTCTGGCGTCCGGGGAATCGTCCCAGTCCTCACCAACACAGTATCATTCCTCTGTGCTACCGGTGGCCATTCTCGTGGGTCGTTGATTCCCGTTTCTCGTCGCCACTGTAAAGTCCTTACACAATACCACAAATCCACATGAGGCACATTCTATGGACACGGTCACTCTGTGACCTGCACCTTTATTCACATGACCAAGAAGTGCTGATCTTGTGTGGGACCTCCCTTTTTATATACCTGGATGACCAGGTGAGGAGTGTCTCCCACAAGTTCACCCCCTGTGGTCAAGGTGTGCATTTCTCAAGTATATACAGTATTGCAGTGTTGTTACATGAAGGTTGCATAGATGACAGTTTTTACATTGCAAATGGACTGCAGGAATTGCCCACAGTACTCGTTGCCATTATTTGACACATTATGAAGTGTCTCTCAGCCTCGCTGCGTTGATTGTGGACAGCAATTGCATGAGTTACGAAAAAGTACACCTTGCAGCTTAGGATGGCCAGCTCCCTGGTTGGTTCCTCGACATATTGGCCTGGAAAACCATCCCTAATACACTCCAGGAAATCCTCCTCCACCGCATTGCTACCAGTTTGGTTCGCCCAATCAATATGTAGATTAAAGTCACCCATGATGACTACTGTACCTTTATTGCATGCATCCCTTATTTCTTGTTTGATGTTGTCCCCAACCTTACTACTACTGTTTGGTGTGGTCTGTACACAACTCCCACGAGCGTTTTCTGCCCCTTGGTATTCCGCAGCTCCACCCATACCGATTCCACATCATCCAAGCTAATATCCTTTCATACTATTGCATTAATTTCCTCTTTAACCAGCAATGCCACCCCATCTCCTTTTCCTCTCTGTCTATCCTTCCTAAATGTTGAATACCCCTGGATGTTGAGTTCCCAGCCTTGGTCACCCTGGAACCATGTCTCCGTGATGCCAATTACATCATATCTGTTAACTGCTCTCTGCGCAGTTAATTCGTCCACCTTATTCTGAATACTCCTCGCATTGAGGCACAGAGCCTTCAGGCTTGTCTTTCTAACACACTTTGCCCCTTTAGAATTTTGCTGTAATGTGGCCCTTTTTGCTTTAGATTTCTTTGCCCTCCACTTTTACTTTTCTTCTTTCTATCTTTTGCTTCTGCCCCCATTCTACTTCCCTTTGTCTCCCTGCATAGGTTCCCATCCCCCTGCGGTAGTAGTTTAACTCCTCCCCAACAGCACTCGCAAACACTCCTCCTAGGACATTGGTTCCGGTCCTGCCCAGATGCAGACCGTCCAGTTTGTACTGGTCCCACCTCCCCCAGAACCGGTTCCAATGTCCCAGGAATTTGACTCCCTCCCTGCTGCACCACTTCTCAAGCCGTGTATTCATCTGAGCTATCCTGTGATTCCTACTCTGACTAGCACGTGGCACTGGTAGCAATCCTGAGATTACTACTTTTGAGGTCCTACTTTTTAATTTAGCTCCTAGCTCCCTAAATTCGTCTTGTAAGACTTCATCCCTTTTTTTAACCTATATCGTTGGTACCTATATGCAACAAGACAACTGGCTGTTCACCCTCCCTTTTCAGAATGCCCTGCATCTGCTTCGAGACATCCTTGACCCTTGCACCAGGGAGGCAACATATCATCCTGGAGTCTCAGTTGCGGCCGCAGAAACGTCTATCTATTCCCCTTACAATTGAATCCCGTATCACTATAGCTCTCCCACTCTTTTTCCTGCCCTCCTGTGCAGCAGAGCCACTCACGGTGCCATAAACTTGGTGAATCATCACCCTCAATAGTACCCAAAACGATGTATCTGTTTTGCAGGAGGACGACCTTCCTTGCACTGCTCTTCCTGTTGGTCTCCCATCCCCTATCTGGCTGTGTACCATTTTCCTGCGGTAAGACCAACTCGCTAAATGTGCTATTTACGTCATTCTCAGCATCGTGCATGCTCCAGAGTGAATCCACCCGTAGCTCCAGCACCGCAATCGGTCCGTCAGGAGCTGCAGCCAGACACACTTCCTGCACACGTAGTCGTCAGGGACACCGGAAGCATCCCTGACTTCCCACATAGTACAGGAGGAGCAGAACACATGTCCGAGCTGTCCTGCCATAACTTAACCCCAAGATAAACTTAATTTGGCAACAACAAGGCTAACAGGATACTTACTCATATGGAAAAGAAAAAGAAAAACTACTTACCAATCAGCAGCCAATCACTTACCCCCTTGGCTGTGATGTCAGCTTTCAATTTCTTTCTACTTCTTCTTTGCCTTCTCACCCTGCTGCAGCTGCTCACTGGCGGGCCTCTTGTAGGCCGCTCGCCTCCCGAACTCCCGCTGCTCACTGACGGGCCTCTTGTAGGCCGCTCGTCTCCCAAATTCTCGCCTCTCACGAACTCCCGTTGCTCACTGACAGGCCTCTTGTAGGTGGCTCGCCTCCCGAACTCCCGCCTCTCACGAACACCCGCTGCTCACTGACGGGCCTCTTGTAGGCCGCTCGCCTCCCGAACTCCCGCCTCTCACGAACACCCGCTGCTCACTGACGGGCCTCTTGAAGGCCACTCGCCTCCCGAACTCCCGCCTCTCACGAACACCCGTTGCTCACTGACGGGCCTCTTGTAGGCCGCTCGCCTCCCGAACTCCCGCCTCTCACGAACTCCCGTTGCTCACTGACGGGTCTCTTGAAGGCCGCTCGCCTCCCCAACTCCCGCCTCTCACTAATTGACTGCAAGTATTCACATATGACTTGGAATCATCATTTTATCCTACTAAAGGTCACTCTCCGCCTTCCTCCATTGATTCTGAACAGCAATTTACCCACTCAACTTCAAATATACTGCTAACATTTACTTCAAGTGCACTGCTGATCATACTTTGTGACACACATTTTCACCTTCAGCCTCACAATGCCCTACAAAGTGGACACAAATTTATTCTCTTTGCAAGGAGACCATTTCTTTTGCTTTGCACACTGCTTTTCACAATTACACAACCAAATGTTTTGAAAAGGCTCACCTAACAACTGGCAGAGAATACTTTCAAATTCTTCACTGCTGTGCGATGGGTTGCTACTTCTGCACCACTCTGCTTGGCAGCATTGTCTTCTTAAACCCTTCACCTGCTTTGTGCAGTACTCACTGCTCTACCTTCCAATTTGAAGCCATCACGTCAAGTAATCTTTCCTTTGTGAATTGGTGCAGCCATGACACATCCTGTCAGTTGTGATCATATTATCATGCCACAAGTCTATTTCCACCTTTCAGTTTTAGTGGTTGAGAGCAGTTTTTTCAGTCGACTGCAAATACATTGTCAAAATCTTTTGAAACACAGTGATGCTGCGCTTGTGAGCAATTGAACTTGTGTGCCAACACTGCCCCCTTGCTTGCAAACCAGCAACTCTTTGCCAGCTTTCGCTTCTGAGCCTGCACGTAAGACTGTCTTTACTTTGCAAATGGGCTGCAGGAATTGGCCACACTACTCATTGCCATTATTTGACACTTTATGAAGTGTCTCTCAGCCTCGCTACGTTGATTGTGGACAGCAATTGAATGAGTTACGAAAAAGTTAATCTTGCTGCTATTTTACCAAAATTCTCTGGATTCTGGGGAGGTCCCAACAGATTGAAAAACTGCAAATGTAACGCGCCTATTTAAAAAATGAGGCAGGTGAAAAGCAGGAATCTATATACCAGTTAGCCTAACATCTGTGGTTGGGAAAATGTTGGAGTCCATTATTAAAGAAGCAGTAGCAGGACATTTGGATAAGCAAAGATCGGTCAGGTAGAATCAGCATGGATTTATGAAGGAGAAGTCATGGTTGACAAATTTGCTGGAGTTCTTTGAGGATGTAACAAACAGGGTGGATAAAGGGGAACCAGTGGATGTGGACATCCAGAAGGCATTTGACAAGGTGCCACATAAAAGGTTACTGCACAAGATAAAAGTTCATGGGCTTGGGGTTAATATATTAGCATGGATATACAATTGGCAAGCTAACAGAAAACAGAGTCGGGATAAATATTCATTCTCTGGTTGGCAACCAGTAACTACTGGGGTGCCGCAGGGATCAGTGTTGGGACCCCAACTATTTACAATCTATATTAATGACTTGGAAGAAGGGACTGAGTGTAATGCAGCCAAGTTTGCTGACGATACAAAGATGGGAGGAAAAGCAATGTGTGAGGAGGACACAAAAAATCTGCAAAAGGACATAGACAGGCTAAGTGAGTGGGCAAAAATTTGAAAGATGGTGTATAGTGTTGGAAAGTGTGAGGTCATGCACTTTGGCAGAAAACATCAAAGAGCAAGTTATTATTTAAATGGAGAAAGATTGCAAAGTGCCACAGTACAGCTGGACCTGGGGGTACTTGTGCATGAAACATAAAAAGATAGTATGCAGGTACAGCAAATGATCAGGAAGGCCAATGGTATCTTGGCCTTTATCGTAAAGGGGATGGAGTATAAAAGCAGGGAAGTCTTGCTACAGCTATATAAGGTATTGGATCATATTATCATGCCACAAGTCTATTTCCACCTTTCAGTTTTAGTGGTTGAGAGCAGTTTTTTCAGTCGACTGCAAATACATTGTCAAAATCTTTTGAAACACAGTGATGCTGCGCTTGTGAGCAATTGAACTTGTGTGCCAACACTGCCCCTTAGCTTGCAAACCACCCTCTTTTCCAGCTTTCCCTACTGAGCCTGCATGTAAGACTGTCTTTACTTTGCAAATGGACTGCAGGAATTTCTCACACTTCTCGTTGCCATTATTTGACTGCAATGTCTGTAGCTCCACACTGTGGACGCCTGTGTTACTGCAGCTAGTGCTATTTGATAAAGAGCAGGTCACCTGACCAGCAGGTCAAAAGATTCCGGAACCTGCAGCCATCTTACAGGTTGTATGTTGTGTGCTCTCTGAAGATATGACATTTGACGATGAGAATGGGATGTAATCGGATAATACAAAGCTGAAATTTTTGTTTGTGAAGGATTCTGCCAGCCGACAGAGAGACTTCGAGAGTTTCTCTGTTTTTGGAAACAGCTACAAATCTGAGGTAAATTACGAGCACCCTTAGATAAATTGCCAGAGTCAAAATGGCTTCCCCTATGGGAGATATAGGGCATTTGGTGGCATTTCAACACAACCATGAAGGTTTCAGAGCATATGTGGATCGGCTAGAAATGTTTTTCACTGCAAATAATATCATCGAAACCCCCGGTAATGAAGGCAATAACCAGGATGTGTTGGAACGAAAAAGAGCTATCTTCTTAACTGAGGCTGGGCCCGAGTTGTATGAAACGCTGATAAATTTGCTTGTGCCTGACAAGCCAAAGGATACAATGCTGAAACAGATTCTAACTCAGTGAGAACAACATTACAGCTCCATTCTGTTAGAAATTGCTGAAAGTTATCGTTTTGGAATACGAAATCAGAAGGCCGAAGAAAATATCAGTGAGTACATTGTAGCATTAAAAAAGCTATATATTCACTGTAATTTCGGATACTTTCAGAACCGAATTTTGCGAGATCACTTTGTTTGTGGGATGAAAATGATGCGATCAGAAGAAAGTTATTGACGACACCTAACTTGACTTTTGATTTAGCTTGTCAGACAGCTAGGTCGATGAGCATGGTTGACCAATATTCCCAAGAATTTTGTACTAATTTCAATCATCAGACAACCGAGGTGAATCGCCTGCAGGTTCAAAATAAAAGGCAGTGGGGCCCCAAAGTCTCAGAAACTGGAAAAGGGAACAGAGCATTGATGTCCTGCTATCGGTGCCTGGGACAACATTATGCTCAAAGTTGTCCATATGTGAAGGCAGAGTGCTTCATCTGCAGGAAAACTGGGCATCTTGCGAAGGCATGCTGACTGAAGGGTAAACCAGCTTTCAAAGCTATGAGTAGAAATCCCCAGAGACTACATAGCATGGAAGAACAACAACAGGATGAGGAGATGTTAGAGTTAATGTCATCAGGAGCATGAGCTTAACGGACAGCGATTCCAAAAATATCATAATCCACATAGATGTTGCAGGATTCAAGATACCCATGGAAATCAATGCCGGTGCATCCATGAGTGTAGTACTGAAGTCGCTATACCTCGAAAAATTGCGGGATTTCCCATTGGAGAAAGCCAAGATAGAGCTGTGAGGTTACTCGGGATAGAACATTCTTGCGGTACGTCATATCACCATACCGGTGAAATACAAGGATCAAGTTCAGAGCTTGCCTCTAATAGTAGTTGCAGGAGGCAAGCCTGCCTTACTTGGAAGAAATTGGTTGGGATCAATGAAGCTGGATTGGAGTGAGATTTTTCATGTTGAAATGAGATTTGCGTAAAAGAATGGTGTCATGAAGAATTATCTAAAGGTGTTCTGTGAAACAGCCAATCCGATCCAAGGTTTCAAGGCGAGTGTCAGGGTACAGGAGGACGCTAGATCAGTTTACTGCAAGCCACGTTCTGTACCATATGAACTCAAGGAGACAGTTGAGCAAGAACTCAAAAGACTAGAGACTGAGAACATTATTTCTAAGATAGATCGATGTAATTGGGCGACACCCATCGCTGTTGTACCTAAATCCGATGGTAAGGTAAGATTGTGTGGTGATTGTTATGTAACCGTAAACCAGGTTCTAGAGGGTAATGTCCCCAATACATTGCCAAATATAGATTTGTTCACAACACTGACACGGGGTCAGATTTTCTCAAAGTTACTTACAGCTTGAATTAGATGAGGAGTCCAAGTCATGCTTGACTATAAATAACCATCTAGGCCTATATCAATTTACTAGCCTACCATTTGGAATGTCTTCCGCCCCTGCCATATTCCAAGGGGTAATCAACCAGATTTTGCAAGGTATTGAAGGGGTAGTATGTTATTTAGATGACATGCTAATTTCAGCACCAAATAGGCAAATTCATAATAACATATTGAATGAAGTCCTCAAACGGCTAGAGAAGTACAGAGTACGAGTGTCTGCTCGCATGTGTGAGTTATTTAAAAACTCAGTGGAGTACTTAGAGTACAAAGTAGACAAAGATGGTTACATTCAACCAAGGAAAAACTGGTGCAATCAGAAATGCACCCACTCCCAAGAATGTCACTTCGATCATTTTTGGGTCTTTTGAACTATTATGGGAAGTTCCTACCAAATTTGGCTACAGTATTACATCCACTGAATGAACTATTGAAAAAACAGGTCCATTGGAAGTGGTCAAAAGGATGTGATACAGCATTCAAGGAGTGTAAAAGCAACTTGGTAGAGAGTACCATGTTAGTTCACTATGACGTATCTCAGGAGATCAAGCTAGCATGTGATGCTTCTCTGTGTGGAGTTGGGGCAGTAATCTCTCATGTACTACGTAGTGGGGAGGAGAGACCAAATGCTTTTGCTTCACGCATTCTCAGTGCCGGTGAGCGTAATTATGCGCAAATCGAAAGGGAAGCTTTGGCATTAATTTTTGGAGTCAAGAAGTTCCACAAATACTTGTATGGTCATAAGTTTACTCTCGTTACAGACCATAAGCCCCCAACAGCAATCCTCCATTCAAAGTCCCCAGTTCCAACATTAGCTGCAGCCCGAATGCAGAAATGGGCTTTAATTTTGTCAGCATATACATATGATATTGAATACAGATGATCAGCTGATCACAGTAATGCTGATGCTATGTCTAGATTGCCTTTCCCATCACAAGTTGCACCCGATAGGGAAGAGGTGTTCTATGTGTCATACATTGATGAACTGCCAGTCATAGCTGAAGAGATTGGAACAGCAACCAAACGTGACCCAGTTATGTCAAAGGTATATGATTATATTGAAAATGGATGGCCAAACCAGGTAACAGACAAAGATATTCATCCATTTTTCATTCGTAGGAATGAATTATCAGTCGATAAAGATTGTATCATGTGGGGTGCAAGAGTGGTTATACCAAATAAATTCAGGTCCAAATTATTAGGAGACCTCCATGACCAGCACCTGGGAATGTGCTTGATCAAGAGTTTTGCACGCAGTTATTTATGGTGGCCAGGTCTTAATAAAGATATAGAGTACATCATAAGTCAATGTACAACATGTCAATCGGTAAGCAAGCAACCACCATCAATACCATTACAATCATGGACATGGCCTCCGAAGGTGTGGCAAAGGCTACATATTGATTTTGTTGAGCTCGAAGGACAACAATTGTTCATTGTGATTGATAGCCTTTCGAAGTGGGTCGAGGTGTTTCCAATGTGGAAAATAACAAGTAAAACATTAGACATTTTGCGAAGATTATTTTCTTCATTTGGCCTCCCAGAAGAAATTGTTTCGGATAATGGATCACAATTTCGTTCAGAAAAATTTGCACAGTTCACGAGCAAAAATGGTGTGAAACATACCAAGGTTCCACCATACCACCCTGCTTCGAATGGTGCAGCAGAGCGCACTGTACAAATTGTAAAATGTGTCTCATCAAACAAATGTTGGATCCAAATCCAAAGAAACGACAGTTGGTCATTGGACCACAAATTGGCAAATTTTCTACTAACATATCGTAATACTCCTCACATAACTACTGGTAGAACACCAGCAGAGTTGTTTCTCAAATGACAGCCACGAACCAGATTTTCGTTGTTAAAACCAAACTTGGCACAGTCCGTAGAAGAGATCCAATTCAGACAGAAAGAGAATCCTGATAGAGGTAGAGTAACAGAGAGAAGTGTGAAATTAAATCAGAAAGTGAGAGTGAAGAACCATTACCATAAATGGTTAAAGTGGTTACCAGGAAGAGTGGTGAAGGTATGTGGTCCTCGCACATATTTGGACAGGTTAGGTTTGTTCACATTGATCATATTTTACCCACAGACATGGAAGTGGTTGAGACTGGGAGTGATTCAATTATTTCTGACTCATCAGATAGTTTTGATACACCAGTAGCATATTCTACATCCAATGTACTGGAAACAAATCCAAGAGAAAGTTAGAATTTAAGTCCGAGTCCGAGTCAGGAAGACAAACAGCCTGTAGTTAGAGAGAGTTCAAATGGAAATCAAGGGCATCCCTTGGAGGAAAACTTCCCTCAGGATCAGCCTCGAATGAGTTTAAATTCAACATCATGTTGGGAAGGTTCTGTTCGAGAGCGAAGGTATCCTCTTCGAAACAGAAAACGTGGTTAAGCTTGATTTGTAAATATGGCAAAATAAGTCCATATCCTTTGTTATGTATAACCATGCAAGTTATGTATGATGATTGTTTGTTATAATAATTTCTTCATTAAAGAGGGAGAAGTGTAATGGCTGCAGATCCACACTGCGGACGCCTGTGTTACTGCAGCTAGTGCTGTTTAATAAAGAGCAGGTCAACTGACCAGCAGGTCAGAAGATTCTGGAACCTGCAGCCATCTTAAAGGTTGTGTGTTGTGTGCTCTCTGAAGCTATGACATTGACGAGTTACCACGTGTCTCTCAGCCTTGCTGCATTGGTTGTGGGCAGCAATTAAACGAGTTATGAAAAAGTTAATCTTGCTGCTAGCAGAGAATGATTTCAATCCATTGACCTCTGGGTTATGACCCAGCACCCTTCCGCTGCACCACTCTGCTCATGTGCTGCTGTTGTAGGGTATTCGGCACCCGCTGAATATATCTATACACTCGGCATGAGGCACCTGCTGAATATATCTATACGAGTATATATTTAAAATGGCCAAATATAAAATGGCTGCCCAAGCATGATGGGAACTCAGTTAGTCAAGCAATGAACTGCTGACTGAGGCTGACCGAGCAATGACCCTGTGAGGCCCACTACCGGGAATGCCTTGGATCTATAGCTTGAGACAAGATAACTATAATGAACTATTATAGTGCCTGGTATGGAATGTCCTTAATCAATGACTTCACACAGCAGAGCCCCGAGGAACAGAGATAAGGTGGGGCCTGCATCACATAACAGGGTCATGAATCAGCCTGAGCTGACAAGAACCGAACATACAGCCCCTGAGATATTAGAGGAATTCTATTGGGCTAAAGAAACCTATATGTAATCTATAATCGTTATGATTGGATTGTGTCCAGCCGATATGGGCTGTCGTAACTGTAATGAACTGTTGTAAAACATATAAATATCGATGGATTTCTTTGTTCGGTGGTGAGAGGTGCCTGGACCTAGACCAGAGGCTTCCTCCCCGCCGGCATAATAAAGGCCGCTTTGGCGTTGGAACCGATTCTGAGTGTTGAGTGATTCTTCCGAGAAAACATTCACGCTAACAGCTACAAATTAATATTCCACTGGATCTGCATTTCAAACTATCCAGAGGTGCTGCACTTCTCTTTCAATTAAGGTCACCTTTACCTCCCAAATTGATTGCAGGCATTCACATATGACTAGGAGTCATCATTTCATCTTACCAAATGTCACTCTCAGCCTTCCTCCATTGATTCTAAACAGCAATTTACCCACTCAACTTCAAATATACTGCTAACACCTACTTCAAATGCACTCCTGATCATCCTTTGTGACACACATTTTCACCCTCAGCCTCACAATGCCCTGCAAAGCTGAGACAAATTTCTCCTCTTTGCAAGGAGCTCATTTATTTTGCTTGACACACCACTTTTCACAATTAAACATAAAGCTCAATTAACAACTGGCAGAGAATTTGTTCACTGCTGTGCGATGGGTTACTACTTCTGCACCACTCTGCTTGCCAGCCCGACGCTAGGAACAACGGCAAAGGCCCCGAGAGCAGGCAACTTGAGCCAACCGGGTTCCCACTGCCAGCACTGGGCACCGCGCCGCCACCAGACTACCTGGACAGCATCCAGCAGTCCTGGTACTAGTTTGTCCTCATGCACCGGTGCTGACACCAGTATTGATTTCAAATATGTCCCCCACCAGTCAAATGTACTTGCCTCACAACTGTGCCACAAATGTAATGATGTAAACGCAAATTTTTTTCTGGACTTGTATGTATATGAATGTAATGAGCCACTGGCATAATCTATATGTGGGTGAGAGAGAATGGAGTGGTCATGGAGGCACAAACAGAAACCACCAGCACCACTACTGCCAATGAAACACCACCCACTCACCCAAGATGGAAACGAACCTCCAAGAGTCAACCAGATAGAGCTAAGCCCAGAGCACAGTCAATGCATGAAGGCGATTTGCACTAAGGACTTCGGGGAGAGTGATGTTGTTGATCCGGATTCTTTTCCTTCAATCTGTTTCAGTGAATACACTGACGCGAACACCGATTGTGCTTTAAACAAAGCAGTCTTTATTTTTCACCGGCCGGCCGAGACTTATCAGACAGAAGGAGTACCCTCTTGATAGAGCGTACACCCTTCCTACGGACAAGTGAGTTTACATTGCGAAATTATACAATTTTTGGTACAAGATAACAAGATACAATTAGAGTGACATCCTAGTTCATCCTATCCCCTTTTGGTCCCTCCTTTCCATTGTCCACTCATGAGCCAACATCTATAGTAGCTGTTTTTACTAAAGCTTATGCATTGTTTCTAAATGTTACAATTTTTACTTGCATGGTTAGTAGCTCAAAACCTTGAGACAGTCTGTTAATTGTGTTGATGTTGTATTATTTGCCATCTGACATTCACTTAGTTATTTTTCCATGGCTTATACATTTTCATAGCTTATACATTTTCATATATCCATTTTACTAATCCACAATGTCATGTATCCAAACATGTTTACTGCTTGTGCAATTACATATGATGTGCCACCAGAGGGCACTACTATGGGAAACTTGTACACAACTGTATGGTCACTAAGGTGTGCCACCAGAGAGCACTGCAGTGGGAGACTTGTAGGTTACCTGGACAGGTGTGCCAGGCCGAGTATAAAAGGCAGGCCACCATGTGTGATCCTCACTCTAGAGTTACATTAAATGGACTAAGGTCACTACAGTTCAAATACAATACATTGCCTCGTGGAGTCATTATCAGAGCATCTAAAGACATAACAATTGGCGACGAGATACGGACTTTCATGCGAAAATGGCTAACCTTGTACGTGGAGCAGTTCGCTGATGGTGACGATTGGGAAGCCTTTGTGGAGCGGCTCGACCATTTCTTCACAGCCAACGACCTGGCAGATGACAATCCGGCCACACTGGCTGATAAGCGCAGAGCTATCCTGCTAATCCGTTGTGGGCCCACCGTCTATGGCCTCATCAGGGACTTGCTGGCACCAGCGAAGACAACGACCAAGACGTACGAGGAGCTTGTAATGCTGATCCAAGAACAACTCATACCCAAAGAGAGCATCCTCACAACCAGACACCGGTCTTATACCCGCCGACGGCTCGAAGGCCAGGAAATCGCGAAATGTGCTGCAGACCTCAGGAGGCTGGTGGCACCGTGTGATTTCAGCGACCACCTCACCGAAGTGCTGTGGGATAACTTTGTCATCGGAATCAGCCACGAGGGCCTTCTTCAAGGGCTACTATCTGTGGATACCACTGTCACGCTGCAGAAGGCCATCACTATAAGCCAGGCATTCATGACCTCGACCTGCGGCTCTAAGCGGATGACTCATCCTCAGGACTCAAACCCGGCAAGTACTGTCCACAGTCTTTTAGAGGCTGGACTGTAGAACGTGAATCTCCTCAGGGGAGAGAGAACAGGCCCCCGAGTCCCTTAACTCAGAGTCCGCTGAGGGAGGCTAATCGAGTAGCACTATGTTGGCGTTGCGGAGGGAATCACAGGGCTCACCAGTGCTGTTTTAAGGACTATGTGTGTAAAGGCTGCAGCACAAAGGGCCACCTCCAGCGAATGTGTAAAAGAAATATGACTCACTGTGTTGATGAAGAGCTTGCAGACGGCCATGAATCCAGCGCGGATTATGAAACAATAGTCAGAGAGGCAGCTCAGCCCCATGTGGAGTTGTTTGGCAAGTTTACCTGCACCACAGAATGTTCCCCATTGAGGATAGAAGTCGAGATAAACGGCACTCCAGTCTTCATAGAGGTGGACATGGGGGCGAGCCAGTCAGCAATAAATTAAGAAGCCTTTGAGAGGCTATGGGACAATCAAGCTGAACGACCCAAGTTGGTCCCGGTTCAGGCAAAGCTGCACACCTACACCAATGAACTTATTTCAGTCGTTGGTTGTGCGGATGTAAAGGTACTCCATGATGGTACGGTGCACAAGGTTACCTCTGTGGATTGTTGCAGGTGATGGACCAACGCTACTCGGAAGAAGGTGGATGGAGAAGATCCATTGGAGCTGAGAAGATTTCATCCCTCCAGCGATCAACGTCCCCCGTGCTCAGAGGCAAAGCAAGCCCTCACCTGAGATTGGATCCGGCACCAGAGAGCAGACCAGCACAGCACCCGAGGCACAGACCACTCAGCACGACTGCGTGGAGATGACCCAACTGAGACGACCCGAACGCACCTTCCAGGCTCCAGTGGCAGGACTCCGGAGGAAGAAAATTGGATCCAAAGGCGACTTTCCAGCTTCGGTGGCAGAACCCGGGGAGAAAAGAATCACAGCAGTCAACATCGTGGATGGAAGAAAGATGGCGCCCAAAGCACGAGGTGAAGCGCTGAAGAAAAAGATGGCGGCGGCCAGACCACGAGGTGCAGTGCTAATGGAGCAACACGTGACACCAAGCGAAGAAGAGGATTGGGGTAAAGATAGCAAGGCTCTCTTAAAGGAGGCCAGCAACCCACCACACTTAAAGGGACAGGTCCACCTTCCCAATCAATGTAATAGCAACAGTGAGTTAAATGTAAAGCTCGTAATTGATGATCAGAGTTTTATACATGTAATAAGCAAAGAAAAGTCGTGTGATTGCGATCAGAGCCACAGTTTATCTGCAATGAGTAATGAAACATTGTGCAATGTAGGATATCATCTGCATTCAGTTAGTGTAATCCCTTGGGAGCACAGGTATTTAAGAAGGCTTCACAGGTTGGAAAGGCACTTTGGAGACCTGCAATAAAAGACTAAGGTCACACTTTACTTTGAGCTCACAGTATTCAGTCTGACTCTTTCCCCATGCAGACAGTGAACCCAAAGATGCAGAGAACAGTGGGCATCCTGGAGAAATTCTTGGAGGGAGATGATTGGGAAACTTTTGTGGAGGGACTCGACCAATACTTCGTAGCCAACGAGCTGGATGGAGAAGAGAAAGCTGCCAAACGAAGGGCGATGCTCCTCAACGTCTGTGGGGCACCAATGTGTGGCCTCATGAAAAATCTGCTTTCTCCAGCGAAACCCATGGAGAAATCATACGAAGATTTGTGCACACTGGTCCGGGAGCATTTGATGGCGAGGTACTGGTTCTCCACCTACAAGAGGTCTGAAGGCCAGGAAGTGGCTGGTTATGTCGCCGAGCTAAAATGCTTTGCAGGACATTGCGAATTTGAAGGACATTTGGAGCACATGCTCAGAGACTTTTTCGTACTTGGCATTGGCCATGAAACCATACTTCGCAAACTTCTGACTGTAGAGACCCCAACCTTGAGTAAGGCCATAGCGATATTCCAGGCGTTCATTGCCACCAGTGACAATACGAAGCAAATCTCTCAGCACACAAGTGCTGCTACAAGTACTGTGATGTTGTTTTCAAATCACAACGTACAGGGCAGGTCACACATGCCTGCAGCTGCATGTCCGCAGATGTGTCAGAGTCCACCATCGAGGCTGATGAATGCAAGGCCATTAACACCTTGTTGGTGCTGCGGGGGTGATCATCGTTTCCATTCATACTGCTTCAAAGGATACGTTTGCAAGGGCTGTGGAACAATGGGACACCTCCAACGTATGTGCAGGCGAGCTGCAAATCCTGTTAATCCTGCAAACCACCATGTTGCAGAGGAGGACAGATCCATGGAGGATCACGACGAACCAGAGCCTCAGACCGAGGAGGCAGAGGTACATGGGGTGCACACATTCACCACAAAGTGTCCCCCGAGAATACTGAATGTTGAACTAAATGGACTTCCGGTGTCAATGGAGCTGGACACGGGCGTGAGCCAGTCCATCAAGGGCAACAAGACTTTTGAAAGATTGTGGTGCAGCAAGGCCTCAAGGCCAGTCTTAACTCCAGTTCGTACAAAATTAAGAACTTGCACAAAAGGACTGATTCCCGTAATCGGCAGTGCTACCGTAAAGGTCTCCTACGATGGAGCGGTGCATAAGCTACCACTCTGGGTGGTACCGGGCGATGGTCCCATGCTGCTCGGTAGGAGCTGGCTGGGAAAGATTCGCTGGAACTGGGACGACTTCGGAGCGCTATCGCCTGCTGACGACACTTCGTGTGCCTAGGTCTTAAACAAGTTCCCTTTGCTGTCAAACCAGGCATCGGGAAATTCCAAGGAGCAAAAGTGCAGATCCACCTAATTCCGGGGGCACGACCCATCCATCACAAGGCGAGAGCAGTACCGTACATGATGAGAGAAAGAGTAGAGATCGAGCTGGATCGGCTGCAAAGAGAGGGCATAATTTCACCGATCAAGTTCAACGAGTTGGCCAGTCCTATTGTCCCAGTCCTCAAGGGAGATGGCACCGTCAGAATCTGTGGCAGTTGCAGAGTAACTATCAATCGCTTCTCTCTCTACCCACTATCAAAGGCTGATGACCTCTTTGCAATGCTGGCGGGACAAAAGACGTTCACGAAGCTGGATTTGACTTCAGCCTACATGATGCAGGAACTGGAGGAATCATCGGAGGGCCTCACCTGCATCAACACGCACAAATGTCTTTTCATTTATAACAGGTGCCATTTTGGAATTCGATCAGCAGCGGCGATATTCCAGAGAAACATGGAAAGCTTACTGAAGTCGGTCCCGCGCACCGTGGTTTTCCAGGACGACACCTTGGTCACAGGTCGGGATACAGTCGAGCATCTGCAGAACCTGGAGGAGGTACTTAGTCAACTCAACTGTGCGGGGCTCAGGTTAAAACGCTCGAAGTGCATTTTCCTGGTGCCTGAAGTGGAGTTCTTGGGGAGGAGGATCGCGGCGGTCGGAATCAGGCACACAGATTCGAAGACGGAGGCAATCGAGAACGCACCGAGGCCACAGAACATGACGGAGCTGCGGTTATTTCTAGGACTCCTGAACTACTTTGGTAACTTCTTACCGAGTCCCAGCACACTGTTAGAACCACTGCACGCCTTACTGCATAAAGGGGATGAATGGGTTTGGGGCAAAAGCCAAGAAAATGCTTTTGTAAAAGCTAGAAAATTGTTATGCTCAAACAAATTGCTTGTGTTGTATGATCCATGTAAGCATTTGGTACGAGCAAGGAATGCGTCGTCATATGGCATCGGGTGTGTATTGCAACAAGCTAATGATTTTGGGAGACTGCAACTGGTTGCTTATGCATCCAGGAGTCTGTCTAAGGCTGAGAGAGTGTACAGCATGGTTGAAAAAGAAGCGTTAGCGTGTGACTATGGGGTAAAGAAAATGCATCAATATCTGTTTGGGCTAAAATTTGAATTGGAAACTGACCATAAGCCACTCCTATCCCATTTTTCCGAGAGTAAAGGGATAAATACCAACGCATCGGCCCGCATCCAGAGATGGGCGCTCACATTGTCCTCATACAACTATGCCATCCGCCACAGGCCAGGCACAGAAAACTGCGCCGAAGCTCTCAGTAGACTGCCATTGCCCACCATGGGGGTGGAAATGGCGCAGCCCGCAGATTTAGCCATGGTTATGGAAGCATTCGAGTGTGAGCAATCACCCATCACTGCCCGGCAGATCAAAACCTGGACGAGCCAGGACCCCTTATTGTCCCTAGTCAAAAACTGTGTGCTTCACGGGAGCTGGTCCAGTGTCTCAGTGGAAAAACAGGAAGAGATAAAGCCATTCTAGTGGCGCAAAGATGAAATGGCTATACAGGCAGACTGCCTTCTGTGGGGCAGTTGAGTAGTGGTTCCCAAGAAGGGTAGAGACACCTTCATCAGTGACCCCCACAGTACCCACCCAGGCATCGTAATGATGAAAGCAATAGGCAGATCCCACGTGTGGTGGCCCCGGTATCAATGCGGACTTAGAGTCCTGCGTTCACAGATGTAATACATGCTCGCAGTTAAGCAATGTACCCAGGGAGGCACCGCAAAATTTATGTTCTTGGCCCTCCGAACTGTGGTCTAGAGTGCATGTCGACTATGCAGGCCCGTTCTTGGGTAAAATGTTCCTGGTGGTTGTAGATGCGTACTTCAAGTGGATTGAATGTAATATAATGTCGGCTAGCACATCCGCTGCCACTATTGAAAGCCTGCGGGCCATGTTTGCCACACACGGCCTACCCGATGTCCTGGTGAGCGACAACGAGCCATGTTTTACCAGTGCTGAATTCAAAGAATTCATGACCCGTAACGGGATCAAACATGTCATATCTGCCCCGTTTAAACCAGCGTCCAATGGTCAGGCAGAGAGAGTAGTGCAAACCATCAAGCAGGGCTTCAAACCCTCACTGCAGACTCGCCTATCCTGAGTCCTGCTTAGCTACCGCACGAGATCCCACTCGCTCACTGGGATCCCACCTGCTGAACTGCTCATGAAAAGAGCACTTAAGTCAATGCTCTCGTTAGTCCACCCTGATCTACATGAACAGGTAGAGAGCAGGCGGCTTCAACAAAGTACATACCATGATAGCGCAAATGTGTCATGCGAAATCAAAATCAATGATCCTGTATTTTTATTGAATTATGGACAAGGTCCCAAATGGCTCCCCGGCACCGTCGTGGCCGAAGACGGGAGCAAGGTGTTTCGGGTCAAACTTTCAAATGGACTCATTCACTGGAAACACTTGGACCAAATCAAATTCAGATTCACGGACTATCCTGAGCAACCCACTTTGGACCCTACCTTCTTCAGCACCACGGTTGGCCACGAAGCAGAACCTATCATCCACAGCAGCCCAGTAGGACCCACCAATTGACTCACCAATACCAGCTTTCACACCGAGACGATCAACCAGGGCAAGAAGGGCCCCAAATCGACTCACATTATAAATAGTTACACTATTGACTTTGGGGGGGGAAGTATTGTTATATATGTAAACTTGTATATACTCTGTACAGCCACCAGAGGGCTCATCCCCTGGAGTCCCAAGGGATCCCATAATCCCTTGGGAGCACAGATATTTAAGGAGGCCTCACAGGTTGGAGAAGCACTCTGGAGACCTGCAATAAAAGATGAAGGTCACACTTTACTTTGAACTCAGTGTTCAGTCTGACTTTCTCCATACATAACAGCATCAGCACTGGTATCAATACCCTGCCCCCGATCGGCTCCACCTCTTAGGCACTTGATGGCACCAACCGCCACGAGCCTGAAAGAGCAAACCGCACTAAAGCGCAGCCCCCAGACCCTATCGCCACCAAGGCTACACCTGGGAATGAAGGGACACCTGCAACGGTTCTACCAAATGGGACCGGGACCAGCCAGGATCCCAAACTAAATAACGCCCAGGCAAGCGAGTCAGCAGTTCACTGCGCACTGACAGACGACTGCTCCTCAGGGAGCAGCATCGACCCGGGACGCAAGGAAAGGACAGGGAGGTCCTTGTGCATGAATCCCAAAAAGTTAGTTTGCAGGTGCAGCAGGTAATCAGGAAGGCGAATGGAATGTTGGCCTTCATTGCGAGAGGGATGGAGTACAAAAGCAGGGAGGTCCTGCTGCAACTGTACAGGGTATTGGTGAGGCCGCACCTGGAGTACTGCGTGCAGTTTTGGTCACCTTACTTAAGGAAGGATACACTAGCTTTGGAGGGGGTACAGAGACGATTTACTAGGTTGATTCCGGAGATGAGGGGGCTACCTTATGATGATAGATTGAATAGATTGGGTCTTTATCCGTTGGAGTTCAGAAGGATGAGGGGTGATCTTGTAGAAACATTTAAAATAATGAAAGGGATAGACAAGATGGAGGCAGAGAGGTTGTTTCCACTGGTCGGGGAGACTAGAACTAGGGGGCACAGCCTCAAAATACGGGGGAGTCAATTTAAAACCGAGTTGAGAAGGAATTTCTTCTCTCAGAGGGTTGTGAATCTGTGGAATTCTCTGCCCAAGGAAGCAGTTGAGGCTAGCTCATTGAATGTATTCAAATCACAGGCCTAGTATAAAAAGCAGGCCACCATGTGTGATCCTCACTCTGGAGTTACATTAAATGGACTAAGGTCACTACAGTTCACTCCACTACATTGCCTCGTGGAGTCATTATCAGAGCATCTAAAGACATAACGCCAAGTGTCGCCCAGCCTCGCTGCATTGGTTGTGGACAGCAATTGAATGAGTTATGAAAAAGTTAATCTTGCTGCTAGTTGAGAATGGTTTTGATCCATTGACCTCTGGGCTATGGGCACAGCACCCTTCCGCTGCGCCACTCTGCTAATGTGCTTCAAATTAATATTCCACTGAATCTGCATTTCAAACTGTCCACAGGTGCTACATTTCTCTTTCAATTTATTACAGGCATTCACACATGACTAGGAGTTATCATTGCATCTAACCAAATGTCACCCTCAGTCTTCCTCCATTGATTCTGAACAGCAATTTACACACTCAACTTCAAATATACTGCTAACACTTGCTTCAAATGCACTCCTGATCATCCTTTGTGACACACATTTTTACCCTCAGCCACACAATGCCCTGCAAAGCTGAGAAAAATGTCTTCTCTTTGCAAGGAGCTAATTTCTTTTGTTTTACACAACGCTTTTCACAATTGCGCAAACATAATGCTCAACAAACAACTGACAGAGAATTTGTTCACTGCTATGCGATGGGTTACTGCTTCTGCACCACTCTGCTTGCCAGCAATGTCTTCTTAAACCCTCCACCTGCTTTGTGCAGTACTCACTGCTCCACCTTCCAATTTGAAGCCATCACGTCAAGTAATCTTTCCTTTGTGAATTGGTGCAGCCATGACACATACTATCAGTTGTCCTGATATTATCGTGCCACAAGTCCATTTCCACCCTTCAGTTTTAGTGGTTGAGAGCAGTCTTTTCAGTCGACTGCAAATACATTGGCAAAATCTTTTGAAATACCGTGATGTTGCGCTTGTGAGCAATTGAACTTGTGTGCCAACACTGCCCCCTTGCTTGCAAACCACCCTCTTGGCCAGCTTTCCCTTTTGAGCCTGCACGTAAGACTGGCTTTACTTTGCAAATGGACTGCAGAAATTCCCCACACTAATCGTTGCCATTACTTGATGAGTTACCAAGTGTCTCCCAGCCTCGCTGCATTGGTTCTGGGCAGCAATTGAGTGAGTTATGAAAAAGTTAATCTTGCTGCTCGCAGTGACTGGTTTCCATCCATTGACCTCTCGGTTATGGGCCCAGCACACTTCCGCTGCTCTACTCTGCTCATGTGCTTCAAACTAATATTCCACTGGATCTTCATTTTAAACTATTCACAGGCGCTATATTACTCTTTCAATTAAGGTCACCTTTGTTATGTAAACATTGTAACTGTGTAAGACTTGCCACCACAGGGCATACCTATTGGAGAGCCAAGGGTCACCTGCACAACTCATGCAAGCGAGTATAAAAGGTTGTCTGCCATGCTGCTTTGGCACTCTGGAATTTTATTAAAGAGACTAAAGTCACATCAGTTTAAGCTCACAGTACTCAGTCTTGTGGAGTGATTCTAAACATAACAATTGGTGACGAATAACATATCACAAACTTTCACATGGTTATGGCTACCTTTGGTATTTTTGAGTGAAGTGTAGAGGGTGATGATTGGGAAGCCTTCGTTAAACGTCTCGACCAGTACTTCAAAGCCAACAAGCTGGATGCGGACAATAAAGTGATCAAGCGCAAGGCGATTCTCCTCACCGTTTGTGGGTCTACAACATACGGCCTCATCAAGCATCTGCGAGCACCGACGAAACCAAGGGAAAAGACATATGCAGAGTTGTGCACGCTAGTTCAGGAACACCTCAAGGCAAAGGAGAGCATCTTAATGGCCAAGTATCGCTTGTATGCGCATCGCTCCGAGGGTCAGGACGTGGCGAGTTCTGACGCCGACCTAAGACGCCTTGTGGGACCTTGCGATTTTGCTGGATATTTGGGTGTAATGCTGCGGAACTTTTTCATGCTTGGAATCGGCCACAAGGTCATTCTTGCAAGCTGCTGTCTGCTGAATTCCCAGACCTGAACAAGGCCATCGCGATAGTCCAGGCTTTCGTGTCCACGAACGATAATACTAAACTGATATCTTCTCAGCATCGAAGCTCCCCGGCAAGTACTGTGCATAAAATAATGGCATTAGCAGGCAGAACTGTACATGGCAGGACCTACATGTCTGCAGCTGCAAGACCTAGGATGACTCAGAGTCTGCCATAGGCGTGAATGCGAATCCATTAACACCATGTTGGAGTTACAGGCATAAGCATAGAGGCTATCTATGTCGATTCAAGCACTATGTGTGCAAAGGCTGCGAAACAATGGGGCACCTCCATAGAATGTGCAAACGTGCTGCGACTCACCACGTGGCAGAGTCGGCAGAAGATGGTCCATCTGAAGTGGATCATGCAGAACGAGTAAGAGAGGCAACTCAACCAAGGCCGAGGAAGAAGTGTATGGGGTACACACCTTCATCACGAAGAGCCCTCCTATAATGATAATGATGATGGAGTTGGACACGGGGGCAAGTCAGTCAATTATGAGCCAGAAGGCTTTTGAGAAACTGTGGGGCAACAAGGCACAAAGGCCCAAACTGAGCCCGATTTATACAAAGCTGCGCACTTACACCAAAGAGCTCAGACCAGTCATTGGCAGTGCGGCAGCGAAGGTATCGTACGATGGAGCTCTGCATGACTTATCACTGTTGATTGTACCAGGCGATGGCTCAACGCTGTTCGGCAGAAGCTGGCTAGGAATGATTCGATGGAACTGGGATGACATCAAAGCACTATCTTCGGTGGATGACGCTTTGTACGCTAAAGTGCTGAGCAAATTTCCGTCACTATTTGAACCAGGCATCGGCAAATTCACAGTGGGTTCCGATAAGGAGAAAGAAGTTGTAGTGATCCCAAGGAAAGGGGAAGGAAAAGGCAACATATGTACCATGAAGCCGAAAGGGTGCTATGGCCTAGAACAATTGGTCAATACTACCCCGGCAGAGTACCAGGCATACGTGCGGGACAACCTTGCATCGTTCACCACACACAAGCACAACTGTGGTAAGGTGACGGGGTGGAAATCTGAGTACAGGGGAACCCCATGTCACGGCCACAGAAACAGTACAGTTTCCCCAGAGAGGCAGAGGCTGACTTGGAGACGGCAGTGGGATCCCTGGTAGCACAGGAAGTGTTGAGGCCCATAGCCACACACGTGAACTTGCCACTTTGGCCGGTTAGGAAACCGGACCAGTTGTGGAGAGCCACAATAGGCTATCAGGTGCTCAACAAAAATATCCCAGCCTGTGCGCCCACAGTCGCGGCCATAACTGATCTGATAGGGAGTATTCCAGCAACCGCAACCACATTTACGGTGCTGGATATTTCAAATGGGTTTTGGTCTATTCCCCTGAAATGGGAAGACCTGTTATGTCTCAAATAAAGCAATGTGAGTGAGTACTGTAGACTTGAGTAAGTGTGACCTTAGTCTCTTTATTCTGACTCCAGAGTGCTGGCACAGCATGGGAGGCCTGCTTATATGCAGTGCTCCCAAGGGATGCTGGGATCCCTTGGGACTCCAACAGATGTGCCCTCTGGTGGCGGTAAAATGCTTGTTACAAGGTGTTGCATACATAGCACCACTCCCTCCCAAAGTCAATAGCACACTTATAGAAACATAGAAACATAGAAAATAGGTGCATGAGTAGGTCAATCGGCCCTTCGAGCCTGCACCACCATTCAATATGATCATGGCTGATCATTCTTGCAACTTTAACATCCCATTCCTGCTTTCTCTCCATACCCCTTGATCCATTTAGCTGTAAGGGCCACATCTAACTCCCTTTTGAATATATCGAATGAACTGGCCTCAACAACTTTCTGTGGTCGAGAATTCCACAGGTTCACAATTCTCTGAGTGAAGAAGTTTCTCTCATCTTGGTCCTGTGACCCCTGGTTCTGGACTTCCCCAACATCAGGAACATTCTTCCTGCATCTAACCTGTCCAATCCCATCAGAATTTTATGTTTCGATGAGATCCCCTCTCATTTTTCTAAATTCCAGTGAACTTAAGCCTCATCGATCCAGTCTTTCTTCATATGTCAGTCCTGCCATCCCGGGAATCAGTCAGGTGAACCTTTGCTGCACTCCCTCGATAGCAAGAATGTCCTTCCTCAGATTAGGAGACCAAAACTGTACACAATATTCAAAGTGTGGCCTCACCAAAGCCCTGTACAACTGCAGTAAGACATCCCTGCTCCTATACTCAAATCCTCTCGCTATGAAGGCCAACATGCCATTTGCCTTCTTCCCTGCCTGCTGTACCTGTATGCCAACTTTCAATGACGGATGTACGATGGCGCCCAGGTCTCGTTGCATCTCCCCTTTTCCTAATCTGTCACCATTCAGATAATAAAATGCCTTCCTGTTTTTACCACCAAAGTGGATAACCTCACATTTACCTACATTATACCGCATCTGCCATGTATTTGCCCACTCACCTAACCTGTCCAAGTCACCCTACAGCCTCTTAGCATCCTCCTCACAGCTCACACTGCCACCCAGCTTAGTGTCATCTGCAAACTTGGAGATATTACATTCAATTCCTTTGTCTAAATCATTGATGTATATTGTAAATAACTGAGGTCCCAGCACTGAACCTTGCTGTACTCCACTCGTCACTGCCTGCCATTCTGAAAAGGACCCATTTATTCCTACTCTTTGCTTCCTGTCTGCCAACCAGTTCTCTATCCACGTCAGTACATTATCCTCAATACCATGTTCTTTAATTTGGCATACTAATCTCTTATGTGGGATCTTGTGAAAAGCCTTTTGAAAGTCCAAATACACCACATCCACTGGTTCTCCCTTGTCCACTCTATGAGCTACATCCTTTCCCTTTCATAAATCCATACTGATTTGGACCGATCCTGTCACTGCTTTCCAAATGCACTACTATTGCATCTTTAATAATTGATTCCAACATTTTCCCCACTACCGATGTCAAACGAACCGGTCTATAATTCCCCGTTTTCTCTCTCCCTCCTTTTTTAAAAAGTGGGGTTACATTAACTATCCTCCAATCCATAGGAACTGATGCAGAGTCTATAGAATGTTGGAAAATGATCAGTAATGCATCCACTATTTCTAGGGCCACTTCCTTAAGTACTCTGGGATGCAGACTATCAGGCCCTGGGGATTATCGGCCTTTAGTTCCATCAATTTCCCGAACACAATTTTCTGACTAATAAGGATTTCCTTCAGTTCCTCCTTCTCGCTAGACCCTCAGTCCGCTAGTATTTTCGGAAGTTTATTTGTGACTTCCTTAGTGAAGACAGAACCAAAGTATTTGTTCAATTAGCCTGAAATTTCTTTGTTCCCCATTATAAATTCACCTGACTTTGACTGCAAGGGACCCTCATTTGCCTTCGCTAATCTTTTTCTCTTCACATATCTATAGAAACTTTTGCAGTCAATTTTTATGTTCCCGGCAAGCTTCTTCTCGTACTCTATTTTCCCCCTCTTAATGAAACCCTTTGTCCTCCTCTGCTAAATTCTAAATTTCTCCCAGTCCTCAGGTTTGCTGCTTTTTCTGGCCAATTTATATGCCTCTTCCTTGGATTTAACACTATCCCTAATTTCCCTTGTAAGACACGGCTGAGCCACATTCCCCGCTTTATTTTTATGCCAGACAGGGATGTACAATTGTTGAAGTTCATCCATGTGATCTTTAAATGTCTGCCATTGCCTATCCACCCTTAACCCCTTAAGTATCATTCACCGGTCTATCCTAGCCAATTTATATCTCATACCATCGAAGTTATCTTTCTTTAAGTTCAGGACCCTTGTCTCTGAATTAACTGTGTCACTCTCCATCTTAATAAAGAATTCTACCATATTATGGTCACTCTTCCCCAAGGAGCCTTGCACAACAAGATTTCTAATTAATCCTAACTTGTTACACAACACCCAGACTCAGATGGCCAGCTCTCAAGTTGGTTCCTCGACATATTGGTCCAGAAAATCATCTCTAATACACTTCCGGAAATCCTCCTCCACCGTATTGCTACCAGTTTGGTTAGCCCAATCTATATGCAGATTAAAGTCACCCATGTTAACTGCTGTAGCTTTATTGCACGCATCCCTAATTTCCTATTTGATGCCATCCCCAACCTCACTACTACTGTTTCGTGGTCTGTACACAACCGCCACTAGCATTTTCTACCCTTTGGTGTTCCGCAGCTCTACCCATACAGATTCCACATCATCCAAGCTAATGTCCTTCCTTATTATTGCGTTAATCTCCTCTTTAACCAGCAACACTATCCCACCTCCTTTTCCTTTCTGTCTATCCTTCTTGAATATTGAATACCCCTGGATGTTGAGTTCCCAGCCTTGGTCACCCTGGAGCCATGTCTCCATAATCCCAATTACATCAGATCCGTTAAGAGCTATCTGCGCAGTTAATTCATCCACTTCATTACGAATGCTCCTCGCATTGAGACTCAGAGCCTTCAGGCTTGATTTTTAACAATCTTTGTCCTTTTAGAATTATGTTGTAATGTGGCCCTTTTTGATTATTGCCTTTGATTTCTCTGCCCTCCACTTTTCCTTATTTCCTTTCTACCTTTTGCTTCTGCCCCCATTTTACTTCTCTCTGTTTCCCTGCATAGATTCCCATCCCCCTGCCATATTAGTTTAAGCCCTCCCCAACAGCACTAGCAAGCACTTCCCCGAGGACATTGGTTCCGGTCCTGCCCAGATGCAGATCGTACGGTTTGTACTGGTCCCACCTCCCCCAGAACCGGTTCCAATGTCCCAGGAATTTGAATCCCTCCCTCTTGCACCATTCCTCAAGCCACGTATTCATCTTAACTATCCTGCTATTTCTACTCTGACTAGTACATGGCACTGGTAGCAATCCTGAGATTACGACCTTTGAGGTCCTACTTTTTAATTTAACTCCTAGCTCCCTAAATTCAGCTTGTATGACCTCATCCCGTTTTTTTACCTATATCGTTGGTACCTATATGCACCACAACAACTAGCTGATCACCCTCTCTCTCCAGAATGCCCTGAAGCTGCTCCGAGAAATCCTTGATCCTTGCACCAGGGAGGCAACATACCATCCTGGAGTCTCGATTGCGGCCGCAGAAACGCCTATCTATTCCCCTTATAATAGAATCCCCTACCACTATAGCTCTCCCACTCTTTTTCCTGCCCTCCTGTGCAGCAGAGCCACCCATGATGCCATGAACTTGGCTGCTGCTGCCTTCCTCTGATGAGTCATCTCCCCCAACTGTAACCAAAATGGTATATCTGTTTTGGAGGGAGATGACCACAGGGGACCCCTGCACTACCTTCCTTCCACTGTTCTGCCTGATGTTCACCCATTCCCTATCTGCCCGAGTAATCTTTACCTGCGGTGTGACCAACTCACTGAACGTGCTATTCACGACATCCTCAGCATCTCGGATGCTCCAGAGTGACTCCATGCACAGCTCCAGTGCCGCAATGCGGTCTGTCAGGAGCTGCACCTGGACACACTTCCTGCACACATTGTAGTGATTTCCCACATAGCACAGGAGGAGCATGACATGGGTCTGGGCTCTCCTGCCGTGACTTAACCCTTAAATTAACTTAACTTGGCAACAATGCCAAAGATTACCTACTGATAAGAAAAAGGAAACGAAAAATATTAAATACTCACCAATCCACCAGCCAATCACTTACCCGCTTGGCTGTGATGTCACGCTTCGATTTCTTATTGCTTCTTTGTTTACTTTTGTCCCTGCGCCAGCTGGCCTCTCTGACGGCCGCTCCCAACTGTCGCTGCTGCTGGCCTTTTATAGGCCTCGATCCTCGACCTCTCGCTCCCGACTGCCTCTCCGACTGCCGCTGCTCCTATCCTTTTATAGGCCTCAATCCTCGACCTCCCGCTACCGAATGCCACTGTTCCTGGCCTTTTACAGGCCTCAATCCTTGAATTCTCTGATTGCCATTGCTCCTGGCCTTTTATAGGCCTCGATCCTCGACCTCTCACTCCCGACTGACTCTCCGACTGCCGCAGCTCCTGGCCTTTTATAGGCCTCGATCCTCGACCTCCCACTCCCGACTTATTTACAGGGTGAGATGATCTGAAGCTTTCCGCTCCCTAGTCGACCGTCTCGGTACAAACACAGGTGCAGATGAGTTGGTTTGGCCTTCGCTGAGCTGCTGCACAGCTGGCCTTGCTGGGCTGCTGGGGATGATGAGTTCAGCTTCATGATCAATCTTGATGTCAGTTGCCACTTGTGTGTGTATTGGAGGGTCAAAGTTGGTGGTGTCCTCTTCAGGTTGCTCGTGGCTGTCTGTGAATCGCAGTTTGGTTTGGTCCAAATGCTTTCTGTAAGTTAGTCCATTTGCAAGTTTGACTTCAAACACCCTACTCCCTTCTTTGGCTATGACAGTGCCAGCAAGCCATTTGGGACCATGTCCATAGCTAAGTACAAATACAAGGGTCATTGACTTCAATATCGCGTGACAAATTTCCACGATCATGGTACATGCTTTATTGATGCCGCCTGCCTTTGACATGATCATGGAGATCAGGGTGGACGAGAGAGAACCTTGTTTTGAGTGCCCTTTTCATGAGCAGTTCGGCAGGGAGAACCCCGGTGAGCGAGTGGGGCCTTGTGCGCTAGCTGAGCAGGACTCGGGACAGGCGGATCTGCAGGGAGCCTTCCGACATGCGTTTCAAGCTTTGCTTGATGGTCTGCACTGGCCGTTCTGCCCAGCCGCTAGATGCAGGCTTGAACGGGGCAGATGTGACGTGCTTGATCCCATTGCGGGTCATGAATTCCTTGAATTCAGCGCTGTTGAAGCACGGCCCATTGTCACTGACAAGGACATGGCAAACATGACTCATAGGCTTGCGATGATGGCAGTGGACATGCTTACAGACATTATTACACACTCAATCCATTTTGAATAAGCATCCACAACAACCAAAAACATTTTGCCGAGAAATGGGCCAGCGAAGTCAACGTAGATCCTAGAACACGGTTTGGCGGGACATGACCATAAACTTAGCAGTGCCTCCCTGGACACATTGCTCAGTTGAGAGCAAGTGTTGCATTGGCGCACGCAAGATTCCAAATCTGAGTCGATGCTGGGCCACCACACATGGGATCTGGCTATAGTTTTCATCATTACGATGCCTGGGTGGGTACAGTGTAGATCACGTCTGAACGTTTCCCTGCCTTTCTTAGGCAAAACCACGCGATTACCCCACAAAAAACAGTCTGCCTGCATGGACATTTCGTCTTTGCGCCGCTGGAATGGCTTGATCTCTTCATGCATCTCCAGTGGGATGCTGGACCAGTTCCCATGGAGGACACATTTTTTTTTTCAAGGGACAGTAAAGGATCCTGGCTGGTCCAGGTCCTGATCTGGCGGGCCGTAACGGTTGACTTTTCGTTTTCAAATGCGTCCATCACCAAGAGCAAGTCTGCAGGCTGTGCCATTTCCACCCCGGTGGTGGGCAATGGTAGCTGACTGAGCGTATCAGTGCAGTTCTCTGTGCCAGGCCAGTGGTGAATTACATAGTTATATGCAGACAGCGTGAGCGACCAGCTTTGGATGCAAGCAGAGGCATTGGTATTAATACCTTTGTTCTCTGAGAATAGCGATATGAGCGGCTTATGATCAGTTTCTAACTCAAACTTAAGCCCAAACAGATACTGGTGCATTTTTTTCACCCTGTAAACGCATGCCAGAGCTTCTTTTTCAATCATGTTAAAGGCCCTTTCGGCCTTGGACAAACTCCTAGATGCATAAGCGACCGGTTGCAATGTTCCCGATTCATTTGCTTGTTGTAACACACACCCAACCCCATATGAAGATGCATCGCAAGCTAGCACTAAACGTTTACATGGGTCATACAGAACAAGCAGTTTGTTGGAACAATAACAGACTTCTGGCTTTCTCAAAAGCAGTCTCTTGTGATTTCCCCCAGACCCAGTCATTTCCCTTGCGTAGCAACACATGTAGAGGTTCGAGCAAGGTACCAAAATAATTGAGGAGTCCCAGAAACAATCGCAGCTCAGTCACATTCTGTGGTCTCGGCGCATTCTTGACGGCGTCCGTCTTGGCGTCGGTGGGTCTGATGCTGTCTGCCGTGATTCTTCTCCCTAAGAACTTGATCTCGGGCACCAGGAAAACACTCTTCGAGCATTTCAACCTGAGTCCCACATGATCTAGCCGACTTAGAATCTCTTCCAGGTTCTGCAAGTGGTCAATGGTGTCCCGACTTGTGATCAATATGTCGTCCTGGAAAACCACAGTTCGTGGAACCGATTTTAGCAGACTCTCCATGTTCTTTTGAAAAATAGCTGCAGCCGATCGATTCGCAAACGGGCATCTAATGTAGATGAACAGACTTTTGTGCGTGTTGATGCAGGTGAGGCCTTTCGAAGATTCCGCCAGCTCCTGCGTCATGTAAGCCGAGGTCAGGTCCAACTTGGTAAATGCCTTCCCGCCTGCCAGCGTCGCAAATAGGTCGTCTGCCTTGGACGGAGGCACTGGTCCTGCAGCGAAAATCGATTGAACATAAGAACATAAGAACATAAGAATTAGGAACAGGAGTAGGCCATCTAGCCCCTCGAGCCTGCTCCGCCATTCAACAAGATCATGGCTGATCTGGCCGTGGACTCAGCTCCACTTACCAGCCCGCTCCCCGTAACCCTGAATTCCCTATTGGTTAAAAATCTATCTATCTGTGATTTGAATACATTCAATGAGCTTGCCTCAACTGTTTCCTTGGGCAGAGAATTCCACAGATTCACAACCGTCTGGGAGAAGAAATTCCTTCTCAACTTGGTTTTAAATTGACTCCCCCTTATTTTGAGGCTGTGCCCCCTAGTTCTAGTCTCCCCGACCAGTGGAAACAACCTCTCTGCCTCTATCTTGTCTATCCCTTTCATTATTTTAAATGTTTCTGTAAGATCACCCCTCATCCTTCTGAACTCCAACGAGTAAAGACCCAGTCTACTCAATCTATCATCATAAGGTAACCCCCTCATCTCCGGAATCAGCCTAGTGAATCGTCTCTGCACCCACTCCAAAGCTAGTATATCCTTCCTTAAGTAAGGTGATCAAAACTGCATGCAGTACTCCAGGTGCGGCCTTACCAATACCCTATACAGTTGCAGCAGAACTTCCCTGCTTTTGTACTCCATCCCTCTCGCAATGAAGGCCAATATTACATTCGCCTTCCTGATTACCTGCTGCACCTGCAAACTAACTTTTTGGGATTCATGCACAAGGACCCCCAGGTCCTTCTGCACCGTAGCATGTTGCAATTTCTCCCCATTCAAATAATATTCCCTTTTACTGTTTTTTTTTCCAAGGTGGATGACCTCACATTTTCCGACTGTATTCCATCTGCCAAACCTTAGCCCGTTCGCTTAACCTATCTAAATCTCTTTGCAGCCTCTCTGTGTCCTCTACAAAACCCGCTTTCCCACTAATCTTTGTGTCATCTGCAAATTTTGTTACACTACACTCTGTTTCCTCTTCCAGGTCATCTATGTATATTGTAAACAGTTGTGGTCCCAGCACCGATCCCTGTGGCACACCACTAACCACCGATTTCCAAGCCGAAAAGGACCCATTTATCCCGACTCTATGCTTTCTGTTTGCCAGCCAATTCTCGATCCATGCTATTACATTTCCTCTGACTCCGCGTACCTTTATCTTCTGCAGTAATCTTTTGTGTGGCACCTTATCGAATGCCTTTTGGAAATCTAAATACACCACATCCATCGGTACACCTCTATCCACCATGCTCGTTATATCCGCAAAGAATTCCAGTAAATTAGTTAAACATGATTTCCCCTTCATGAATCCATGTTGCGTCTGCTTGATTGCACTATTCCTATCTAGATGTCCCGCTATTTCTTCCTTAATGATAGCTTCAAGCATTTTCCCCACTACAGATGTTAAACTAACCGGCCTATAGTTACCTGCCTTTTGTCTGCCCCCTTTTTTAAACAGAGGCGTTACATTAGCTGCTTTCCAATCCGCTGGTACCTCCCCAGAGTCCAGAGAATTTTGGTAGATTATAACGAATGCATCTGCTATAACTTCCGCCATCTCTTTTAATACCCTGGGATGCATTTCATCAGGACCAGGGGACTTGTCTACATTGAGTTCCATTAGCCTGTCCAGCACTAACTCCCTAGTGATAGTGATTGTCTCAAGGTCCTCCCTTCCCACATTCCCGTGACCAGCAATTTTTGGCATGGTTTTTGTGTCTTCCACTGTGAAGACCGAAGCAAAATAATTGTTTAAGGTCTCAGCCATTTCCATATTTCCCATGATTAAATCCCCCTTCTCATCTTCTATGGGACCAACATTTACTTTAGTCACTCTTTTCTGTTTTATATATCGGTAAATGCTTTTACTATCTGTTTTTATGTTTTGCGCAAGTTTACTTTCGTAATCTATCTTTCCTTTCTTTATTGCTTTCATAGTCATTCTTTGCTGTCGATTAAAATTTTCCCAATCTTCTAGTTTCCCACTAACCTTGGCCACGTTATACGCATTGGTTTTTAATTTGACACTCTCCCTTATTTCCTTGGTTATCCACGGCTGGTTATCCCTTCTCTTACCACCCTTCTTTGTCACTGGAATATATTTTTGTTGAGCACGATGAAAGAGCTCCTTAAAAGTCCTCCACTGTTCCTCAATTGTGCCACCGTTTAGTCTGTGTTTCCAGTCTACTTTAGCCAACTCTGCCCTCATCCCACTGTAGTCCCCTTTGTTTAAGCATAGTACGCTCGTTTGAGACACTACTTCCTCACCCTCAATCTGTATTACAAATTCAACCATACTGTGATCACTCATTCCGAGAGGATCTTTTACTAGGAGATCATTTATTATTCCTGTCTCATTTCACAGGACCAGATCCAAGATAGCTTGCTCCCTTGTAGGCTCTGTAACTTACTGTTCTAAGAAACAATCCCGTATGCATTCCTCCTCAAGGCTACCCCATGCGATTTGATTTGACCAATCGATATGTAGGTTAAAATCCCCCATGATTACTGCCGTTCCTTTTTCACATGCCTCCATTATTCCCTTGATTATTGCCCACCCTATCATGAAGTTATTATTTGGAGGCCTATAAACTACGCCCACCAGTGACTTTTTCCCCTTACTATCTCTAATCTCCACCCACAATGATTCAACATTTTGTTCATTAGAGCCAATATCGTCTCTCACAACTGCCCTGATATCATCCTTTATTAACAGAGCTACCCCACCTCCTTTCCCTTCTTGTCTATCTTTCCGAATTGTCAGATACCCCTGTATGTTTAATTCCCAGTCTTGGCCCCCCTGCAACCAAGTTTCTGCAATGGCCACCAAATCATACCCATTTTAATGATTTGTGCCGTCAACTCATTTACTTTATTTCGAATGCTGCGTGCGTTTAGGTAGAGTGTTTTAATACTAGTTTTGAAAACCATGATTTTTAGTTTTGACCCCTCCTGCAGCCCCTTTGTATTCATACATATTGTCCCTTCCTATCACCTTGTGGTTTACACTTACCCCAGTGCTACTCTGCTCTGTTGCCTCCTGCCTTTTGCATTCTTTCTTGGGGTCCTGTTCATCTGAGCTCTCACCCACTCTAACTAGCTCAGAGCCCTCTCCTGGGTTCCGAATACTCCTTGCATTGAGGCACTGAGCTTTCATGCTTGCCTTTTTATTACACTTTGACCCTTTAGAATTTTGCTGTACAGTGGCTCTTTTTGTTTTTTGCCTTGGGTTTCTCTGCCCTCCACTTTTACTCATCTTCTTTCTCTCTTTTGCTTTTGTCTCCATATTGTTTCCCTCTGTCTCCCTGCATTGGTTCCCATCCCCCTGCAATATTAGTTTAACTCCCCCCCCCCTCCAACAGCACTAGCAAACACTCCCCCGAGGACATTGGTTCCGGTCCTGCCCAGGTGCAGACTGTCCGGTTTGTACTGGTCCCACCTCCCCCAGAACCGGTTCCAATGCCCCAGAAATTTGAATCCCTCCCTGCTGCACCACTGCTCAAGCCACGTATTCATCTGAGCTATCCTGCGATTTCTACTCTGACTAGCTCGTGGCACTGGTAGCAATCCCGGGATTACTACTTTTGAAGTCCTATGTTTTAATTTAGCTCCTAGCTCCTTAAATTCATCTCGGAGGACCTCAGCCCTTTTTTTACCTATATCGTTGGTACCAATGTGCACCACGACAACTGGCTGTTCACCCTCCTTTTTCAGAATGTCCTGCACCCGCTCCGAGACGTCCTTGACCCTTGCACCAGGGAGGCAACATACCATTCTGGAGTCTCGGTTGCGGCCGCAGAAACGCATATCTATTCGCCTTACCATTGAATCCCCTATCACTATTGCTCTCCCACTCTTTTTCCTGCGCTCCTGTGCAGCAGAGCCAGCCACGGTGCCATGAACTTGGCTGCTGCTGCCCTTCCCTGATGAGTCATCCCCCTCAACAGTATTCAAAGCAGTGTATCTGTTTTGCAGGGGGATGAACACAGGGGCCCCTGCACTACCTTCCTTGCACTGCTCTTCCTGATGGTCTTCCACTCCCTATCTGGCTGTGGACCCTTCACCTGCGGTAAGACCAACACGCTACACATGCTAACCACGTCATTCTCAGTATCGTGGATGCTCCAGAGTAAATCCACCCTCAGTCCAATTCCGCAACGCGGACCGTCAGAAGCTGGAGGCGGATACACTTCCCGCACACGTAGTCGTCAGGGACACTGGTACAGGAGGAGCATATCACGTGACCGAGCTCTCCTGCCATGACTTAACCCTTAGATACACTTAAATTGGCAACAACAATGCTGAAGTTTACTCTCTGTTCTCGAAGAGAAAAAAGAAAAACTACTCACCAATCACCAGCCAATCACTTACCCCCTTGGCTGTGACGTCACCTTTCTGTTTCTTTCTACTTCTTTTTTGCCTTCTCCCTGTAGCTGCACAAGCTCGCCTCTCCAACTGACTCACACTGCTCCAGACTCAGCGACGCACCTCCCGACCTCACGGCCTTTTATTGGCCTCTCCAACGGACTCACGCTGCTCCCGACTCAGCGACGCACCTCCCGATCTCGCGCCCTTTTATAGGCCTCACCAACAGACTCACGCTGCTCCCGACTCAGCGACACACCTCCCGACCTCGCGGCCTTTTATTGATCTTTACTTTATAGTTCCCACAAGTTCTGACCGTGCCATTGCCCTTGAGAACCGGAACAATCAGACTGGCCCACTCATTGAACTCAACCAGTGCAATGATGCCCTCTCATTGCAGCCTGTCCAGCTTGATCTCCACTTTCTCTCGCATCATGTATGGCACTGCACGTGCCTTGTGGTGGATGGGTCATGTACCGGGAACCAAGTGGATCTGCACCTTCACCCCAGAGAAATTTCCGATGCCTGGCTCAAACAACGACGGGTATTTGCTTAAAACCTGGGCACATGAGGCGTCGTCGACAGACGAAAGCGCTCGAATGTCGTCGTAGTTCCAGCGGAATTTTCCCAGGCAGCTTCTGCCGAATAGTGTGGGGCTATCTCCTGGTACAATCCATAGCGGTAGTTCGTGTACCGCTTCATCATAGGAGATTTTTACTTTTGCACTGCCAATTACATGGATCAGCTCTTTAGTGTAAGTTCTCAGCTTAGTATGAATAGGGCTCAGCTTGGGCCTTTGAGCCTTGTTGCACCACAGCCTCTCGAAGGCCTTTTTGCTCATGAAAGACTGACTCGCACCCGTGTCCAATTCCATGGATACTGGAATTCCATTCAGTTCAACTTTTAACATGATCGGTGGACATTTCATGGTGAAGGTGTGTACCCCGTACACTTCTGCCTCCTCGGTTCGAGTTCCGAGTTCAGTTTTATCCGCCATATATCGGTCTTCCTCTGCAAATTGGTGGTTTGCAGGTTTTGCAGCTCATCTGCACATTCGCTGGAGGTGTCCCATTGTTCCACAGCTGTTGCACGCATGGTGTTTGAAGCGGCATTGATGGGCTCGATGATCACCTCCGCAGCGCCAACAAGGTGTTAATTGCCTCGCATTAACACTTGCTGGCGGACTGTGAGTCATCTGAGGTCGTGCAGCTGCAGGCGTATATCTTCTGCCATATGCATTCCTGCCTGAAAATGACGTTACTTTGTGTATAATACTTGCCGATGCATCTTTATGCTGCAAAATTTGTTTGGTGTTATTGCTGGTGGACATAACTGCCAGGGCTATCGTTATGGCTTTGCTCAGGTTCGGTGTTTCAACAATCAATAGTTTGCGAAGGATAACCTCATGGCCAATGCCAAGCACAAAAAAGTCGCTTAGCATTTGCTCCGGGAAGCCACTGAATTCGCTATGTCCTGCAATGCGCCTTAGTATGGCGACGTAGCTCGCCACTTCCTGGCCTTCAGACCGTTGACATGTATAAAAATCGATTCCGTGCAATCAGAACTCTCTCCTTCAGATTTAGGTACTCCTGGACCAGCGTACACAGTTCTTCATAAGATTTGGTTGTTGGTTTCACCGGAGCAAGAAGATTCTTCATGAGGCCGTAGGTTGTTGCCCCGCAGATGGTGAGGAGGATCGCCCTTCGTTTGGCAGCATTCTCATTACCTTCCAGCTCGTTAGCCATGAAGTATTGGTCGAGTCGCTCCACGAAGGCTTCCCAATCGTCCCCTTCTGAGAATTTCTCCAGGATACAACAGTTCTCTGCATTTTCGCATGATGACTCATTAGGGGAAGGCAGCAGCAGCCAAGTCCATGGCACCAGGAGTGGCTCTGCTGCACAGGAGGGCAGGAAAAAGAGTGGGAGAGCTATCGTGATAGAGGATTCTATTGTAAGGGGAATAGATAGGCGTTTCTGCGGCTGCAAACGAGACTCCAGGATGGTATGTTGCCTCCCTGGTGCAAGGGTCAAGGATGTCTCGGTGCAGCTGCAGCGCATTCTGGAGGGGGAGGGTGAACAGCCAGCTGTCGTGATACATAGAGGTACCAACGATATAGGTAAAAAACGGGATGAGGTCCTACAAGCTGAGTTTAGGGAGCTAGGAGTTAAATTAAAAAGTAGGACCTCAAAGGTAGTAATCTCAGGATTGCTACCAGTGCCACGTGTTAGTCAGAGTAGGAATGGCAGGATAGCTAAGATGAATACGTGCAGAAGGGAGGGATTCAAATTCCTGGGACACTGGAACCGGTTCTGGGGGAGGTGGGACCAGTACAAACCGGATGGTCTTCACCTGGGCAAGACCGGAACCAATGTCCGAGGGGAAGTGTTTGCTAGTGCTGTGGGGGAGCTGTTAAACTAATATGGCAGGGGCATGGGAACCTATGCAGGGAGACAGAGGGAAGTAAAATGGATACAGAAGCAAAAGATAGAAAGAAGAAAAATAAAAGTGGAGGGCAGAGAAACCAAAGGCAAAAATAAAAAGGGGTCACATTACAGCAAAATTCTAAAGTGACAAGGTGTGTTAAAATGACAAGCCTGAAGGTTCCATGCCTCAATGCAAGGAGTATTCGTAACAAGGTGGACGAATTAACTACGCAGGCAGCTATTAACGAATATGATATAATTTGGATTATGGAGAAATGACTCCATTGTGACCAAGGATGGGAACTCAACATCCAGGGGTATTCAACATTCAGGAAGGATAGACAGAAAGGAAAAGGTGGTGGGGTAGCGTTGCTGGTTTGAAGAGGAAATTAGTGCAATTGTAAGGAAGGACATTAGCTTGGATGATGTGGAATCTGTATGGGTAGAGCTGTGGAATACCAAAGGGCAGAAAACGCTCGTGGGAGTTGTGTACAGACCACCAAACAGTCGTAGTGAGGTTGCGGATAACATGAAACAAGAAATTAGACATGCGTGCAATAAAGGTACAGCAGTTATCATGGGCGACTTTCATCTACATATACATTGGGCTAACCAAACGGGTAACAATACGGTGGAGGAGGATTTCCTGGAGTGGGTTTCCTGGGTTTTCGAGATCAATATATCGAGGAACCAACCAGAGAGCTAGCCATCCTAGACTGGGTGATGTGTAATGAGAAGGGACTAATTAGCAATCTTGTTGTGCGAGGGCCCTTGGGGAAGAGTGACCATAACATGGTAGAATTCTTCAATAAGATGGAGTATGACACAGTTAATTCAGAGTCTAGGGTCCTGAACTTAAGGAAAGGTAACTTCGATGGGATGAGACGTGAATTGGCGAGAATAGACTGGCGAATGATTCTTAAAGGGTTGACAGTGGATCGGCAATGACAAACATTTAAAGATCACATGGATGAACTTCAATTGTACATCCCTGTCTGGAGTAAAAATAAAATGGGAAAGGTGGCTCAACCGTGGCTAACAAGGGAAATTAAGGATAGTGTTAAATCCAAGGAAGAGGCATATAAATTGGCCAGAAAAAGCAGCAAACCGAAGGACTAGGAGAAATTTAGAATTCAGCAGAGGAGGACAAAGGGTTTAATTAGGAGGGGGAAAATAGAGTATGAGAGGAAGCTTGCTGGGAACATAAAAACTGACTGTAAAAGCTTCTATAGATATGTGAAGAGAAAAAGATTAGTGAAGACAAACGTAGGTCCCTTGCAGTCAGAATCAGGTGAATTTAAAATGGGGAACAAAGAAATGGCAGTCTAATTGAACAAATAATTTGGTTCTGTCTTCACGAAGGAAGACACAAATAACCTTCTGGAAATATTAGGGGACCGAGGTCTAGCGAAAAGGAGGAACTAAAGGAAATCCTTGTCAGGAAATTGTGTTAGGAAAATTGATGGGATTGAAGGCCGATAAATCCCCAGGGCCTGATAGTCTGCATCCCAGAGTACTTAAGGAAGTGGCCCTAGAAATAGTGGATGCATTGGTGATCATTTTCCAACAGTCTATCTACTCTGGATCAGTTCCTATGGACTGGGGGGTTGCTAATGTAACACCACTTTTCAAAAAATGAGGGAGAGAGAAAACAGGGAATTATAGACCAGTTAGCCTGACATCAGTAGTGGGGAAAATGTTGGAATCAATTATTAAAGATGAAATAGCATCACATTTGGAAAGCAGTGATGGGATCGGTCCAAGTCAGCATGGATTTATGAAAGGGAAATCATGCTTGACAAATCTTCTCAAATTTTTTGAGGATGTAACTAGTAGAGTGGACAAGGGAGAACCAGTGGATGTGGTGTATTTGGACTTTCAAAAGGCTTTTGACAAAGATTAGTGTGCAAAATTAAAGTACATGGTATTGGGGTTAATATACTGATGTGGATAGAGAACTGGTTGGCGGACATTTCAGTGGGATAAACGGGTCCTTCTCAGAATGGCAGGCAGTGACTAGTGGGTGCCGCAGAGCTCAGTGCTGGGACCCCAGCTATTTACAATATACATCAATGATTTAGATGAAGTTATTGAGTGTAATATCTCCAAGTTTGCATACGACACTAAGCTGAGTGGTGGTGTGAGCTGTGAGGAGGATGCTAAGAGGCTGCAGGGTGACTTGGACAGGTTAGGTGAATGGGCAAATGCATGGCAAATGCAGTATAATGTGGATAAATGTGAGGTTATCCACTTTGGTGGCAAAAATATGAAGGCAGATTATCTGAATGGCGACAGATTAGGAAAAAGGAGGTGCAACGAGACTTGGGTGTCATGGTACATCCGTCATTGAAAGTTGGCATGCAGGCGTTGAAGAACGCAAATGGCATGTTGGCCTTCATAGCTCGGGGATTTGAGTATAGGAGCAGGGAGGTCTTAATGCAGTTGTACAGGGCCTTGGTGAGGCCTCACCTAGAATATTGTGTTCAGTTTTGGTCTCCTAACCTGAGGAAGGACATTCTTGCTATTGAGGGAGTGCAGCAAAGGTTCACCAGACTAATTCTCGGGATGGCGGGACTGACATATGAGGAGAGACTGGATCGACTGGGCCTGTATTCACTGGAGTTTAGAAGGATGAGAGGGGATCTCATAGAAACATATAAAATTCTGATGGGACTGGACAGGTTAGATGCAGGAAGAATGTTCCCGATGTTGGGGAAGTCCAGAATTAGGTGTCACAGTCTAAGGGGTAAGCCATGTAGGATCGAGATGAGGAGAAACTTCTTCACTCAGAGAGTTGTTAACCTGTGGAATTCTCTACCGCAGAGAGTTGTTGATGCTAGTTCATTAGATATATTCAAGAGGGAGTTAGATATGGCCCTGATGACGAAAGAGATCAAGGGGTCCGGAAAGAAAGCAGGAAAAGGGTACTGAGGTGAATGATCAGCCATGATCTTATTGAATGGTGGTGCAAGCTTGAAGGGTGGAATGGCCTACTCCTGCACCTATTTTTTATGTTTCTATGGTTCGTTATCTATTACTCATCGCCAGTTGTTATGTGTCAAATAAAGCAATGTGACTGAGTACTGTAGACTTGAGTAAGTGTGACCTTAGTCTCTTTATTCTGACTCCAGAGTGGTGCCACAGCATGGGAGACCTGCTTATATGCAGTGCTCCCAAGGGATGCTGGGATCCCTTGGGACTCCAACAGATGCACCCCTGGTGGCAGTAGAATGTGGTTACAAGGTGTTGCATACATAACAAGACCAGTACAAGTTTGTCTTTGTTTTAAAGGACAGCAGTACACATGGCCATGCCTTCCCCAGGGATTTCATAACAGCCCCTCCATATTCCACCAGTGAATGGCAGACACCTTAAAAGATTTCAGCTGACCCCAGCAGTTGGTGCAGTGTGTGGATGATTTGCTTTTGTTTTTCAATGAGGGGGAGGAGCATGGTCCGCTGCTGGCTGAGCTGCTGGAGCTGCTGAGAGAGACAGGCTTGAAGGTCAATCCTAAGGAAACTCAGATCGGTCAGAGGGTAGTAAAATTCCTCGGTCTGACTGTGAGGGCTGGGGAAAGGGCTATAGACGAGGCCAAACCGAAGGCGGTACAGGAGTTACCAGTCCCCATGACCGTGACAGGGGTGAGATCCTTCCTGGGGCTCACGGGGTACTGCATGGATTTTATTGAGGGTTACGCTGCCATGGCAACCCCTCTGCTTCGGCCCCTCCTCAAGGGAGTCGGATGGCAGTGGGATGGGGACTGCATGGCAGCGTTTAATTGCCTCAAGGGAGACCTGCAGACAGCACCTGCATTAGGGGCGATTAATGGTGGGGAGGACTTCTTTTTGGAAGTAGCAGCCAACGGGGTTAATTTGAGCGCGGTGCTGATCCAGGAGTGGCGCGTCAAACTGAAGCCCGTGGTGTACCGTCAAGAGTGCTCACAGATGTAGAATGGGGATATTCCAAATGCGAGAGATATCTCCTAGCCATGCATTGGGCCGTAAAACGCTCACAGTTCTTTACGGGATCGTCCCTGATCGTTCTACTAACCCACCATACCCCCACTCAGATGTTATTAGATGGGAGGATAAAGGACGGCACGATGAGCAGTGCTCACATTGCCCACTGGACTTTATTGCTCTCACAAATACATCTGCAAGTCCAAGGCCTGAGTGAGCCAAAGTTGTCCGCCAACATGATCTATCCAGGGATGGCCCACAAGTGTATGGTGGAAGGGCTATGGAAAGTGGACGTAGGATTCTAGGCCGCGAGATCTACGTCGACGGGTCTAGTTCGGTGATGAATGGGGAGCGTTTCACCGGGTGCGGGATTTGTGACCCTACAACTAAGATAGCAAGGGTCATTAAACTCCCAAGCAACCTGAGCGCCCAGCACGCCGAACTGTCGACAGTGGTATACGTCGTTACCCAAGCCGACGAGTTCCTGGCCGCATACACCATCAGCTCAGATTCCATATTTACATACAGTTCGTGTACCGAATAGTTGGCCATCTAAGCTCGTCGCGGTTTCACATCTGCAGACGGGAAGCCCTTAGCAACAGCACCATTGCTGAGAAAGGTCTTAGAGGCCACAGAGACCCCAGGATGTCATTACATCCACAAAGTAAAGGCTCACTCTAAGACAGAGCCCATAGGGAAGGCAACCAAAGGGCAGACAAGTTAGCAAAGGAGGGAGCCAGGGAAGGAGTTTTTGGGATCCATACGGGTCCGGCCCAGTAACAGTGATCCAGGATAAAGGGGGGACACCAGGGGTAGTATTGGCCCAGACTTGAGGCAAGTCCAGGCACAGGATCCCATCCTCAAGGTCGTCCTGGAGCAGCTGGCCAAGAGCGAGAAGGTAGAAGGTCCATTAGGGGTAGCGGACATCACCGTAAAGGGGGGGATGCTCTTTAAGGGGAGGGGTTGGTGGATAGTCCACGAGGTGCACCAGAGGGAATTCCTCCAGTTGGCCCATGGGGGCCCAGGAGCAGGACACCCAGACCCAGAGACTACCTGGCAAAGCGTAGAACAGTTGCGGGTGGCCGCAACTGAGGGAGGATGTCCGCGATATGTGCGCAGACTGACTGGTGTGTGCGGCGAACAACCCCGATCCGCAATGTAGGAAGGTTCCCTTGGGGCACACGAGAAGGGTAGAGGGACCATGGCAGTCAGTACAAATCGATTACATCAGGCCATTGCCCATCACGAAGGGGGGTTACCAAGTACTGTTTGGTCCTAGATATTATGTATGCACGTTAATGATGTACTGTAACACGAGACCGGAATGTACCTTCACCTTGTATATTGGAACCGGTTCTGGGGGAGGTGGGACCAGTAAAAACCGGATGGTCTGCACCTGGGCAGGACCGGAACCAAAGTCCTCGGAGGAGTGTTTGCTAGTGCTATTGGGGAGGAGTTAATATGGCAGGGAATGGGAACTAATGCAGGGAGACAGAGGGAAACAAAATGGAGACAGAAGCAAAAGACAGAAAGGAGATGAGTAAAAGTGGAGGGCAGAGAAACCCAAGGCAAAAAACAAAAAGGGCCAATGTACAGCAAAATTCTAAAGGGTCAACGTGTAATAAAAAGGCAAGCCTGAAAGCTCGGTGCCTCAATGCGAGGAGTATTCGGAACCCAGGAGAGGGCTCTGAGCTAGTTAGAATGGGTGAGAGCGCAGATGAACAGGACCCCAAGAAAGAATGCAAAAGGCAGGAGGCAACAGAGCAGAGTAGCATTGGGGTAAGTGTAAACCACAAGGTGATAGGAAGGGGCAATATGTATGAATATAAAGGGGCTGCAGGAGGGGTAAAAACTAAAAATCATTGTTTAAAAACTAGTATTAAAACACTCTACCTAAACGCACGCAGCATTCGAAATAAAGTAAATGAGTTGACGGCACAAATCATTACAAATGGGTATGATTTGGTGGCCATTACAGAAACGTGGTTGCAGGGTGGCCAAGACTAGGAATTAAACATACAGGAGTATCTGACAATTCAGAAGGATAGACAAGAAGGGAAAGGAGGTGGGGTAGCTCTGTTAATAAAGAATGATATCAGGGCAGTTGTGAGAGACGATATTGGCTCTAATGAACAAATGTTGAATCATTGTGGGTGGAGATTAGAGATAGTAAGGGGAAAAAGTCACTGGTGGGTGTAGTTTATAGGCTCCCAAATAATAACTTCATGGTGGGGCGGTCAATAATCAAGGGAATAATAGAGGCATGTGAAAAAGGAACAGCAGCAATCATGGGGGATTTTAACCTACATATCGATTGGTCAACTCAAATCACACGGGGTAGCCTGGAGGAGGAATTCATAGAATGCATACGGGATTGTTTCTGAGAACAGTAGGTGACAGAACCTATAAGGGAGCAAGCTATCTTAGATCTGGTCCTGTGTAATGAGACAGGAATAATAAACGATCTCCTTGTAAAAGATCCTCTCGGAATGAGTGATCACAGTATGGTTGAATTTGTAATACAGATTGAGGGTGAGGAAGTAGTGTCTCAAACAAACGTACTATGCTTAAACAAAGGAGACTACAGTGGGATGAGGGCAGAGTTAGCAAAAGTAGACTGGGAACACAGACTAAACGGTGGCACAATTGAGGAACAGTGGAGGACTTTTAAGGAGCTCTTTCATAGTGCTCAACAAAAATATATTCCAGTGAAAAAGAAGGGCGGTAAGAGAAGGGATAACCAGCCATGGATAACCAAGGAAATAAAGGAGAGTATCAAATAAAAAACCAATGTGTATAACGTGGCCAAGGTTAGTGGGAAACTAGAAGATTGGGAACATTTTAAACGACAGCAAAGAATGACTAAGAAAGCAATAAAGAAAGGAAAGATAGATTCGGAAAGTAAATTTGCGCAAAATATAAAAACAGTTGGTAAAAGCTTTTACCGATATATAAAACGGAAGAGAGTGACTAAAGTAAATGTTGGTCCCTTAGAAGATGAGAAGGGGGATTTAATAATGGGAAATGTGGAAATGGCTGAGACCTTAAACAATTATTTTGCTTCGGTCTTCACATTGGAAGACACAAAAACCATGCCAAAAATTGCTGGTCACGGGAATGTGGGAAGGGAGGACCTTGAGACAATCACTATCAGTAGGGGGGTAGTGCTGGACAGGCGAATGGGACTCAAGGTAGACAAGTCCCCTGGTCCTGATGAAATGCATCCCAGGGTATTAAAAGAGATGGCGGAAGTTATAGCAGATACATTCGTTATAATCTACCAAAATTCTCTGGACTCTGGGGAGGTACCAGCGGATTGGAAAGCAGCTAATGTAATGCCTCTGTTTAAAAAAGGGGGCAGATAAAAGGCAGGTAACTATAGGCCGGTTAGTTTGACATCTGTAGTGGGGAAAATGCTTGAAGCTATCATTAAGGAAGAAATAGCGGGACATCGAGATAGAAATAGTGCAATCAAGCAGATGCAGCATGGATTCATGAAGGAGAAATCATGTTTAACTAATTTACTGGAATTCTTTGAGGATATAACGAGCATGGTGGATAGAGGTGTACCGATGGATGTGGTGTATTTAGATTTCCAAAAGGCATTCGATAAGGTGCCACACAAAAGGTTACTGCAGAAGATAAAGGTACGCGGAGTCAGAGGAAATGTATTAGCATGGATCGAGAATTGGCTGGCTAACAGAAAGCAGAGTCCGGATAAATGGGTCCTTTTCGGCTTGGAAATCGGTGGTTAGTGGTGTGCCACAGGGATCGGTGCTGGGACCACAACTGTTTACAATATACATAGATGACCTGGAAGAGGGGACAGAGTGTAGTCGAACAAAATTTGCAGATGACAAAGATTAGTGGGAAAGCGGGTTGTGTAGAGGACACAGAGAGGCTGCAAAGAGATTTAGATAGGTTAAGCGAATGGGCTAAGGTTTGGCAGATGGAATACAATGTCGGAAAATGTGAGGTCATCCACCTTGGGGAAAAAAAACAGTAAAAGGGAATATTATTTGAATGGGGAGAAATTGCAACATGCTGCGGTGCAGAGGGACCTGGGGGTCCTTGTGCATGAATCCCAAAAAGTTAGTTTGCAGGTGCAGCAGGTAATCAGGATGGCGAATGGAATGTTGGCCTTCATTGCGAGAGGGATGGAGTACAAAAGCAGGGAGGTCCTGCTGCAACTGTACAGGGTATTGGTGAGGCCGCACTTGGAGTACTGCGTGCAGTTTTGGTCACCTTACTTAAGGAAGGATATACTAGCTTTGGAGGGGGTGCAGAGACAATTCACTAGGCTGATTCCGGAGATGAGGGGGTTACCTTATGATGATAGATTGAGTAGACTGGGTCTTTACTCGTTGGAGTTCAGAAGGATAAGGGGTGATCTTATAGAAACATTTAAAATAATGAAAGGGATAGACAAGATAAAGGCAGAGAGGTTGTTTCTACTGGTCGGGAGACTAGAACTCGGGGGCACAGCCTCAAAATACAGGGGAGCCAATTTAAAACCGAGTTGAGAAGGAATTTCTTCTCCCAGAGGGTTGTGAATCGGTGGAATTCTCTGCCCAAGGAAGCAGTTGAGGCTAGCTCATTGAATGTATTCAAATCACAGATAGATAGATTTTTAACCAATAAGGGAATTAAGGGTTATGGGGAGCGGGCGGGTAAGTGGAACTGAGTCCATGGTCAGATCAGCCATGTTCTTTTTGAATAGCGGAGCAGGCTCGAGGGGCTAGATGGCCTACTCCTGTTCCTAATTCTTACGTTCTTATGTTCTTATGTTCTTATACCATACGTGTACACCAGAGGGTGCTGCTGCTGGAGACCTAAGGGTCACCTGTACACTGCAGGTAACCAAGTATAAAAGGGAGCTCACTTCTTGGTGTCCTCACTCGAGAGTCTGCAATAAAGGACTACAGTCTGTACAGTTTAATGCCATACCCCTGCCTCGTGGAGTCATTAAAAGAGTGCTTGCATACACAATAACTGGCGACGAGGTTACGAATTTCCACGCACAGCAGGTCTAATCTCAGCAACTTCCAACAATTCGCTGATGGGGAAGATTGGGATGCCTTTGTGGAAAGGTTAGAACACTTTTTCATCGCGAACGACCTGGCTAAGGACTTACAAATCTCACTGGCGAACAAGCGCAGGGCCATCCTGCTCAGCAGTTGTGGGCCCACCATCCATGGCCACATCAGGGACCTGCTAGCCCCAGCAAAGACGACAACCAAGACCTATCCAGAACTCGTAACTTTAATACAAGAACAACTTAAACCTAAAGAGATCATCCTCACAGCCAGGTACCGGTTTTACACTCATCGCTGGCCCGAAGGCCAAGAAATTGCTAAATATGCTGCAGATCTAAGAAGGTTGGCTGCACCGTGTTATTTTGGTGACCACTTCACCAAAGCACTAAGGGACATCTTCGTTACTGGAATCGGCCACGAGGGCCTCCTCCATAAATTGCTCTCTGCGGACACTACAGTCACCCTGCAGAAGGCAATCAAAGTGAGCCAGACCTTCATGATTTCGGTCTGTGACTCCAAACGGATGATGACCCGCACCCAGGACTCTAACCTGACAAGCACAGTGAACAGAATGGCGACTTTCAGAGGCAAGAATGCTGCCCCGATTCCCGCAACCCTGAGTCCGCCACATGGGGCTAACCGGCTAGCCTCATGCTGGCACTGTGGAGGAAACCACAGGGCCCACCAGTGCCAATACAAAGACTACAACTGCAAAGGTTGCAACAATAAACATCACCTTCAGTGAATGTGTAAAAAAAGTTTTACTCACCGCGTCGCTGAAGAATTGGCTGATCACGTGGGCTCCGACACTAATGAAGATGAAGCTGCTCAGCCCCTGGAAGAAGAGTACGGAATATATACCTGCTCCACCGAGAGTTCACCATGGAAAATGGAACTGGAAATCAATGGGGTTCCAGTCTCGATGGAGATCGACACAGGGGCGAGCCAGTCATTGATGAATCAGACGGCCTTTGAGAAACTCTAGGATAATCCCGCCGAACGACCAAAACTGTCCCCAATCCGGGCAAAGCTGCTCACCTGTACAAAAGGCACCATCCCAGTCATTGGCAGCATGGCATCCAGGTGTCCCATGGCAGCGTGATGTACAAGCTCCCTTTGTGGATCGTTGCTGGTGATGGCCCAACGCTGCTCGGAAGAAGTTGGATGAAGCAAGTCTAAATCAGTCGGAGCGACGATGGCCTCCGGGCACCGGCGATCGACATCCCACGTGGCTGCACATTTGGATCCATTGCAGCACCTAGAAATCCTACTGTCCAGCTTGACTGCATGGCGATGACACAGACTGCACAGCACCGTGGCGAGATGATCCAACCCGAACGACCAGACCTCACCTTCCGGGTCGTGGCAGGACTGCGAGGGAAGAAGACTGGCGCAGAAGATAGATTCCCGGCGTCCATGGCAGAACCCGAGGAGAAAAGGATCACTGCAGCCTACCTCGCGGAGAGAGAGAAGATGGCGCCAGCATAATGAGGTGAAGAACCTGGAATTAAGATGGCCACGGTCAGACCACGAGGGACAGCATTGAAGAAGCAACACGTGGTACCGAGCGGCAAACTTGATTGGGGTAAAGATTGCAAGGTCCTCTTAAAGGAGACCGGCAACCCAACACAATTAAAGGGACAGTTCCACTGTAGGCACAGCGATGCCAGTGACATTAAAGAGAAAAGTGCTGTAAGTGAATGCAGGCATACGAATGTAATATTAAATGGTGATGCCGGCAAAGCTAAAAGTGATGTGAGTAACGAGTTTGTAACATTGAACAAGGATGCCAGAAATGCAAATGTGATAAATGTAACCCTGTACAGAGATACCGATACACAAGAAAGCGTTGTAAGTGCAAAATGTGAAAATGTAAAGAATTATAACAATGTTGAATTGACTAGTTGCGAGCGGAGCCAATGTGTCATGTATGCTAAAAGTAGAATGATAAATGATACAGATTTCTACAGGAATAATGTCAATGCCAGAGAAAACCCCCCGTGGGAGACACCCAGGTCCAGTGGGCTACCGACCATGTAGCCTGCGCTTTCGGGACCAATGTGATGCCCCAGGAAGGGCTCACACACACCCAGTGAGAGCAGACCCACTGCAGGGACAGCGGTCAATGGGCAGCACAGCCACACCATTGGCAACCTGCCCCAGATCGGCTCTACACCCCCTGGCCACCAGGGCCAGCACCATGAGCAAGAGGCCAGTACCCTCCAGCTTTCCTGGTGGAACCTGGGATGACCAGACTTCCACCACCAATGGAGGAGAAGGAGTCCACACAGTCCTGTGGCCCTGCCCACCACCTACCCATTCTACAATGTATATACCTTACCCATTGCACTGGCTCCACCACTGAGGAATCCTCCAACAGTGACACCCACATGGTCTGTGTGTGAGGGGGGTGGGGTGGGGGGAATAATGAGGGCAGCCTCAAGTACAGGGATCACACCTAGCACCCACACAATCCTCACCACAACCTCCCACAGCCCACTACTGATCACCTCCCCATGTCATGGCAATAAGGACTTGGGAAAGGCTTAGAGGGGGAGTGTTGTTATGTATGCATGTCAATGATGTACTGTAACACTAGATCTGAATGTACCTTCACCCTGTATATACCATACCTGTACACCAGAGGGTGCTGCTGCTAGAGACCTAAGGGTCACCTGTACATTGCAGGTAACCAAGTATAAAAGGGAGCTCACCTGTTGGTGTCCTCACTCTAGGAGCTGCAATAAAGGATGACAGTCTGTACAGTTCAAGTGCCATACCCCTGCCTCGTGGAGTCATTAAGAGAGTGCTTGCAATAGTAGACGTGTTCTCCAAGTGGGTGGAAGCCTTCCCTTGCCGATCAGCCACAGCGTTGGCGACAACAAGGATGCTGGTAAGGGAAGTGTTCTCCAGGTGGGGACTGCCACAGATCGTGGAGTCCGACTTCACGGGGCAAGTCATGCAGGCCACCTTGAAGGTTCTAGGGATAGATGGTAAATGGCATGTGGCTCACAACCCACAGTCATCGGGGGTTGTGGAGCAACTTAATCAGACCATCAAAGAAAGGCTGCGGAAAGAAACAGGGCCGTCCCCGAAAAGGTGGAATGAGGTCCTGCCATTAGTTTTGATGGGGGTCCGAGCCAGCTTCTCCAGGAGCACAGGGTACTCCCCGCATGAGCTCATGACCAGGAGGGTCATGCGCACGCCCACCCATGTTCTGGCACCGGTTCTCACCGAAGGTCAAGTGAGAGAAGTAAACCGGATAAGTTTGTCAAGAATCTGTACGAGAGGTTGAAGCAGCCAGTAACATGGGGAAGCAGCACCGGAGTAATCGGTTGCTGCTCGAACTCCAGAGAACGCACAAGTGGAAGGTAGGAGACCAGGTGATGGTCCGAAACTACGCTCGAGTAGGGACGTTTGAGCCTCTGTATATGAGACCTTACAGTATAGTGGATAAGGCAAGCCCCATGGTTTACGTGGTTAAACTTCCAAGGCGCACAAAGTGGTTCCACGTGAACCAGTGCAAGTTGTTTAACCCGGGGGAAAGTGTAAGGAAAGGAAAGAAACACCAAGGCACTGTAAACAGCATGGTGGACACAGGTCTTCCTCCCATATTTTGGGACAGCAAGGATCCCGTGGTGGGGGCTGTAAGAAGGAGCAACAGGATCCCACGACAAAGGCGCCGTGGATGCCTCCTTACACGCTGACCAGGAGCCATAAAAGGCCCAGACAAGAGGCGCCTTAGCGAGGCCACCCGGCAGCACGGGTGGTATTGTATATAGTTTTCTTTTCAAGTGTTGGTTAGTTGTAATGAAGCCAGACCTGTGGAGGTAGACCCTCTCACAGCAAGGTGCTTGTTAGTTTTGTTTTGCAGAGAACCGAGGACGGAATGGAGACAGCCCTGAGACTGAGCCTGATTTGGATGCCGGCCGGAACGGGGCACCGCAGAAGAGGAGACATTGAGTTGTCCTTCCTCTATGGATGTACTGGGGGGAACGGACCCACCATGACACAGGGGGGCAGGACAGGGGACACGGACGGGATGGCAGCCTTCTTCCACGAGTGAAGGTGGCCAGGGTGGCTGGGGTCGAATTCGACGAAATACTCCGGCCACGCCGGGTTCACAAAAGGGGAGGCTTCCATACTGTGTCCCAGACTGAAGGTCACAGCTGCACGGGTTGGGGTGACCGAGGGAAAGCGCATAGGGGGACACATTCCCCTGGGACGGTGGTGGTGGCTCAGGAAATTGAGTCAAGACACAGGGAGCCAGACAGCGGACTGGGAGAGACTTGGGAATGATATGTACCGACAGATTATGAGGATACAGGGGGTAGTGGAAGTGTGCTGGGACAAGTGGTGGAAGGAGGAACAGGGAATTTGTGTGTATGTGGGGATTGGAACGGATCTGCCCAGCGGGTGTGTCGATTGCCTTTTCGCAGCAATGGCAGGATGCCAAGACTGGGATCAGATGGGATCGGAGTATGGACTCCTGCGTGATCCCAGACCATCCCAACACAATAAATTCCATGGAACTTGTCGCACACGAGAGGAGGCCCCTGCCCACAGCCCCACCGGTACAGGCGACAGAAGTGAGGTGTCCCACCACCGCCCAGGGAATGGTTTAGTTTTAGTCCCAACTGGAAATGTTTTTTCCAGGGGATGCATTACGCAGTCGAGTCGGTCATTTTAAACTTAACCGGGTACATCTGCCTGAGTGGTGTCCAAAAGTGTCATTTATCCTACATGGTTACTGCTTGTACTATTACAAGGTGTGACACCAGAGGACACTGCAGTGGGAGACTTGTAGGTTACCTGTACGGGTGTGCCAGGCCTAGTATAAAAGTCAGGCCACCATGTGTGACCCTCACTCTGGAGTTACATTAAATGGACTAAGGTCACTACAGTTCAAGCACAACACATTGTCTCGTGGAGTCATTATTAGAGCATCTGAAGACATAACAACTGGCGACGAGATTACGGACCTTCACGTGAAAATGGCTAAATTTGGTATGTTGCAGCAGTTCGCTGATGGTGACGATTGGGAAGCCTTTGTGGAGAGCTCGACCATTTCTTCACAGCAAACGACCTGGCAGGTGACAATCCGGCCACGCTGGCTGATAAATGCAGAGCTATCCTGCTAACCAGTTGTGAGTCCACCGTCTATGACCTCATCAGGGACTTGCTGGCACCAGCAAAGACAACGACCAAGACGTACGAGGAGCTTGTAATGCTGATCCAAGAACATTTCAAGCCCAAAGAGAGGATCCTTACAACCAGACATCGGTTTTATACACACCGTTGGTCCGAAGATCGCAAAATATGTTGCAGACCTCAGGAGGCTGGTGGCACCGTGTGATTTCGGCGACAACCCCATCGAAGCACTGTGGGATATCTTTGTCATCGTAATCAGCCATGAGGGCCTTCTTCATAAGCTACTATCTGTGGATACCACAGTCACACTGCAGAAGGCCATCTCCGTGAGCCAAGCATTCATGACCTCGACCTGCGGCTCTAGGCGGATGACTCATCCTCAGGACTCAAACCCGGCAAGTACTGTGCACAGAATGGCTCCTTTCAGAGGCTGGACTGTAGAACGTGAATCTTCTCAGGGGAGAGAGAACAGGCCCCCGAGTCCCTTAACTCAGAGTCTGCCGAGGGGGGCTAATCAAGTAGCATCATGCTGGCGTTGCGGAGGGAATCACAGGGCTCACCAGTGCCATTTTAAAGACTCAGTGTAAAGGCTGCAGTGCAAAGGGCCACCTCCAGCGAATGTGTAAAATAAATATGATTCACTGTGTTGATGAAGAGTCTGCTGATGGCCATGAATCCAGCGTGGATTATGAAGCGATAGTCAGAGAGGCAGCTCAGACCCACGATGAGGTATATAGCATGTTTACCTGCACCACCAAATGTTCTCCATTGAGGATGGAAGTTGAGATAAATGGCATTCCAGTCTTCATGGAAGTGGACACAGGGGGGAGCCAGTCAGTAATGAATCAAGAAGCCTTTGAGAGGCTATGGGACAATCAGGCTGAACGACCCAAGTTGATCCCGGTTCAGGCAAATCTGCGCACCTACACCGATGAACTTATGCCAGTCGTTGGTAGTGCAGATGTAAAGGTACTCCATGACCCCTGTGGATTGTTGCAGGTGATGGGCCAATGCTACTTGGAAGAAGGTGGATGGAGAAGATCCATTGGAGCTGGGAAGATTTCATCCCTCCAGCGATCGACGTCTCCCACACTCAGAGGCAAAGCAAACCCCCATTTGAGGTTGGATCCGGCACCAGAGAGCAGACCAGCACAGCACCCGAGGCACAGACCACTCAGCATGATTGTGTGGAAATGATCCAGCTGAGACGACCCGAACGCACCTTCCAGACTCCAGTGGCAGGACTCTGGAGGAAGAAAATTGGACCCAGAGGCGACTTCCCAGCTTTGGTGGCAGAACGCGGGGAGAAGAGGATCACAGCAGTCGACATCATGGATGGAAGAAAGATGGCGCCCAAACCACGAGGTGAAGCGCTGAAGAAAAAGATGCCGGCGGCCAGACCACGAGGTGCAGCGCTGATGGAGCAACACGTGGCACCAAGCGAAGAGGATTGGGGTAAAGACAGCAAGACTCTCTTAAAGGAGGCCACAACTCACCACACTTGAAGGGACAGTTCCACACTCTCAACAATGTAACAGCAACTGTGAGTTAGATGTAAAATGTGTAATTGATGATCGGAGTTGTGTACTTGCAATAAACAAGGAAACGTCGCGCGATTGCGATCATGTAAAATGTGCAATTGATGATCAGAGTTGTGTACATGCAATAAGCATGGAAAAGTCACGCGATTGTGATCGGAGCTACAGGTTATTTACCACAAGTAATGAAACGTTGTGCGATGCAGGATTTCAACTGCACACCGTCAATGCAGCGGGCAAACACTCATCGAGAGCACACAGGTCCAGCGAGCTACCAATGCTGTAGTATGTGTCCCTGGGACTGGAGTGATGCACCATGCAGTGTGGCCACAAGCAGCTAATATATACAAGCTGCAGAGCAAGCGATCTCAGGAGGGCAAAGGCACCAGTATACCTGATCGCCACCAAGGCTACAACCGGGAACAAAGGATCACCCGCAACGGTTCTCCCAAATGGGACTGGGACCATCCAGGATCCCAAACCAAATAATGCCCAGGCAAGCGAGTCAGCAGTTCCCTGTGCACTGCTAGATGACTGCTCTTCAGGGAGCAACAGCGACCCGGGGTGCAAGGAGAGGACAGGGAGGTCACAGGCATCTGTGAACCTACCCGGCGCTAGAAACTCAGAAAATAGGTGCAGGAATAGGCCATACGGCCCTTCGAGCCTGCACCACCATTCAATATGATAATGGTTGATCATGCACTTCAGTACCCCATTCCTGCTTTCCCTCCATACCCCTTGATCCCTTTAGACGTAAGGGCCACATCTAACTCTATTTTGAATATATCTAACGAACTAGCCTCAACAACTTTCTGTGGTAGAGAATTCCACATGCTCACAATTCTCTGAGTGAAGAAGTTGCTCCTCATCTCGGTCCTAAATGGCTTACCCCTTATTATTAAACTGTGACCCCTGGTTTTGAACTTCCCCAACATCGGGAACATTCTTCCTGCAACTAACCTGTTCAATCCCGTCAGAATTTTATATGTTTCAATGAGATCCCTTCTCATTCTTCCAAATTCCATTGACTATAAGCCTAGTCGATCCAGTCTTTCTTCATTTATCAGTCCTGCCATCCCGGGAATCAGTCTGGTGAACCTTCGCTGCACTCCCTCAATAGCAAGAATGTCCTTCCTCAGATTAGGAGACCAAAACTGTATACAATATTCAAGGTGTGGCCACACAAAGGCCCTGTACAACTGTAGTAAGACCTCCATGCTCCTATACTCAAATCCTCTCGCTACGAAGGCTAACATGCCATTTGCCATCTTCACCGCCTGCTGTACCTGTATGCCAACTTTCAATGACTGATGTACCATGACACACAGGTCTCATTGCACCTCCCCTTTTACTAATCTGTCACCATTCAGATTATAATATGCGTTCCTGTTTTTACCACCAAAGTGGATAACCTCACACATATCTACATTATACCACATCTGCCATGCATTTGCCCACTCACCTAATCTGTCCAAGTCACCCTGCAGCCTCTTAGCATTCTCCTCACAGCTCACACTGCCACCCAGCTTAATGTCATCTGCAAACTTGGAGATATTACAGTCAATTCCTTCGTCTAAATCATTAATGTATATTGAAGATAGCTGGGGTCCCAGCACTGAGCCTTGCGGTACCCTACAGAAGCAATGGCACAAGCAGGCAACTTGAGCTAACCGGGTTCCCACTGCCAGCACTGGGCACTGCGCCACCAGACTACCTGGACACCATCCAACAGTTCTGGTACGAGTTTGTCCTCATGCACTGGTGCTGACCCCAGCACTGACTCCAAGCATATTCCAAGTATGTACCTCACCATTCAAATGTATTTACCGCACCACGGTACCGCGAATGCAATACCGTAAATGCAAATCTTTTTGGGACTTGAATGTATATGAATGTAAGAGCCAATGGCACAATCTGTATATGGGGGCAGGGTGGGGGGGGGGGGGCGCATGGGGAAGAGAGAGTGGAGTGTTCATGGACGCACAAACAAAAACCACCAGCAACTCTAATGTCAACGAAACACCACCTACTCACCCAAGGTGGAAACAACCCTCCAAGGGTCAACCAGATAACCAGATAGAGCTAAGCCCAGAGCACAGTCAATGCAAAGGTGATTTGCACTAAGGACTTAGGGGAGCGTGATGTCATGTATCCTACATGGTTACTGCTTGTACTATTACAAGGTGTGACACCAGAGGGCACTGCAGTGGGAGACTTGTAGGTTACCTGTACAGGTGTGCCAGGCCGAGTATAAAAGGCAGGCCACCATGTGTGATCCTCACTCTGGAGTTACATTAAATGAACTAAGGTCACTACAGTTCAAGCACAACATATTGTCTCGTGGAGTCATTATTATAGCATCTGAAAACATAACAAAGAGAAACTGAGCAGCTGTATGAGGCACTCATTGAAGAAATGTTCCGCCAGTTCTTTGAACTCAGTTACGGGAATGTGAGTCGGGAAAAGTTGTACGACATGGGAGTGTACGAAAACGTTAGTCCGGGGAGGCAGAGGCGAGGGGTGCTCAATAATGTCGCTGCGGCGTTTAGCGCGGGTTTATCTCTCTCAATAGTATGAACTATGTGCAGCTGCAGATGCAGGTTAGCGGTTTAAAGGACCAGCTACGGAAGATCCTGGGAGAAGGGTACGAAGTGGTAGGGTTGGAGCTAAATGAGGACCAGACGATGACTATTCACATTAAAAAAGTTCATCACGGAGCTGGAGACAGATGCTAAAACGGTTAATGAATTAATACGGGAGGACAGGAATGCCTTGGCACAGGCAGCCATGAATGAAATGTGCTTGTTGTATGGTGTCTGGTTGCTAGGCGAGGGATGCAGTAATTTGGAGAACCTCTGGCAAGGTCGCGTCCTATCGTGGGTCAGCAACCGGCATCTCACAGCGCTCAGCCCGTATCATAAATCGATGAGTCCATGTCAGCTCCGTTTAGCTTCCGAAGCCTACCCAGTCCTAGTGGATTGCGGTCAGTTCAACCAGTCGGTTATGGGGATTGTGTTGCGTATGCCGATGATGGGCGGGCCACCACATCCAGTGCTGGTATACAGAGTGGAAAACATTGGCTTCTTACGGGAGGGGGTGCACGTGCAGTACTGTGTTGTATTTTAAGGGATGTATTCGGGGTGTTAAAAGTAAAGTATGAACCACGATGTGTTTTCACCAGTGGACGACGTTTGATACTCAAGAAGGGGCGACTGTAAGATTCGGCGAAAACATCATCAGCAAAAAATCTTAAAGTTTTTGACATTTGCTTGGACACATTTTCTGTTGCTGCAGAGAGCAGACAGCACTGACGTGGGGTAGGTCCAAACATGCCCCATAGGAATACACATCAGGTGGACAAGGAATCAATGGCAGGAACGGTTAATGGACTGGCCTTTTGTCTTGCATTCAGTAAGACATTAAGTAAAGTGGCCGGTGTTTCAGGCCATCGAAAGAAGGAGGAAAGCTATTCAACCACAGACTCATCAGAGTCACTCATCGAGGTACAGCCCAATTGACAAAGGGACAGGCCAAAGACTTGATTTTGCTTTTGAGTTGCACAGCCTCAGGGGAAGGACAGTTGGACTTTTGGAACGAGAAGAAGCATTTTTGCAAGTATAAGAGAGGCAGTTTTGGCTGCCATCTCTCTCTCTCTCCCCTCTTCTACGCCTGCTTGCTTCATTCAATGCACAAGGACTGAGCATTCCGTCTGGGACGGAAAGAAGAAACACCAGAGAGCCTTGCGACTTCAGCTGGGAAGCTGACCTTGAGATTGGACTTGAAGACCGAGAAGATACGCCTCAATGGGAGAAGCAGCGAGTAAGGCAGAGGGGTAATTGGTGAGCATTTATCCCAGTACACACATCTTTAAGACCACCGCATAGTGAGAAAGGGTGTCGTGTATCCCAACCAAGCTTTAGGGGTTTGAGTGGAGAGGTTTTTACAAGGATCTTAAGCGTACGCACAGTCTGTTGGACAGATTCCAGTGGTGCAATTTTGAATCTGAGCAGGGGTGTTTTAGACAAGGGCACTTCGCGTTAGGGGTATGTTTAGACGGGCCAGACTGTGTGTTATACTGTGTTTGTTTGTATTACACTACCAGGGTGTGTTTTTACTGGGTGCAGGTGTGTGCTTTAACTTGAATAAAAGCATTGAGACAGTGGAGACCGAAAAGATCTGACTATGACTGTATATTAACTGTCATGTATCTTACATTATTATATATAACTGTATCCTAACATGCTATACATGACTGTAATAAGATATGACCTGTAACCACCAGCATACCTTACCACCAGGGGTGCACTTGCAAGAGACAGGTATATAAGGACAGGTCTCAGGCAAGTGTAGCATTCCAGAGCGGTGAAATAAAGGTGCAGGTCCAGAGTGACCTTGACTTCAATACATTCCTCGTGTGAATCTGTACTGAGGGGACAGGACTTTACAGTGGCGACGGGTTACGGGATTACAGAATCCACAGAATGGCAAACAACGGATCAGATGAAAAGTACAATGCGGGAGACAATTGGGAGGACTTTATAGAAAGGCTCCAGCAAAGCTTTGTAACCAAAGACTGGTTAGGCGATGATAAGGCAGACAAGAGAAGAGCCCATCTCTTGACCAGCTGTGGATCGAAAACATACGCTTTAATAAAGGATCTGTTGGCACCCGAGAAACCAGCAAGCAAGTCGTTTGAAGAATTGAGCACACTGGTAAGAGACCACCTGAAGCCAGTGAGCAGCCTACACATGGCCAGACATAGGTTCTACAACTACAGACGCTGTGTGGGCCATACCATACCCGACTTCGTGGCGGAACTTCGGAGATTGGCTAGTTTATGTGAGTTCTCCAATGAACTGAGGAGAGAAATGCTAAGAGACTTTTTCATTGAAGGAATAGGCCACGCAGGCATATTCCGAAAGCTCATAGAGACCAAGAACCTGACCTTAGAGGCAGCAGCACTGGTTGCACAGACATTCTTGGGAGGGGAAGAAGAAACGAGGTTGATTTACAATGCAGGTACGACAACTAACGAAATATCGGAACAAGAAGTTCACAGCACTAGACAAGCTGCTACCCCCACACACAGATAAAACCGGAAGAACAGGCTCTCGATAGCAGGCAGAGGCCATCAAGGACCACAGGAACGGCCGTTCACACCTCATCAACCCACAATGCGAGCAATCAACTATAAACTGAGAGAAGCTCAAGAGAGATCAGCCAGACGCAGCTCATTCTTTGGGAACTCTTTGAACAATGGAACAGGTCTGTGCTGGAGGTGTGGGGGTAGGCACTCGTCAAGGGGATGTTGATTTCAGCAGGCTGTTTGCAGAAATTGTGAATATACAGGGCATTTGGCCCGCATGTGCAAATGAACGGCAGCTCGGCTGGTATACGAATCAGATGGGTCGGAAAGCGGACCAGAAGATGGTGGGGACAGTACCCGGGACACCAGTGTACAGCGGGTCAACACGATAAATGGCTGCTGCTCCTACAACAGGACGCCTCTTATAATGATGAGGGTCCTACTCAACGGGATATCTGTCAACATGGAGCTGGATGTGGGAGCGAGTCAATCTCTCATGGGCGCTCAACAATTTGAACAACTGTAGCCGCATAAAAGAGACAGACCAAAATTCACAAGGGTCGACACCAAACTAAGGACCTATACCAAAGAAATCGAATCAGTGCTCAGCAGCGCCATGCTCTCTGTCACACACAAAGGGACAGTGAACCGACTTCCCCTGTGGATTGTCCCCGGAGACCCCCCAGCATTGCTGGGGAGAAGCTGGCTGGCAAAACTAAACTGGAAATGGGATGATGTCCATGCCATGTCATTAGAGGAACGGACCTCCTGTTCAACAGTTATAAAGCGATTTGAATATCTCTTTCAGCCAGGTGTGGGCACTTTCAAAGGGGCCAAAGTCAAAATCTATATCACACAGGATACTAGACCGATCCATCACAAGGCCAGAGCTGTACCCTATGTGATGAGGGAAAAGATTGAACACGAATTAGACAGGCTTCTGCGGGAAGGCATTATATCACCTGTGGAATTTAGCGACTGGGCAAGTCCCATCGTCCCAGTCATGAAGCCTGAACGATCCGTACGAATCTGTGGGGACTACAAATCTACCATAAACAGAGTCTCCCTACAGGACCAGTACCCGCTGCCCAGAGCGGAGAACTTATTTGCCACATTGGCTGGAGGTAAACTTTTCTCAAAATTAGACCTCACATCTGCGTATATGACGCAAGAATTGACCGAGGAATCCAAGCTACTCACCACCATCAATACACATCGAGGCCTTTTCATGTACAACAGATGCCCATTCGGCATCAGGTCGGTAGCTGCAATATTCCAGCGCAACATGGAGAGTCTGCTCAAGTCCATCCCGGGGACGGTTGTATTTCAAGACGACATACTTATCACGGGCAGGGACACCGACTTCCATCTCCGTAATTTGGAGGAAGTACTAAAGCGGTTGGATCGGGTAGGCCTACGAGTCAAGAAATCCAAGTGCCTATTTCTCCCACCCGAGGTTGAATTTTTCGGCAGAAGGATTGCCGCTGATGGAATCCGCCCAACAGAGTCCAAAACAGAAGCAATTCACCTGGCACCCAGGCCCCGGAATGTCTCAGAACTGCGTGCCTTTCTCGGGCTACTCAATTACTTTGGGAACTTTATGCAGAACTTAAGCACGCTGCTGGAGCACCAGGAAGGGGTGCGATTGGTTTTGGGGGGACGTCCAGGAACGCGCCTTCAATAAGGCACGCAACCTTCTGTGTTCCAACAGTGTTTTGACTTTCTTTGACCCAGGTAAAAAGCTAGTTCTCACATGCGATGCGTCAGCGTATGGGGTCGGGTGCGTTTTGCAACATGTCAATAGTGCGGGCAAATTACAAACCATAGCTTATGCCTCCAGATCACTTTCGCGGGCGGAGCGCGGGTACGGAATGGTCGAGAAGGAGGCGCTCGCGTTCATTAATGGTGTCAAAAAGATGCACTAATACCTTTTCGGGGCCAAGTTCGCGTTAGAAACCGACCACAAGCCCCTCACGTCCCTCCTATCCGATAGCAAGGCAAGAAACGGCAACGCCTCGGCGCGAATTCAACGGTGGTCACTCATGCTGGTGTCCTACCATAAGGCACAGACCAGGCACAGACAACTGTGCCAACGCGCTCAGCAGGCTACCCCTGGTGACCACGGAAGGGTCTGACGAACCTTGAGATATTCATGGCAATCAATGCCTTTGAGTCCACAGGTTCGCCCATGACGGCTCACCAAATCGGAGCCTGGATGGCCAGCGACCCCACGTTATCCTTAGTAAAAAGATGTGTCCTAACCGGTGACTGGGCAGAGGCTCGCGATGCGTGCCCCGAGGAATTAAAACCCTTTCACAGGCGCATGCATGAGCTATCACTACAAGCAGACTGCCTGATGTGGGGCAGCCGAGTAGTCATGCCTCTGCGAGGCAGAGAGGCTTTTGTCCGGGAGCTCCACCACGAGCACCCGGGGATCGTTCTCATGAAGGCCATAGCCAGATCCATGTCTGGTGGCCTGGTATTGACGCGGACTTGGAGCTCTGCGTCCGAAGGTGCACCATTTGTGCCCAACTTAGCAATGCCCCCAGGGAGGCTCCACTGAGATCCTGGCCCTGGATGACCAAACCGTGGTCGCGAGTGCACATAGACTATGTGGGCCCACTTATGGGCAAAATGTTCCTCGTAGTTGTAGATGCATTTTCAAAGTGGATCGAATGCACCATTTTAAACTCGAGCACAACCGCCACCACTGTGGAGAGCCTTACAACCATGTTTGCAACGCACGGAATCCCTGACATATTGGTCAGTGACAATGGTCCGTGCTTCACCAGCGCAGAATTCCAAGACTTTATAATTGACAACAGCATAAATCACGTCAAGACGGCACTGTTCAAGCCGGCCTCCAACAGCCAGGCGGAGCAAGTACTTTGGTTCGGTATTCACTAAGGAGGACACAAACAACCTTCCGGATATAAAAGGGGTCAGAGGGTCTAGTAAGCAGGAGGAACTGAGGGAAATCTTTATTAGTCGGGAAATTGTGTTGGGGAAATTGATGGGATTGAAGGCCGATAAATCCCCAGGGCCTGATGGACTGCATCCCAGAGTACTTAAGGAGGTGGCCTTGGAAATAGCGGATGCATTAACAGTCATTTTCCAACATTCCATTGACTCTGGATCAGTTCCTATCGAGTGGAGGGTAGCCAATGTAACCCCACTTTTAAAAAAAGGAGGGAGAGAGAAAACAGGGAATTATAGACCGGTCAGCCTGACCTCAGTAGTGGGTAAAATGATGGAATCAATTATTAAGAATGTCATAGCAGCGCATTTGGAAAGAGGTGACATGATCGGTCCAAGTCAGCATGGATTTGTGAAAGGGAAATCATGCTTGACAAATCTTCTGGAATTTTTTGAGGATGTTTCCAGTAAAGTGGACAAGGGAGAACCAGTTGATGTGGTATATTTGGACTTTCAGAAGGCTTTCGACAAGGTCCCACACAAGAGATTAATGTGCAAAGTTAAAGCACATGGGATTGGGAGTAGTGTGCTGACGTGGATTGAGAACTGGTTGTCAGACAGGAAGCAAAGAGTAGGAGTAAATGGGTACTTTTCAGAATGGCAGGCAGTGACTAGTGTGGTACCGCAAGGTTCTGTGCTGGGGCCCCAGCTGTTTACATTGTACATTAATGATTTAGACGAGGGGATTAAATGTAGTATCTCCAAATTTGCGGATGACACTAAGTTGGGTGGCAGTGTGAGCTGCGAGGAGGATGCTATGAGGCTGCAGAGTGACTTGGATAGGTTAGGTGAGTGGGCAAATGCATGGCAGATGAAGTATAATGTGGATAAATGTGAGGTTATCCACTTTGATGGTAAAAACAGAGAGACAGACTATTATCTGAATGGTGACAGATTAGGAAAAGGGGAGGTGCAACGAGACCTGGGTGTCATGGTACATCAGTCATTGAAGGTTGGCATGCAGGTACAGCAGACGGTTAAGAAAGCAAATGGCATGTTGGCCTTCATAGCGAGGGGATTTGAGTACAGGGGCAGGGAGGTGTTGCTACAGTTGTACAGGGCCTTGGTGAGGCCACACCTGGAGTATTGTGTACAGTTTTGGTCTCCTAACTTGAGGAAGGACATTCTTGCTATTGAGGGAGTGCAGCGAAGATTCACCAGACTGATTCCCGGGATGGTGGGACTGACCCCCGTCCGGACGGAATTCCTCATCGGCGCCAAACCCCGGAACCTCCCTCGGGGGCCGGCGCCTCACAACTTGAGCCGCCTCGGGGAAATCCCCTCCGTGCCTTTCAGTTCCGCGCGGAGGGGTTTCCTGTATGGGCTGCTCCTGCACACCCTCAACTTTGCCATTCTCGCCGGCCGTCCGGACACGCCATGGCGTACCATCTTGCCGTCCGGAGGAGGCGGGGGTCCCCGATGGAGGGCACTCTACGCAGGGGTCCTCCCACTATTCATCGGGGACTTGGCCTGGAGGGTGGTGCACGGAGCAGTGCCGTGCAATAAATTTTTAAGCCGGTTCACGGACTCCCAGGCCGCCTGCAATTTCTGCGGTCTGGAGGAGTCCGTGTTCCATGTTTTTATTGAGTGCACAAGGTTGCAGCTCCTGGTCCATTATTTGAAGGGGCTGCTCCTGAAATTCTGGCTGCACTTCAGTCCCACACTCCTGATCTTTGGGCACCCTGTGCGGAGGGGAGCGGGTAGGTCCGAAGGCCTCCTCGTAGGACTGCTCCTGGGCACGGCCAAGGGTGCCATCAGCCGGTCCAGGCAGCGGGCGGTCGAGGGGGTCGTTCAACCTGACTGCCTGCCTCTCTTCCGCTCTTACATCCGGTCCAGGGTGTCCTTGGAGATGGAGCATGCGGTGTCCACCGGTACGCTCGCGGCCTTCCGCGAGAGGTGGGCACCGGAGGGACTGGAGTGCATCATCACGCCCGGCAACCAAATTTTAATTTGATTTTACGTTTTTTAAGTTTAATTTGTCTTAATTGCCGGTGCTTTTAGTGTCCCCCTTCCCTTTTATAGGGGGCACTGGGGAAAAACTGTGATTTTAGTGCCCAAAAAAAAACAAAAAAAAAAAGAAAGAAAAAGGGGGGGGGGAAAAAAAAAAGGGCCTTGTAAATGTCTGGAGTGTCACCCAGGTCGGGTGGCACCGTTTAATGTTTTTATGTTTTGCAGGTAAACTCAAAAGAGTTTCATGCACAAGGACCAATCGTGCAGCAGTGGAGGCGTGTCCTGCTCAGTTGGAGCTGTGAGCAGTGAGTGGAGCTGCTAGCAACCTGTGCTCCTGCCTGGAGAGCCCTGAGACCAGCCCAGGAAGAGAAGGAGGGAAGGGGCTTCACCACCAACTTTTACCCAGAGGGAGAGGAGGAGAACAGAAAACTTTTTTAACAACTTTACCATTTCTGCAAGGAGTTGGAGAGAGGGGGAAAAGACAAACAACATCCAGTGTGGAAGGAGGGAGACTCTACTATTTCTACAGATGGGTGTGGGTGCATTTCCCAAAAGACTTTGTTATATCGGTGGGGGGAGGAAAGAAGACCACTGAGGGCCGGAACATCGCGGGGGGTGTGTGTGTGTGGAAGTGTGTGTGGGGGCCTTGCTACAACTAGGCCCCACACAAAACTGAACCCCCCCCCCCAATTGCCTAGCCTGGGATAGCTGGAGCTTCCAGGCTGAAGATTGTTTAATCACCCTATTAACATCGTTAGGAGTGTGTGCCTGGTGGCTCTAGCTGCCCCAGGTGAAGACGTCTTCTCCCCCCACCTGAAGACCAATCCAAAGACTGTGTTTGTGTGTTTTGCCATCTGGGGAGTGCACCCACCCACAGCTGCGAGGGGGGACCTGCCCTCGCAGTTCCCCCCCTTCCCACCCCCCTCTCTCTTTCTCTGTTACTCTCTGTTTCTCCCCTCTCTCTCTGAGAGCCCTTCCTCCTAATTTTTTTCAAAAAAAAAAAAACAATTGAGACAACTGAGCAGAGGGAGCAAGGCCTCTCCCCAATTGCCAACGAGGGGAGAGGTGCCTCGTTAAGGGCTCCTCTGCTCAGTTAAATATACAAGGCCAATAAAGACCATTAAGGCTTGTGACTTTGGGGTGGGTGTAGCCCTTAAAGGGACCCCGTGATGGCGACCCCATCCACGCCGGTGGCAGGGCCAGCGAATACGTATGCGCAGGTGGCAACCGCTTCCACGGCACCTCCTGCGCCACCCGCTGCCCTGCCACCTTTCAGACTTATAACCAGGAAACACGGCGTCAAGAGCTACACTCACCCCACAATGAGCATCGTCGGAGGCCTTTGTTTTCAGGGCCTCCGGCGGGGGGGAGGGAGAGCGTCCGACCGGAAAGAAGGCGCGGAAGAAGGCAAAACATCTAGAGGCGGGTCCCCTCGGTGCGCCGGAAAGTTTGACCACCGCGCTCAGCCCAAGCCAGTCACCGGCGAGCGCGGGGTGCCCTGAGCCCGTGCCCGAGCCCTTGACCAATACCGCAGAGGGGCTCGGGCGAGGGCAAGATAAGGAAAAGGGGGGTGCGGAGCGGGAGGCCTCGGCAGACATGGAGGTCTCCCTGCTTTCGCGCACCCCCAGGAACAAAAAGAGGCACCGCCCCAATGAGGCGGAGGGGGAACAACATCCCTCTGCGGAGGAGGCGGTGCCCGCTGCGTGTCCCGCGTCCCCCACCAGCGCCCCCAAATTGCGCTGCAGGCGCGAGGAGTCTGTCCCTGGGGAGGGTGAGGCAGTCGAGGCTGCCCAGCCGCTGCCTCCCGGGGATGGCATGGAAGATCTGCCTGTCGTGGGGGGCGTGGGGCCAGCGGAAGAATGCGTAGCCGATGGGTCGAGCATCCCGGGGACTGAGGCGGGCGGGGCCGAAAAGGCCGAACCTGAGCCCGCCCAGCCAATACCCAACTTCCCCCGGGAGTCGCTCGACCCGGCAGAAACACAAACAAATATTTATGACACTGTAGATGCTTGGCCGGGGGGTGGCAGCGGGGAGGGGGAGGAACACCCACCCTCGCCCCTTACTTTGGAGCTGGAGCACTTGGGGAGCCTGGGGATTTCCTATGGCCGGGTCTCTCCTTGTTCCCCGGTTCCTGGGGCGGAGGGGGAACCCCTTCCGCTGTCGCTTCCCGACCCAGCACCATTTTTAAAAGAGCCCAGTGGGGACTCCTCTGCCGACGATCCTGGGGGTGGGATCGGGGCAGAGCCAGGGCCGGTTGGAGCGGCCGGTTCATTTGCCGTACCTTGTGCGGTCGATGGGCCGGCTGCTGGCGGCCACCTCCCGGAGGAGGACGGGGACTCGGTGGGGGACGCGGGTGAAGACCTAGAGACCACCGCCAGCGAGGCGGTGGATCTGCTCGCGGCCGCCGCCGAGACCATCCTCATTCCTGCACGGGAAATCCGGGACTTTTTGGCCCAGAGCCGGGGTCGCTGCAACCAAGCCCGACTGGCCCTGGAAAAATGGTCCGAGCCAGAGCTGATCAGGGCGTCCGTCTGCGCCGCCGTCAAAACCTTGGCCGCGGGCGGGCCCTTGACAAAGGCGCAACACCTTGAGCTGCGCGAGCTCGAGGGACTCCTCGCTGGGCTGCGGAGGGAGCGGAGTTCAACAAAAGACTCCGCTCCCTCCTCCACAATAGGTTAAGGTAGAGGTTGCACTATGCTTTTGCCATGAAGATAACCATAGCCAGCCTCAACATCAACGGCGGCAGAGGGGCACGCCGTAGATTTGACAATTTTTCGCTCCTGCGGGAGGGGAAATATGCGGTGTGCTTCCTGCAAGAAACCCACACCGTTCCGGGAGACGAAGCCACGTGGCTCCTGGAATGGCAAGGAGAGGTCCGCATGAGCCACCTCACCGCCATTTCTAGTGGGGTGGCCATCTTGCTGGGCCCGCATTTTCAGCCGGAGATCTTGGGGGTCGAGGAGCCCGTGCCAGGCCGCTTGCTGCACGTAACGGTTCGCCTGGGGGACGTGCCGCTCCATCTCGTGAACGTGTACGCCCCTCAGCCTGGCCCGCAGCAGATGCGCTTCTTTGAAGAGGTGTCCGCTCTTCTTGGCTCCGTCGACGTCGGCGACTGCATTGTCCTCGGGGGCGATTTTAACTGCACCCTCGAGGCGAGGGACCGCTCCGGTGCCCCGCAGTGCATGACGGCGATGGAGAAGTTGAGGGACCTGGTCGGGTCCTTCGACTTGGTGGACGTCTGGCGAAATCTCCACCCCGACTCCAGCGCCTTTACTTGGGTGAGGCCTGGAGTTGGATGGTCTAGAGTCGACCGCCTTTACGTGTCTTGGGCGTACGTTTCCTGCGTCCCGGCGGCCTCCATGCGGCCGGTGCCGTGTTCGGACCACCACCTGGTGTGGGCGGAGCTCGCTTCGCTCCGCGCGAGGACGGGGTCCGCGTACTGGCACTTTAACAACCGGCTGCTGGAGGACGTGCGGTTCCAGGACTCGTTCCGTCGATTCTGGTCCGACTGGAGAAGGAAGCAGGGGGGCTTCCCCTCCTTGAGGCTATGGTGGGACGTGGGCAAGGCTCACGTCCACGTCTTCTGTCAAGAGTACGCGAGGGGGTCGACCAAGAGGCGGGCGGCCAGAGTCGGGCGCCTAGAAAAAGAGGTGCTCGACCTGGAAGCCCGTCTCGGTCAAGTCGTCCAGGACCCGGCCCTGCGGACGGTGTACGAAGCGAAGAAGGCCGCGCTGAAGGACCTGCAGCTCGTCGGGTCCCGAGGCGCGTTCGTGAGGTCGCGGCTCCGGTTCCTGCGAGATCTGGACCGCGGCTCCCCCTTCTTCTACTCGCTGGAAAAAAGGCAGAGTGTCCGTAAGCAGCTCTTGACGCTGCTGGCCGACGACGGCTCTCTCGTCTCGGATCCGGAGGGCGTCAACAACAGGGTCCGTGAATATTACGGGGCTCTGTTCTCTCCGGATCCGTCCAGCGAGGAAGCGCGTAGAGTTTTGTGGGAGGACCTGCTGAAGGTCAGCCCGGAGGGCGCCGAAAATCTGGAAGCTCCGCTAAGCCTGGCGGAGCTGACCGGTGCCCTCGCCCGGCTCTCGAGGGGAAAATCCCCGGGGCTGGACGGGCTGACCGCGGAGTTCCACAGGGCGTTCTGGGACATCCTGGGGAGCGACTACGCGCGGGTCCTGGGGGAAAGTCTGGCGACCGGGGAGATGCCCCTCTCTTGGCGCAGGGCAGTCATCATTCTGCTGCCTAAGAAGGGCGATCTCCGCCTCCTTAAGAACTGGCGCCCGGTCTCCCTCCTCAGCACGGACTACAAAATCTTCGCCAGGGCGATGTCTGCTCGCCTTGGTGCCGTGCTGGACCACATGATCCACCCCGACCAGTCCTACACGGTTCCGGGCCGGACAATCCACGATAACATCCATCTGGTCCGGGACCTGATCCATTGTTCCCAGGAGGCTGGTCTGTCGGTCGCCTTCCTATCCCTCGACCAAGAGAAGGCGTTCGACAGGGTGGATCACGACTATCTGCTCGGAACTCTGCGCGCTTTCGGGTTCGGGACGCATTTCGTCGCCCGGATCCGACTTTTGTACGCCGCCGTGGAGTGTCTGATTAAGGTTAACGGGTCCTTGACGGCGCCCCTTCGCTTTAGGAGAGGGGTGCGCCAGGGATGCCCCATGTCCGGCCAGTTATATGCTGTTTGCGTGGAGCCTTTCCTGCGCCTCTTGCGGACGAGGTTGACGGGACTGGCTCTGCAAGGGCCGGGCGTGGAGGTCGTCCTCTCGGCTTACGCCGATGACGTGCTCCTCGCGGTAGAGGATCCCGCTGACCTGCGGAGGATGCGTGAGTGCCAGGAGATTTACTCGGCCGCGTCCTCCGCCAGGATCAACTGGGAGAAATGTTCCGGACTCCTTGTGGGTCAGTGGCGGGTGGACTCCCTGCCGGAGGAGCTCAGGCCTTTTGCCTGGAGCACGACCCATCTCCTCTATCTGGGAGTCTACCTTAGCCCCGACGAGGGAGCCTGGCCGGCGAACTGGCAGGAGCTGGAGGCCAAGGTCGCCGCTCGCCTAGGGCGCTGGACAGGACTGCTCCGAGTGCTGTCCTACAGGGGTCGAGCGCTAGTCATAAACCAGCTGGTGGCCGCAATGTTGTGGTACCGGCTGGTCACTTTGACCCCTCCCCCTGCGTTTGTCGCCAAGATACAGAAGAAGCTGGTGGACTTCTTCTGGAACAACAGGAAGCACTGGGTCTCTGCCGCGGTCCTGAGTCTCCCGCTTGAGGAGGGCGGTCAGTCGTTGGTGTGCGTCAGCGCCCAGCTCGCGACTTTCCGTCTTCAGACCCTGCAGAGATACCTTTACGTCGAGCCCCCTCCTAGGTGGTGCGCTCTGGCGAGGTATTTCTTCCGCCAGCAGCTCGACCTCAATTATGACACGCAGCTCCTGTTTGTGAACTTGGGGGGTGCCAGGACCGCCCTCCGGGTGCTGCCTGTCTTTTACAGGGAACTCATCAGGGTCTGGAACAAAGTCTCCACCAAGCGCAGCTCTCCGCCGGCTGGACTGGCGGCCGTCCTGCAGGAACCGCTGCTCGGGAATCCGTACCTCCACGGCCGAGGTTTTATGTGGCGGTCGGAAGAGAGGGCTGTGGCTGGTGAGGTGACCAGGGTCAGGGACCTGCTCGATGGCGGAGGAGCGGGCTGGATGGCGCCAGACACGCTGGCGCGGCGCCTAAATTCTGCCAACGTCCGCCACGCGGCCGATGCCATCGAGTCGCTAAAAACAGCTCTGGGCCCTGACTCTGTTAGGTGCATCGAGGAGGCTCAAGCACGTGGGGAGATCCCGTCCGAACTGACCCCCGTCCGGACGGAATTCCTCAACGGCGCCAAACCCCGGAACCTCCCTCGGGGGCCGGCGCCTCACAACTTGAGCCGCCTCGGGGAAATCCCCTCCGTGCCTTTCAGTTCCGCGCGGAGGGGTTTCCTGTACGGGCTGCTCCTGCACACCCTCAACTTTGCCATCCTCGCCGGCCGTCCGGACACGCCATGGCGTACCATCTTGCCGTCCGGAGGAGGCGGGGGACCCCGATGGAGGGCACTCTACGCAGGGGTCCTCCCACTATTCATCGGGGACTTGGCCTGGAGGGTGGTGCACGGAGCAGTGCCGTGCAACAAATTTTTAAGCCGGTTCACGGACTCCCAGGCCGCCTGCAATTTCTGCGGTCTGGAGGAGTCCGTGTTCCATGTTTTTATTGAGTGCACAAGGTTGCAGCCCCTGTTCCATTATTTGAAGGGGCTGCTCCTGAAATTCTGGCTGCACTTCAGTCCCACTCTCCTGATCTTTGGGCACCCTGTGCGGAGGGGAGCGGGTAGGTCCGAGGGCGTCCTCGTAGGACTGCTCCTGGGCACGGCCAAGGGTGCCATCAGCCGGTCCAGGCAGCGGGCGGTCGAGGGGGTCGTTCAACCTGACTGCCTGCCTCTCTTCCGCTCTTACATCCGGTCCAGGGTGTCCTTGGAGATGGAGCATGCGGTGTCCACCGGTACGCTCGCGGCCTTCCGCGAGAGGTGGGCACCGGAGGGACTGGAGTGCATCATCACGCCCGGCAACCAAATTTTAATTTGATTTTACGTTTTAAAGTTTAATTTGTTTTAATTGCCGGTGCTTTTAGTGTCCCCCTCCCCTTTTATAGGGGGCACTGGAAAAATTTGATTTTAGCGCCCCCAAAAAAAAACCAAAAACAAAACAAAAAAAAAAAGGGGGCCTTGGAAATGTCTGCTGTGTCACCCAGGTCGGGTGGCATGGTTTTAATGTTTTATGTTTTTGCAGGTTAACTCAAAAGAGTTTCATGCACAAGGACCAATGGTAGAGCAGTGGAGGCGTGTCCTGCTCAGTTGGAGCTGTGAGCAGTGAGAGAAGGAGCTATCAACCTGTGCTCCTGCCTGGAGAGCCCTGAGACCAGCCCAGGAAAAGAAGGAAGGAAGGGGCTTCACCACCAACTTTTACCCAGTTGGAGAGGAGGAAAAAGCAGAAAACTTTGAAACAACTTTTACCATTTCTGCAAGGAGTTGGAGAGAGGGGGAAAAACCAACAACATCCAGTGTGGAAGGAGGGAGACTCTACATTTCTACAGGTGGGTGTGGGTGCATTTCCCAAAAGACTTTGTTGTATCGGTGGGGGGAGGAAAGAAGACCACTGAGGGCCGGAACATCACGGGGGGTGTGTGTGTGTGTGGAAGTGTGCGTGGGGGCCGTGCTTACAACTAGGCCCCCCCCACAATTGGAACCCCCCCACCCCCCCACATTTGCCTAGCCTGGGATAGCTGGAGCTACCAGGCTGAAGATTTTTCTCATTTACCCAATTAACATCGTTAGGAGTGTGTGCCTGGTGGCTCTAGCTACCCCAGGTGAAGACATCTTCTCCCCCCACCTGAAGACCAACCCAAAGACTGTGCTTGTGTGTTTTGCCATCTGGGGAGTGCACCCACCCACAGCTGCGAGGGGAGACCTGCCCTCGCAGTTCCCCCCCCCTTCCCACCCCCCTCTCTCTTTCCCTGTTACTCTGATTCTCCCCTCTCTCTCTGAGAGCCCTTTCTTCCTAATTTAAAAAAAAAAACAATTGAGACAACTGAGCAGAGGGAGCAAGGCCTCTCCCCAATTGCCAACGAGGGGAGAGGTGCCTCGTTAAGGGCTCCTCTGCTCAGTTAATATACGAGGCCATTAAAGACCATTAAGGCCTGTGACTTTGGGGTGGGTGTAGCCCTTAAAGGGACCCCGTGATGGCGACCCCATCCACGCCGGTGGCAGGGCCAGCGAAGACGTATGCGCAGGTGGCAACCGCTTCCACGGCACCTCCTGCGCCACCCGCTGCCCTGCCACCTTTCAGATTAATTACCAGAAAACACGGGGTCAAGAGCTACACTCACCCCACAATGGGCATTGAGGAGTGCGTGCGGGCGATGGCTGGGGTAGTCGGCCCCTCGGCCATTGTCGCAGCCTCCAAGGTGTCTGGGAAGGCCGTGTTCTTCCTGGGGTCGGAGCGGGCGGTGTCCCTGGCCCTCGAAAAGGGGCTTACGGTGGGCGGGACGTTCCTGCCGGTGGACCCTCTCGAGGCCACCGCGCAGAGGGTCATCATATCGAACGTCCCGCCCTTTGTTCCCGCTGAGCTCCTCCTCCCTCACCTACACCAACTGGGGGAGGTAAGGTCGGGGATCAACCCCATACCGCTCGGCCTCAGGGAGAGCAGCCTGCGCCACGTGTTCTCCTTCCGCCGCCAGCTCTTTGTCCGGCTGGCGCGGGAGGAGACGACGGAGGGGAACTTTAATGTGGTGCACGAGGGGACTGCCTACCGCGTCTTTTGGACGTCGGACGGCGTGCGGTGCCATGCCTGCAGGGAGGTAGGGCATGTTCGTAAGAACTGCCCCGCCTCCAAGGCCGCCAAACCACCGAAGGCGGCCAAGGCTGGCGCCGCCGCCACCCCTCCCCCTAGTTGCGTCCGCGTGCCGGGAGCCGTAGGTGCGCGGGCATCGTCGGAGGTCTTTGTTTTCAGGGCCTCCGGCGGGGGGGAGGGAGAGCGTCCGACCGGAAAGAAGGCGCGGAAGAAGGCAAAACATCAAGAGGCGGGTCCCCTCAGTGCGCCAGATAATTTGACCACCGCGCTCAGCCCAACCCCGTCACCGGCGAGCGCGGGGTGCCCCGAGCCCGTGCCCGAGCCCTTGAACAACACCACAGAGGGGCCCGGGCGCGGGCAAGAAAAGGAAAAGGGGGGGGCGGAGCGGGAGGCCTCGGCAGACATGGAGGTCTCCCTGACTCCGCGCGCCCCCAGGAACAAAAAGAGGCACCGCCCCAATGAGGCGGAGGGGGAACAACATCCCTCCGCGGAGGAGGCGGTGCCCGCCGCGTGTCCCGCGTCCCCCACCAGCGCCCCCAAATTGCGCTGCAGGCGCGAGGAGTCTTTCCCCGGGGAGGGTGAGGCAGTCGAGGCTGCCCAGCCGCTGCCTCCTGGGGAGGGCGTGGAAGATCTGCCTGTCGTGGGGGGCGTGGGGCCAGTGGAAGAATGCGTAGCCGCCGGGTCGAGCGTCCCGGGGACCGTGGCGGGCGGGGCCGAAAAGGCCGAACCTGAGCCCGCCCAGCTATTATCCAACTTCCCCCGGGAGTCACTCGACCCGGCAGAAATACAAACTATTAAGAAATTTAATGACACTGTAGATGGGGGGTTGGCAGCGAGGAGGGGGAGGAACACCCACCCTCGCCTCTTGCTGTGGGGCTGGAGCACTTGGAGAGACTGGGGATTTCCTATGGCCGGGTCTCTCCTTGTTCCCCGGTTCCTGGGGCGGAGGGGGAACCCCTTCCGCTGTCATTTCCCGACCCAGCACCATTTTTAAAAGAGCCCAGTGGGGACTCCTCTGCCGACGATCCTGGGGGTGGGATCGGGGCAGAGCCAGGGCCGGTTGGAGCGGCCGGTTCATTTGCCGTACCTTGTGCGGTCGATGGGCCGGCTGCTGGCGGCCACCTCCCGGAGGACGGGGACTCGGTGGGGGACGCGGGTGAAGACCTAGAGACCACCGTCAGCGAGGTGGTGGATCTGCTCGCGGCCGCCGCCGAGACCATCCTCATTCCTGCAAAGGAACTCCGGGACTTTTTGGCCCAGAGCCGGGGTCGCTGCTACCAAGCCCGACTGGCCCTGGAAAAATGGTCCGAGCCAGAGCTGATCAAGGGATCCGTCCGCGCCGCCGTTAAAACCTTGGCCGCGGGCGGGCCCTTGACAAAGGCGCAACACCTTGAGCTGCGCGAGCTCGAGGGACTCCTCGCTGGGCTGCGGAGGGAGCGGAGTTCAACAAAATACTCCGCTCCCTCCTCCACAATAGGTTAAGGTAGAGGTTGCACTATGCTTTTGCCATGAAGATAACCATAGCCAGCCTCAACATCAACGGCGGCAGAGCGGCACGCCGTAGATTTGACAATTTTTCGCTCCTGCGGGAGGGGAAATATGCGGTGTGCTTCCTGCAAGAAACCCACACCGTTCCGGGAGACGAAGCCACGTGGCTCCTGGAATGGCAAGGAGAGGTCCGCATGAGCCACCTCACCGCCATTTCTAGTGGGGTGGCCATCTTGCTGGGCCCGCATTTTCAGCCGGAGATCTTGGGGGTCGAGGAGCCCGTGCCAGGCCGCTTGCTGCACGTAACGGTTCGCCTGGGGGACGTGCCGCTCCATCTCGTGAACGTGTACGCCCCTCAGCCTGGCCCGCAGCAGACGCGCTTCTTTGAAGAGGTGTCCGCTCTTCTTGGCTCCGTCGACGTCGGCGACTGCATTGTCCTCGGGGGGGATTTTAACTGCACCCTCGAGGCGAGGGACCGCTCCGGTGCCCCGCAGTGCATGACGGCGATGGAGAAGTTGAGGGACCTGGTCGGGTCCTTCGACTTGGTGGACGTCTGGCGAAATCTCCACCCCGACTCCAGCGCCTTTACTTGGGTGAGGCCTGGAGTTGGATGGTCTAGAGTCGACCGCCTTTACGTGTCTTGGGCGTACGTTTCCTGCGTCCCGGCGGCCTCCATGCGGCCGGTGCCGTGTTCGGACCACCACCTGGTGTGGGCGGAGCTCGCTTCGCTCCGCGCGAGGACGGGGTCCGCGTACTGGCACTTTAACAACCGGCTGCTGGAGGACGTGCGGTTCCAGGACTCGTTCCGTCGATTCTGGTCCGACTGGAGAAGGAAGCAGGGGGGCTTCCCCTCCTTGAGGCTATGGTGGGACGTGGGCAAGGCTCACGTCCGCGTCTTCTGTCAAGAGTCGCGAGGGGGTCGACCAAGAGGCGGGCGGCCAGAGTCGGGCGCCTAGAAAAAGAGGTGCTCGACCTGGAAGCCCGTCTCGGTCAAGTCGTCCAGGACCCGGCCCTGCGGACGGTGTACGAAGCGAAGAAGGCCGCGCTGAAGGACCTGCAGCTCGTCGGGTCCCGAGGCGCGTTCGTGAGGTCGCGGATCCGGTTCCTGCGGGATCTGGACCGCGGCTCCCCCTTCTTCTACTCGCTGGAAAAAAGGCAGAGTGTCCGTAAGCAGAGTGTCCGGAGGGCGTCAACAACAGGGCCCGTGAATATTACGGGGCTCTGTTCTCTCCGGATCCGTCCAGCGAGGAAGCGCGTAGAGTTTTGTGGGAGGACCTGCCGAAGGTCAGCCCGGAGGGCGCCGAAAATCTGGAAGCTCCGCTAAGCCTGGCGGAGCTGACCGGTGCCCTCGCCCGGCTCTCGAGGGGAAAATCCCCGGGGCTGGACGGGCTGACCGTGGAGTTCCACAGGGCGTTCTGGGACGTCCTGGGGAGCGACTACGCGCGGGTCCTGGGGGAAAGTCTGGCGACCGGGGAGATGCCCCTCTCTTGGCGCAGGGCAGTCATCGTCCTGCTGCCTAAGAAGGGCGATCTCCGCCTCCTTAAGAACTGGCGCCCGGTCTCCCTCCTCAGCACGGACTACAAAATCTTTGCCAGGGCGATGTCTGCTCGCCTTGATGCCGTGCTGGACCACATGATCCACCCCGACCAGTCATACACGGTCCCGGGCCGGACAATCCACGATAACATCCATCTGGTCCGGGACCTTATCCATTGTTCCCAGGAGGCTGGTCTGTCGGTCGCCTTCCTATCCCTCGACCAAGAGAAGGCGTTCGACAGGGTGGATCACGACTATCTGCTCGGAACTCTGCGCGCTTTCGGGTTCGGGACGCATTTCGTCGCCCGGATCCGACTTTTGTACGCTGCCGCGGAGTGTCTGATTAAGGTTAACGGGTCCTTGACGGCGCCCCTTCGCTTTAGGAGAGGGGTGCGCCAGGGATGCCCCATGTCCGGCCAGTTATACGCCGTTTGCGTGGAGCCTTTCCTGCGCCTCTTGCGGACGAGGTTGACGGGACTGGCTCTGCAAGGGCCGGGCGTGGAGGTCGTCCTCTCGGCTTACGCCGATGACGTGCTCCTCGCGATAGAGGATCCCGCTGACCTGCGGAGGATGCGTGAGTGCCAGGAGATTTACTCGGCCGCGTCCTCCGCCAGGATCAACTGGGAGAAATGTTCCGGACTCCTGGTGGGTCAGTGGCGGGTGTACTCCCTGCCGGAGGAGCTCAGGCCTTTTGCCTGGAGCACGACCCATCTCCTCTATCTGGGAGTCTACCTTAGCCCCGACGAGGGAGCCTGGCCGGCGAACTGGCAGGAGCTGGAGGCCAAGGTCGCCGCTCGCCTAGGGCGCTGGACAGGACTGCTCCGAGTGCTGTCCTACAGGGATCGAGCGCTAGTCATAAACCAGCTGGTGGCCGCAATGCTGTGGTACCGGCTGGTCACTTTGACCCCTCCCCCTGCGTTTGTCGCCAAGATACAGAAGAAGATGGTGGACTTCTTCTGGAACAACAGGAAGCACTGGGTCTCTGCCGCGGTCTTGAGTCTCCCGCTTGAGGAGGGCGGTCAGTCGTTGGTGTGCGTCAGCGCCCAGCTCGCGACTTTCCGTCTTCAGACCCTGCAGAGATACCTTTACGTTGAGCCCCCTCCTAGGTGGTGTGCTCTGGCGAGGTATTTCTTCCGCCAGCAGCGCGACCTCAATTATGACACGCAGCTCCTGTTTGTGAACTTGGGGGGTGCCAGGACCACCCTCCGGGAGCTGCCTGTCTTTTACAGGGAACTCATCAGGGTCTGGAACAAAGTCTCCACCAAGCGTAGCTCTCCGCCGGCTGGAGTGGCGGCCGTCCTGCAGGAACCGCTGCTCGGGAATCCGTACCTCCACGGCCGAGGTTTTATGTGGCGGTCGGAAGAGAGGGCTGTGGCTGGTGAGGTGACCAGGGTCAGGGACCTGCTCGATGGCGGAGGAGCGGGCTGGATGGCGCCAGACACGCTGGCGCGGCGCCTAAATTCTGCCAGCGTGGGGAGATCCCGTCCGAACTGACCCCCGTCCGGACGGAATTCTTCATCGGCGCCAAACCCCGGAACCTCCCTCGGGGGCTGGCGCCTCACAACTTGAGCCGCCTCGGGGAAATCCCCTCCGCGCCTTTCAGTTCCGCGCGGAGGGGTTTCCTGTACGGGCTGCTCCTGCACACCCTCAATTTTGCCATCCTCGCCGGCCGTCCGGACACGCCATGGCGTACCATCTTGCCGTCTGGAGGAGGCGGGGGTCCCCGATGGAGGGCACTCTACGCAGGGGTCCTCCCACTATTCATCGGGGACTTGGCCTGGAGGGTGGTGCACGGAGCAGTGCCGTGCAACAAATTTTTAAGCCGGTTCACGGACTCCCAGGCCGCCTGCAATTTCTGCGGTCTGGAGGAGTCCGTGTTCCATGTTTTTATTGAGTGCACGAGGTTGCAGCCCCTGTTCCATTATTTGAAGGGGCTGCTCCTGAAATTCTGGCTGCACTTCAGTCCCACTCTCCTGATCTTTGGGCACCCTGTGCGGAGGGGAGCGGGTAGGTCCGAAGGCCTCCTCGTAGGACTGCTCCTGGGCACGGCCAAGGGTGCCATCAGCCGGTCCAGGCAGCGGGCGGTCGAGGGGGTCGTTCAACCTGACTGCCTGCCTCTCTTCCGCTCTTACATCCGGTCCAGGGTGTCCTTGGAGATGGAGCACGCGGTGTCCACCGGTACGCTCGCGGCCTTCCGCGAGAGGTGGGCACCGGAGGGACTGGAGTGCATCATCACGCCCGGCAACCAAATTTTAATTTGATTTTACGTTTTAAAGTTTAATTTGTTTTAATTGCCGGTGCTTTTAGTGTCCCCCTTCCCTTTTATAGGGGGCACTGGGGAAAATTGTGATTTTAGTGCCCAAAAAATAAAACCAAAAAAAAAAACACAAAAAAAAAAGGGGGGAAAAAAAAAAGGGCCTTGTAAATGTCTGGAGTGTCACCCAGGTCGGGTGGCACCGTTTAATGTTTTATGTTTTCGCAGGTAAACTCAAAAGAGTTTCATGCACAAGGAACCAATCGTGGAGCAGTGGAGGCGTGTCCTGCACAGTTGGAGCTGTGAGCAGTGAGAGGAGCAGCTATCAACCTTAGCTCCTGCCTGGAGAGCCCTGAGAACAGTCCAGGAAGAGAAGGAAGGAAGGGGCTTCACCACCAACCTTCACCCAGAGGGAGAGGAGGAAGCAGAAAACTTTTAAACAACATTTTACCATTCTGCAAAGAGTTGGAGAGAGGGGGAAAGACCAACAACAACATCCAGTGTGGAAGGAGGGAGACTCTACTATTCTACAGGTGGGTGTGGGTGCATTCCCCACTAGACTTTGCTGTATCGGTGGGGGGAGGAAAGAAGACCACTGAGGGCCGGAACATCGCGGGGGGTGTGTGTGTGTGGAAGTGTGTGTGGGGGCCTTGCTTATCCACAATTGAACCCCCATTGCCTAGCCTGGGATAGCTGGAGCTACCAGGCTGAAGATTTCTTCAATCACCCGTTAAACATCGTTGGGAGTGTGTGCCTGGGTGGCTCTAGCTGCCCCAGGTGAAGACATCTTCTCCCCTCACCCGAAGACCACCCCAAAGACTATTTGTGTTTTGCCATCTGGGGATTGCACCCACTCACAGCTGCGAGGGGAGACCTGCCCTCGCAGTTCCCCCCCTTCCCACCCCCCTCTCTCTTTCTCTGTTACTCTCTGTTTCTCCCCTCTCTCTCTGAGAGCCCTTCCTCCCAAATTGGAAAAAAACAAAACAATTGAGACAACTGAGCAGAGGGAGCAAGGCCCCTCCCCAATTGCCAACTAGGGGAGAGGTGTGCCTCGTTAAGAGCTCCTCTGCTCAGTCATATTAAACGAGGCCAACCAAGACCATTAAGGCCTGTAACTTTGGGGTGGGTGTAGCCCTTAAAGGGACCCCGTGATGGCGACCCCATCCACGCCGGTGGCGGGGCCAGCGAGGACATATGCGCAGGCGGTGTCCACATCCACGGCACCTCCTGCGCCACCCGCTGCCCTGCCACCATTTAGACTCATCACAAAAAAACACAGGGTCAAGAGCTACACTCACCCCACAATGAGCATTGAGGAGTGCGTGCGCGCGATGGCTGGGGTAGTCGGCCCCTCGGCCATTGTCGCAGCCTCCAAGATATCTGGGAAGGCTGTGTTCTTCCTGGGGTCGGAGCGGGCGGTGTCCCTGGCCCTCGAAAAGGGGCTCACGGTGGGTGGGACGTTCCTGCCGGTGGACCCTCTCGAGGCCACCGCGCAGAGGGTCATCGTTTCAAACGTCCCGCCCTTTGTTCCCTCTGACCTCCTCCTCCCTCACCTACACCAACTGGGGGAGGTAAGGTCGGGGATCAACCCCATACCGCTTGGCCTCAGGGAGAACAGCCTGCGCCACGTGTTCTCCTTCCGCCACCAGCTCTTTGTCCGGCTGGCGCGGGAGGAGACGACGGAGGGGAACTTTAATGTGGTGCACGAGGGGACTGCCTACCGCGTCTTTTGGACGTCGGACGGCGTGCGGTGCCATGCCTGTAGGGAGGTGGGGCACGTTCGCAAGAACTGCCCCGCCTCCAAGGCCGCCAAACCACCGAGGGCGGCCAAGGCTGGCGCCGCCGCCACCCCTCCCCCTAGTTGCGTCCGCGTGCCGGGAGCCGTAGGTGCGCGGGCATCGTCGGAGGCCTTTGTTTTCATGGCCTCCGGCGGGGGGGAGGGAGAGCGTCCGACCGGAAAGAAGGCGCGGAACAAGGCGAAACATCTAGAGGCGGGTCCCCACAGTGCGCCAGAAAGTTTGACCACCGCGCGCGGCCCAACCCAGCCACCGGCGAGCGCGGGGTGCCCTGAGCCCGTGCCCGAGCCCTTGAACAACACCACAGAGGATCTCGGGCGCGGGCAAGAAAAGAAAAAGGGGGGGGTGGAGCGGGAGGCCTCGGCAGACATGGAGGTCTCCCTGCCTCAGCGCACCCCCAGCAACAAAAGGAGGCGCCGCTCCGTTGAGGCGGAGAGGGAACAACATCCCTCCGCGGAGGAGTCGGTGCCCGCCGCGTGTCCCGCGTCCCCCACCAGCGCCCCCAAGCAGCGCCGTAGGCGGGAGGAGTCTTTCCCCGGGGAGGGAGAGACAGTCGAGGCTGCCCACCCTCTGCCTCCCGGGGATGGCATGGAAGATCTGCCTGTCGTGGGGGGCGTGGGGATCGCGGAGGAATGCATTGCCACCGGGCCGGGCGTCCCGGGGACTGAGGCGGGCGGGGCCGAAAAGGCCGAACCTGAGCCCGCCCAGCCAATATCCAACTTCCCCCGGGATTTGCTCGACCCGCAAGAAACACAAATTATTAACAATTTTAATGACACTGTAAATGCTGGGCCGGGGGGTGGCAGCGGGGAGGGGGAGGAACACCCACCCTCGCCCCTTACTTTGGAGCTGGAGCACTTGGGGAGCCTGGGGATTTCCTATGGCCGGGTCTCTCCTTGTTCCCCGGTTCCTGGGGCAGAGGGGGAACCCCTTCCGCTGTCGTTTCCCGACCCAGCACCATTTTTAAAAGAGCCCAGTGGGGACTCCTCTGCCGACGATACTGGGGGTGGGATCGGGGCAGAGCCAGGGCCGGTTGGAGCGGCTGGGTCATTTGCCGTACCTTGTGCGGTCGATGGGCCGGCTGCTGGCGGCCACCTCCCGGAGGAGGACGGGGACTCGGTGGGGGACGCGGGAGAAGAATTAGAGACCACCGCCAGGGAGGCGGTGGATCTGCTCGCGGCCGCCGCTGAGGCCTTCCTCATTCCTGCAAAGGAACTCCGGGACTTTTTGGCCCAGAGCCGGGGTCGCTGCGACCAAGCCCGACTGGCCCTGGAAAAATGGTCCGAGCCAGAGCTGATCAAGGGGTCCGTCCGCGCCGCCGCTAAAACCTTGGCCGCGGGCGGGCCCTTGACAAAGGCGCAACACCTTGAGCTGCGCAAGCTCGAGGGACTCCTCGCTGGGCTGCGGAGGGAGTGGAGTTCAACAAAAGACTCCGCTCCCTCCCCCACAATAGGTTAAGGTGAGGTTGCACTATGCTTTTGCCATGAAGATAACCATAGCCAGCCTCAGCATCAACGGCGGCAGAGGGGCACGCCGTAGATTTGACAATTTTGCGCTCCTGCGGGAGGGGAAATATGCGGTGTGCTTCCTGCAAGAAACCCACACCATTCCGGGAGACGAATCCACGTGGCCCCTGGAATGGCAAGGAGAGGTCCGCATGAGCCACCTCACCGCCATTTCTAGTGGGGTGGCCATCTTGCTGGGCCCGCATTTTCAGCCAGAGATCTTGGGGGTCGAGGAGCCCGTGCCAGGCCGCTTGCTGCACGTAACGGTTCGCCTGGGGGACGTGCCACTCCATCTCGTGAACGTGTACGCCCCTCAGCCCGGCCCGCAGCAAACGCGCTTCTTTGAAGAGGTGTCCGCTCTTCTTGGCTCCGTCGACGTCGGCGACTGCATTGTCCTCGGGGGGGATTTTAACTGCACCCTCGAGGCGAGGGACCGCTCTGGTGCCCCGCAGTGCATGACGGCGATGGAGAAGTTGAGGGACCTGTTCGGGTCCTTCGATTTGGTGGACGTCTGGCGAAATCTCCACCCCGACTCCAGCGCCTTTACTTGGGTGAGGCCTGGAGTAGGATGGTCCAGAGTCGACCGCCTTTACGTGACTCGGGCGTACGTTTCCTGTGTCCCGGCGGCCTCCATGCGGCCGGTGCCGTGTTCGGACCACCACCTGGTGTGGGCGGAGCTCGCTTCGCTCCGCGCGAGGACGTGGTCCGCGTACTGGCACTTTAACAACCGGCTGCTGGAGGACGTGCGGTTCCAGGACTCGTTCCGTCGATTCTGGTCCGACTGGAGAAGGAAGCAGGGGGGCTTCCCCTCCTTGAGGCTATGGTGGGACGTGGGCAAGGCTCACGTCCGCGTCTTCTGTCAAGAGTATGCGAGGGGGTCGACCAAGAGGCGAGCGGCCAGGGTCGGGCGCCTAGAAAAAGAGGTGCTCGACCTGGAATCCCGTCTCGGTCAAGTCGTCCGGGACCCGGCCCTGCGGACGGTGTACGAAGCGAAGAAGGCCGCGCTGAAGGACCTGCAGCTCGTCGGGTCCCGAGGCGCGTTCGTGAGGTCGCGGATCCGGTTCCTGCGGGATCTGGACCGCGGCTCCCCCTTCTTCTACTCGTTGGAAAAAAGGCAGAGTGTCCGTAAGCAGCTCTTGACGCTGCTGGCCGACGACGGCTCTCTCGTCTCGGATCCGGAGGGTGTCAACAACAGGGCCCGTGAATATTACGGGGCTCTGTTCTCTCCGGATCCGTCCAGCGAGGAAGCGCGTAGAGTTTTGTGGGAGGACCTGCTGAAGGTCAGCCCAGAGGGCACCGAAAATTTGGAAGCTCCGCTAAGCGTGGCGGAGCTGACCGGTGCCCTCGACCGGCTCTCGAGGGGAAAATCCCCGGGGCTGGACGGGCTGACCGTGGAGTTCCACAGGGCGTTCTGGGACGTCCTGGGGGGCAACTACGCGCAGGTCCTGGGGGAAAGTCTGGCGACCGGGGAGATGCCCCTCTCTTGGCGCAGGGCAGTCATCGTCCTGCTGCCTAAGAAGGGCGATCTCCGCCTCCTTAAGAACTGGCGCCCGGTCTCCCTCCTCAGCACGGACTACAAAATCTTCACCAGGGCGATGTCTGCTCGCCTTGGTGCCGTGCTGGACCACATGATCCACCCCGACCAGTCCTACACGGTCCCGGGCCGGACAATCCACGACAACATCCATCTGGTCCGGGACCTCATCCATCATTCCCAGGAGGCTGGTCTGTCGGTCGCCTTCTTATCTCTCGACCAAGAGAAGGCGTTCGACAGGGTGGATCACGACTATCTGCTCGGAACTCTGCGCGCTTTCGGGTTCGGGACGCATTTCGTCGCCCGGATCCGACTTTTGTACGCCGCCGCGGAGTGTCTGATTAAGGTTAACGGGTCCTTGACGGCGCCCCTTCGCTTTAGGAGAGGGGTGCGCCAGGGATGCCCCATGTCCGGCCAGTTATATGCCATCTGCGTGGAGCCTTTCCTGCGCCTCTTGCGGACGAGGTTGACGGGACTGGCTCTGCAAGGGCCGGGCGTGGAGGTCGTCCTCTCGGCTTACGCCGATGACGTGCTCCTCGCGGTAGAGGATCCCGCTGACCTGCGGAGGATGCGTGAGTGCTAAGAGATTTACTCGGCCGCATCCTCCGCCAGAATCAACTGGGAGAAATGTTCCGGACTCCTGGTGGGTCAGTGGCAGGTGGACTCCCTGCCGGAGGAGCTCAGGCCTTTTGCCTGGAGCACGACCCATCTCCTCCATCTGGGAGTCTACCTTAGCCCCGACAAGGGAGCCTGGCTGGCGAACTGGCAGAAGCTGGAGGCCAAGGTCGCCGCTCGCCTAGGGCGCTGGACAGGACTGCTCCGAGTGCTGTCCTACAGGGGTCGAGCGCTAGTCATAAACCAGCTGGTGGCCGCAATGTTGTGGTACCAGCTGGTCACTTTGACCCCTCCCCCTGCGTTTGTTGCCAAGATACAGAAGAAGCTGGTGGACTTCTTCTGGAACAACAGGAAGCACTGGGTCTCTGCCGCGGTCTTGAGTCTCCCACTTGAGGAGGGCAGTCAGTCGTTAATGTGCGTCAGCGCCCAGCTCGCGACTTTCCGTCTTCAGACCCTGCAGAGATACCTTTACGTCGAGCCCCCTCCTAGGTGGTGCGCTCTGGCGACGTATTTCTTCCGCCAGCAGCGCGACCTCAACTACGACACGCAGCTCCTGTTTGTGAACTTGGGGGGTGTCAGGACCACCCTCCGGGTGCTGCCTGTCTTTTACAGAGACCTCATCAGGGTCTG